>NC_092590.1:19007500-19325000 GCF_047663525.1 Anas platyrhynchos
TCCAAGCACTTTGTGAAATGAGTTTAATTACAGCGGTACACGTACATGCTTTCACAGGCTGCATGTCCTGCACCCCAACTGCGGGTCTGTCCCTCGCAGGGAAAAGCACCCGCTCGTTTCAGAGGCGAATTTCCCAGCCTCAGGCAGAAGGTGACCCCTTGTGCAACAGCCCGAGTTGTTCCCCCAAAACACACCAGACACTCTCATTCATGCCTTTACCGAGATGAAGGGTGAGAAGGAGAGACATTACCTGATTGGGCTGAATTTTCGGCACATGTGCTTTCCACATTTGAGCTTCCCTAGAGATTGCCGTCTCCAGAAGGAGAGACAACCTCTGGCTCTCCAGGGGTCCTGAAAACTTCATGGTAACCCTTGGATCCACCTGCCACCCAGCTGGATACAGCTACCTGCAAAACCAAAGACAGCCTGGTGAGATGCGGAGCCGTGCCCACTGGGTAAAAGAAGCAAGAGAAAGCACAAAGGTGACTGAAGCTGCAGGGACTGGAAGAGGCTGGTGTGTAACGCACTTGGCAGACCCTGCAGGGAAACCCAAAGGGGATGTCAGTGAGTTGGCTGCCCTGGCCCCAGTCCCCCTAAGCTCAAAGCAGCTGGCCCAGGGAGCTGTGACTGCCGTTCACACGTTTGTCTGACATCCCGGCCCTGGAGTCTCGTTCCTTTCCCCAGCCACGGCAAGTCCTGTGCAAAACAGAGCGACGTTTGTTTGGGAATTTAAGTGATTTATGAGCTGAAGCACAACCAAAAGAGCAATATTTTCCCTCTCTGCAGTACGGTTTGCAGTTTCTCACAGAGGAGCCTGTAAAGGGGCTCTCCTGGCCCCCCACTGGCCTGCCTGAGCATTAACAATGCACCAAGAACCTCCAGCTTGGAAATTAGAAACAAAACACAGAGAAGTTTGTTCTGAGATTCCACCTTGTACTTTTAAAGAGAGAGAAGATCCGATCGGAAAGGTTATTCAAGTTGGGCTAATATTTCCTACCATTACTCTGTCTGCACATTTCTTGACAGCATTAAATCACTTAGGCAAAACAATTCTGCCCTGAAGGGTAAATCCATGGGAAAGTTATTTAAACTTTCAATTCCTTTTGTGAGCTCTTGTGAAATCTGAAACAGGTGGATATTGGCCAAATCCTAACCAGGGTATTTCAGAAAGAGCAGCCTGTTAATCCAGCAGCTTACGCTGCATTTACAGGAAATAAGGCAACGTGCTGAAAAAGAGAGAACAAGCAAAGCTCACTGTGAAAACAGAGAGACTTCACTCACTGTAGATGACAACGGCAGCTCTGAACAGAAGAAGGCCCAGTGTCGTTGTGGGTTTAAGTGCACAGCTACCACTTCTCTTACTTCACAAAGGTGAAGCCAACATTCAGACGGAACCTGCACAGAGCAGCACTCGAGTCCCGCTCACAGCCTTGTAGGTTTTAAGTGGCAAATAAACATCGAGGCCTTCGGTACTGAACACAAACCCCTCTTCACTTGGCTTTTAGGAAAAAATTGCTTCTCCTTGAGGACGGGCGAGGCAGCACTAGCTCGGCCCAGCCCTCAGAAGCTTTCTAGCCCCTCGGTGTAACAGCCTGAGGTGAATGGCTGCAGGGAATGCCTTGGATCAGGACTCCCGACTAGCTGGAAACGCTCTGCAGGGTCTCAAAACCGCCCCCACCGGCCCCAAAATGGCAAGTTAATTATCCTTGTGGACTAAGTAACCCCTCCTCAAGGTCCGCAAGAAAAATTACAGGCCAAAGCCAGCATCCTCAGGTGCTTTCTTCTGCTGTGACAGACGGACGGTCCCACCGTAATTATGACAGAAATGGGTTTCCCAGTCCTCTGGGCCCATCCTGGTCTTGCTCCTGTCTTTTTTTCCCGGTTTGGGCCACGGGGCTGGCCCCAGAGACCTCTCCAGAAAACATCCCTTTGCTACCCCGACCCATCCCAAGGCTCTCCCTGCAGTCAGCATCATGAGCAGTGACAGCAAAGGGAAAAGAGGAGAAAATAACCTTTCCCTTCTGCAGCAGGGAGGTAAACCAGCGAGGGCTGAGGCACAATAACCTTTATAAGGAAAAAAAGAAGCAGAATGACGCGCTTGCAAGTTTTCCTTGGAGCGAGAGTGGTGCGCAGACTTTTCCAGCACCGAGAGCACACCAGGCGAGTCGCCAAGCACCCCGAGGGCTGAAGCTTGTTTGCATCTAAATTTACATAGCTCTTAATCAGATAAATGCACACCATTAAAATAAAAAAAAAATTCCAGCATGCCCTACGTGCATGCAGTTCTGCAACTATCTGCTCCAGAGCCCCACAGCTGCAGGAGGAGAAGCTGTGAGAGTCAGATGAGGCCACCACACACCAACTCGCCCCCGCTTTCTGCCTCCGTTTCCCCGATTTCAAATAAAACTCAAGACCGGGGCAGGCGGCCGCCCAGCTGCTTTTTGGTCTGGGGCAGGGGGTGCTTGTGCAGGAGGCAACGCGTGGCTGGTCTGTGGGCTTTGTGATCGCCTGCGCTGCCAACAGCAGGCGGCTCTCGCAGACAAAAGGCGCAGCGGAGGAACGAGTTACCCCGAATTATCCCGGCTCCTCAGCGTCCCCACCTCGCCGCAGCGCTGCTGTGCCGGTGTGACAGCCACGCTCTGTGAACGGGATCGCCGAAATCCTTCAGGGCAATTATGAAAACCTCTTTTGTTTTGCAGTGGTTTTTGGTCATGGATCGTTTCAGAAACAAAGAATAGCGATACAGGACTGAGATTTCTAGGACTAGAGGCAGCCCAGGAGCTGTTGCCTTTCTGTCACACATGAGGCCAGGCGGGCACTCTGGGCAGCAGGGGTTATTCCAGCAGAGCTCAAGCACCGCGGGCATTTCTGCAGACCGCATCAGTATTTTCTGCAGCCAGCAGCCACATCTGCCTCGGCTGCAGTGAGCAGTAACACACTCTCACAGATGACCCAAAACCAAGACTTTTTGGGGTGGGGGAGGACGGCGAAGCTGGAGGAGAGGAAGGAGACTGAGCCCCTCCGAGCTCCAGCCCGCCATCTGTGATTCCCAGCGATGGAAACGTCGCGTGCACGGCTCGGAGGAGCCATCTCCCTGCGCGTTGTGATTAGAAATTTCAAAGCTGTGGGCGGGGGGTGGGATGGATGTTAATTTTAGCATCTGGGGCTTTCTCTCGGCTTAACTCCTTCCTCACAATTCGCTCCAGGCAGGAGGAGGTAGCTACAGCAACGCCTAGGTCTGAGAGGGAAAAAGCAGCGGGCACACACGGCCTTTACGCTTTGTACATCTTTTTAATTCGGATAACAACCCTGAGAGGCCAACACTCCCATGAACGTCTCACTGCTGGAAATCACTGCCCGGCTTTCCGTCCTTTCCACCTGACCAAGCACAACAAGGGCTAGCTGTGGAGGACAGGCAGGGGTTAAGAGCAGCATTCGGCTGTTTGCCTTGTGGAAAGTAAGGCGTGCTGTAGCCTGGTGAGTGGAAATAGCTGGCCGGAGATGTGAGACAATATATGTGAGTGTTTCCAAGCTAAGTGACCGGGGGAAAAATGTTTGGGGATGCAGTGTCAAATTTCACCGTCTCAATAAGCGAGGGGCTGGGCAGCGATGAGCTGACTTCTGTGGAATGAAGTCAAATTGGAATTAATTCCCCCCAGAGACATGTGGGGATGTCACGGGTAGGCATCCCCCAGGTAAGCGGATGAGAGCACCTCTACCAAGCGAAGCAGCGTGTCGGCTTGTGTGGAAGCAGCCAACAGACCCAAATTCCCAAAGCGGCGATTTTATTCGGGCTGGCAGTGAAGGGCCCTTGCCATTTGTCGGCGTGACTCACCCAGAGCTAACTCCCACAACCTGCTACAAAGGGAAGCCTGTCAGATATTTTGGCAGCATCTTTCAGGCGAGCTCGCGTACATCACACACTCGCCACTTCTTTTCCTCCAACCAGCTTTTTCCAGGGAGTGTAAACAAATGTGACCTCATTTTAGTGCTGGCTTTCCAAATTTAAGAACTTCTCCAAACATCTCGAGGACTCGAGATTGATGCAAGCGTTTCCCTATTTAAGGGAGGCTGAAATGCCATTTCCCGTGGTAGGGACTTCTGAAAAGCCAGGCAGGAGATGAAGCCCTGCCTGAACTCGCAGACAACATCCCCATTCTTTCCCCCGTGAGGCCGGCATGCCTCCAGGTCCCTCCTGCCCTACCAGTGGCACAAGCTGAAAACACAGGACGAGGTTTGCAGCTCCTTTTTGTCTCGGCCAAGAGCCCGAGCAGCCTGTGCCCAGAAAGGCCTTTGGTAGCCAAGGGCTTAAGCTGCAAAGAGGCTGCCCCAGCCAGGCTGCTTCCCCTTCTGAGGCACCCCGTGGCAACGTCCCAAGCCAGCCGCGGCTGAGAGGTGAAGGCAGGCTCCAGCCCTGGGAGAGCAGCTCCAGCTGCGCAACGCATGTGTTTGATGCAAAGAGGAGATGGAACTCAATATACTTTAATGAGCTCTGCTCTGAGATTTTGGTTTATTTGAACCTAAAAATCAAAGGAGAAGTTATTAACCGACAGAGGCTCCTTGCCTGCATGGATTAAATTAAGCAAAAACAAAACCCTAGCAAAGCAAACCCCCTCCATGCCATTTCATGAACGCCTGCAGAAGAACCGCGTATATTTTATACTCCTTCAGCACTGCGGGCTCATCCTCTGGCTGCTGATAGGCACGCGAGATGCCTCTTGAAGACACGAACTCCTCACAGTGCTTATTAAAGTCAGCCACGGGGCTCAGGCGAACGTTTTGGTAGGAATCGGCCCCGCTACGGCCTGGCACGCAGATCTCCAGCCTGGCAGAGGCGCTGCCAGGCCAGGGGCGTGACTGCACCCAGTGACACCAGCTGGGGGGTCTCACGGGGACGAGGCCCTGCCCATCAGGGAATGCCCAAGGACCCCATAAGGAAGGCAGAGGTGGCTGCTGCTGGTGAGGGAAGCCACAAGGCTGCGGGTCGGAGGAAGCTCTAACGAGGGAAACGAGCTGCCCCTGATTAGGGAGGGTCAAGCACCCGTTAGCCAGTGCTCGGGAGAAGCCTATATAAGAGGGCAGCTTGCAGAGCACAGCCACTCTGTGGGGTGGGTGTGAAGAAGGGGGCTGCTCACCCTGCACTGCTGGAGGGGCTCAGGTATGGCCCTTCCCTGGCAGCTGTGGGAAACCAGCAAGCTGTGGTGCCTCTTGGAGGTGCCTGTACTCCACGCATGGAGCTTGGGAGATAAAGGTGAGGAGCTGGAGATGTGGGCCCTGCTGTGGGGCTGTGATCCTGTGGGGGTGGCTGGAGTGCCCCAGCTTCCTTTGGGAAGGTCAGGGTGGGAAGCTGAGGGGACCTCAAGCTGTGGCACTGTGGTAATAAATGGTGTGCCCCAAGTCTGCGACCCCCACAGCCAGAGCTACTTGAGGGTCTCCAGCCAAGGGCCACCACCGTGAGGAAGGGACTGGAGCATCCTCCCCCTGAGAAAAGAGGGAGCTGGGCCTCCAGAGATCCCTGCCCACCCCAGCCAGCCTGGGTTTTGTACAGGCTTCAGGCTCAGAGCAGTGGTGAGGGCGCAGCTGTGTGCCCAGAGTGGCTCATCAGTTCTGCCGGCACACGCAGCCTCTGCAAATGCTGAAAGCAGAGCAGGAAGCTTAAAAAAAAAAAAAGGGGGGGGTAAACCAGAGCTGGCATTATGTAATGTCTCGCTGCTAGCCTCCTCAAAGGAAAGGCAACACATGCAGAGCACGATCTGCTTCTCCCACCGCCACTGCGACCTCTTCTAAATCACTGTGGGCTGGAGGAAGTCACTCTGAGGAAAATCAAGCTCACAAAGTCTCTAAGAGCAAGCGGCAACTTCAGAAAACAGGGCCAGAGGCTTTCCTGCTTATACAAGCTAACTCTCTGCAGACAAGGGCCAACAGGCTTTCAGGATGCGAGGCATCACGCACCGCCTTTTGCACAACATAATCCCCCGAAACCAAATAAAGACGATGCCTCCGTGGGCAAAAAGGCTGGAACGGGACTCGGCGATGGCGCTTTGTCTTTGGGAAGCAGTCATTAGCGTAAATGAACAGCAACAAAACCAAACAAGTTCTTACCCAGTTCAACACCCACATCCAAAAAAACATGGGACTACAATGGCTCAATTCCCCTCGACAACAACAAAAGAAAATGTTATCTGAAAGCATAAATGCTCACTGAGGCCAATATTTTGCTCTGCAGACTCTGATTGGCTTCAGGGTAAATTATCAGTGATTACAGCTAATACCAGGATACAGTGCGAGGCACTAAAAAGAGGTAATTATGAGGAAATGAGAAATTATCTGCTGTAGAAACAATAGATCAATTATGAGGTACAGCACAGTAGCTGCGGAGCAGCATTCTTAAGCTCTGAGGGTACTGTCTCCTCTTTCTCATTAACCAAAGAGAACCCACAGTTATAAAGCTTAATTATCCTCCAGGAGCATAGGCTTGCTGTCTAATTAGCTTCTTGTTGAGACAATATAGAAAAGGACCTAATTCCAGTTGTCCACAAAATGGGATGGCACAGGCTCATCTCTCCCGCCCAACCAGCATGAATTTAATAGCCTTGGTATCCCTGGTTCTGGGCCTAAAAGCAAGAATCCTCGGCCTAAAACAAGCTCAGAGAAGAAACCCTGGGTATTGATGAAGAAAACCCTGTGTCCAAGGGCTCATGCTGTGCAGCCCCCCTCTGCTGCCATCACATGTACAGGCATGTTTGTGGCTCTTCCCTGAAGGGAGGCTGTGCCCTTAAAGGAAGCCGGCTCCTCAGCAGCTGTTAGGAGCAGTTAAACCCCAAGGTTTATAGGCGAAATTACAGTGGGAAGGTAAGCGTTGAAGATTTGGGGGCTCAAGCCAAGAGCTACCCCTGCAAATGAGCAGGATCTGCGCAGGGCAGCAGCGCAGCAAAAGGCACAGCCTCTGGGCAACGGGCCGTGCAGCACCTCCCGGCATCCCGGCACGGGGTGTGTTTGATGTCCGGGCTACTGAGCAAAACAGAGGCTCTGCATTAACGTTTTGTTCATTGCGGAGCTCACAGGGGAGTTCATTGCACACTGAGTGCAGATCCCCTTTATGGCCACCAAAACGGCGTTGGTAATGGTCACAGTTAGCAAGCACAAGGGAAGGGAGAATTGGAGACTGCATCTGCCTTGTACTCAGAGGGGAGACACCTGATATTTTCCTTACATCTCAGTGACTTCATCTTGCTGTTTTGGCCTTCAAAAACAGCCAGTATTGTCCTGAGTTCTGAAAGAAACTATTCTCTATTGTCAGTGAACCAGAACTCCCCCTGAAATCCACCTCCTCGAGGGGTTTCCTGCTGCTTTGTAGCAGCAGGTGACAGCAGCTGGGTGTGCGGCATCCTCGGCCCCACTGAAGCCCTGGGAGCTACGGGGAGCGCCGCAGTTTGTTCCTGGGCACGAGAGGACCTTTGGCTCCCATGGCTGGGTTTCACTCTGGAGGCGCACGATTTCTAACCATAACTTGCTCCCTGCTCAAGCAACCAAGCCCTAAGGGCTGTCATTCGGCAGCGAGAACGCTCTGACTAGCTCTGGTGACCCACTAGTGCTGCTCAGCCCGTACTGAGTTCCTCTCCAGAAGGCTACAGAGCAGTGCGAAACAAACGGCAGGCTGTGCACCTCCGCTGTCACCCAGGTTAAAGATATCGTTTACACCTGTGTGACAGCTGTACCAAATCTCACTTCCGAAAAAGCACCACATGAAAAACACAAAGATTAAACCTGCAAAGACAGGTGCTCCCGAAAATCCAGTTGGGTGGGAGGTCATGTTTAGCTACTGCTTCTTAGCAGGGTGCTGCTGTGGGTGTGCAAAGGAAAGCATCCTTTGTGTGGGCCCAGGGGGGGAACGTGTGCTGAAAGGAGCACCGCACCAACGCTGTGTGTGTTTTCGCTCCTTTGCCTGTGCAAGGTAAGCTGGGGAGAGGGGAAAACATGAGACAAACTACAGGGGGGATGCTACAGCTGCGAACGCCTGGGTCCAGCTATGGACTTGAAAAGTTTATCCCAGGGCAATGATATGCAAAGACATCAAGTGGCCTCGCATTCGGACTGCTGTGTATTTAACCCAGTAGGTCTGTCTGGGGTGTTGTGATAAATCTGAAAGCAGGGAGATGACACATCTTGGAAGGAAAATGTTGACTGCACCACAGTGTTAATGTAAGATGGCAGCCACATAGCTCTGGGTGCTGTGCTGCCCCGAAAAACCTAGGTCCCAACCCCTGGCTTGCCAATTTCCTCATACAAAGCTGTGCCAAGGCCTGTGGGGTGCAGGAATAGGGACGGGTGAGCCACAGCTGCTTCCCTCATGCAGAGCCTCGGGAGCATCCATGGGGGCTGCCCGCAGCCCCGTGGGACAGCGGGAAAGCCCGGCCCCAGCAGGCATCCTCGGAGCAGCACCTTTTGTGCAAAGCCAGAGCAACATCTGTCAGTCCTGCAATGACGCCAGGACAGACGCCACCTTGGAGAAACTTTAAATAAGGACAAGCAATAGGCAAACAAAGCTCCGGGCTGGGCCGGAACGTACAGAATGGGAAGGAGGCAGGAGGGCCGTGGTGAAAGGAGCATCTGAGAGGGGTTTGGCTGAATACTGAACTATACATGAGCTGCGAGGAGGGGTGCAGGGTAAACTGAAGTATAGATACAGGGGGAAGTTCAGCTCCTGCTGGGGTGAGGCCAGAAGATCGGCTCCCCGCATCCCACACCAGGGTCCGTGCAGCCCCACGCCCTGGGGATGGGGGCGAGCCAGCCCCACAAGGTGGCCGAGCTTCTGTCCAAGCAAACCTGGGTGCTCCGCAGGGATCCCACAGCAATCCCTTGGGATGAGGCGACGGCGGGGCTGGCTTCTGGAGCCCAACCGCTGTCCGTGAGCGGGGCGAGGTGGGCCCAGCCAGCCGGCCCTAAGAGGGGGGCACTCCGGGGCCTGAGGGGGACGCGAGGGGAGCCCCCACTCCCCCTTCCCTTCCCTTCCCCGCCCGCTTCCCCGTCCCGGCCTCACCTCCCCTGCGCGGCGGCGGGGTGCCCGGCGGGGCCCGGCCATCAGCAGCCCATGGCGGGGCGGCGGCGGCGGCGCCGGGGGCTCCTCCGCGGCTTCTTCAGCTCCGGGCGGGCCCCATGGCCGGGGCCGGGGCCGGGAGGAAGAGGAGGAAGAGGAGGGAGGAGGAGGAGGCGGCGGCGGCGGCCGGCGGGTTCATGTCGCCATGGCGGGGCGGCGGCGACGGGCTGCGAAGGGAGAGGCGGGCCGCCGCCGCCGCCGCGCGGGGGTCGGGGGAAAGAAAAAAAAAGAAAAAGAAAAATGAAAACAAAATAAAACGGGGAGGGGGAAAGGGAAGGAGGGGAAGGGGAGCGAGAGGCAGCCCGCAGCCAGGCGGGGAGCAGGGGAAGGGGCGGCGCGGCGGCTCCCCGCAGGCTCTGCCCGCCCCCCGGGCGGGGCCGCGGCGCTGGTTGGGGGCGGGGACCCGGGTTCGAGTCCCGGAGTCGGCAAAAAGCCCCCGGGGGCAGCGGGGCCGCAGCGGGTACCGGGCACCGGGCACAGCCCCTGGAGCCCTCAGAGCGAGCAGTAAGGCCCTGCCCTGCCTAAACAGGCTGGGATGGAGGGGGCAGTGCGAGGAGCTGGAGCACAGGCAGCTCGGTGTCTGCGCCTCCTCCAGCGCCTGCGGCTAGGAGCGGTGCAGATGGCACACAAAGGATTCCCCCCGCAGGCACTGACATCAATCATGCGGAGGGAGAGCGCCCAGCGCCTTTTCTCTTTACTTCCCGACCAGTGAATCCCGCATCGGTTTGGTAAAAATGTGTGCCAGGCTTTTTTTAAGCCTGGTAACTGATGAAAGCTGTTTTCCTGCCTTTGCGTAAGGCAGTCTGCTTGCCAAATCCAAGCCTGCTGCACGCCGCTCCCCTCCCCTGTGCTGCATTTTCCCCTTTGTGATGGGACAGGACAGTGCAGCAATGGCGAGAGCCGCTGGAATTTCACCGAGCTTTGTCCCAGTTTTGCTCTGATTCTTCAGAGCCTCGCTGTCTGTGTTTCAGGAGCCTGTAAAGCTGCTAGGGCTTCCCAAAATCTCCCGGCCCGTGGGCAGTTTCTGGCCGTGACGGAGGGAAGCTAACCGAGCTGATGCTCCCAGCTGGGCAATTCTCGCCGGAGGTCTGCCCGGCACCATCCCAAGATTGTTCCCCTCCCACAGCTCCAGCAATTTGTGCGCATTGTGAGTATTTGCTCAAGGGACCTCTTCCAGGGCCCTTTCCAGAACATTTTGCGTGCCAGCGCGGAGAGCCCGAGGCGGTGCGGCACATCCGCAGCCCAGCAGCCTGTGGGATCGATGTTTTGGCAGGAACCTCTCGTGCTCGCATAGCGCAACAGAGCGCCTTTTATTCCTCTGGTGCTGGATATGCTCAGCTGGATACGTGTGATTACAGTCCTTTGTCCTCGGCGGCAGTAGGAAGGGCCTGCTGAAGCAGCGCCCGGCCGGGCTGGAGGCAGCGCGGTGAAGCAGCCAGCTGCCAGATCGGGATTTCTTGCGGGGGAAACCCCGGAGCCTGAGCGGTGAGCCACCGGCACTGGACGGACCTCAGAGCAGGTTGTCCTGGCGGGGTGGCCAGCCACAGGCTCCCAAAAACATTTCCAGCCTCTTTATGAGGTGCCCGAAGCCAGGACACAGCCAGGCCGGGGTCAAAGTGGCAGCACTGCTGCACGCCCTCCAAAAAGAAAGACACAGCTTGTGCCCAGAGCAGCTGAGGGCTGGGGTGGGCAGGCTGCCATGACAAAGTGGCTGCCAAGGCCGAGGGATTTAGGGAGAGCGCTGAGAAAGAGACGGAGACAACCAGCAAAAACTTTATGAGTTTGGGCCTGCAGCCCAGAAAGAGAGAAAGTAAAAGAGGCAATATTAAGCTTAGAAAAAAGTAACCTGGTGCATGCAACGAGGCACACCTGGAAGAAGGCCATTACAAGCAGGTGTTCGGCATGCGGGGACGTGATGCATCGTGCAGAAATCTGATTGCTTGGAACAGCAAAAAGACCCCAAGCGCCCTGTCAGCCAAAGGAGCAGTTTGGTGGTGGGCAGAAGGCATTTTTATCCCTCGGGAGGAGACGAGGCATGTCTGTTTTAAGGAGATTGACGGGACTACGGCATTGGCACGGGCAGCACGCCCCGTGGACTCGCTGTCTGGGTATGCAGGGGGCTCAGCTCCCCAGCTCACGGCCTGGTGCCAAGGCAGCGTGGCTGCACGCAGGAATTGATGCACAGGTGGCTGCTGCTGGAGCAGACTGGGCTCTAGGGAGGTGACAAACCAGTAAATACAAGACCAGTGGGAGATCCATGCTAGCGGAACAAAACATCACAGGCATAAGGCATCTCCTGTAGCACTTTTGTTTGCGTACCACTGTTTATCCACCACTGGATGGAGAGGAAGAGGAGGGCACTGCTGGATTCGCAGCCAAATCCCACTGTGTGGAAAGGGGAAGGCCATACATCTTTGCAGCAGACACTTCTATCTGCGCTCTATAAACACCCCTCAGAAGGCAAAACAGATGGTCTTGTGGTTTGGCTCTGCGCTCTGCTTTGGAGACCCAAGTGCTATTTACTGCCTGACTTTTGACCAGTCAGTTAAATCTACAGATGCAAAGGTTAATACTAATTTTCATATCCACCCAAGCTACGTGCACGCAAAGTCCAACATGGGCAAGCAAGTTTGATGAGCTCCAATATGTGTGCAGACAACAATTTCAGAAAATTTACCTTCATGCTGGGTTGGTTGTAAGGCAAAATTAAAGTGTTTGTGAAGCATTTGAATATCCCGAGGGGCTAGAGAAATGCAAACTTTTAATAATAATTACTCTTTTGATTTAACTGGATGAGCTCAGTGTAACGTGGCATAATGAGTCTAATAATTCCTCTGTTTGTACTTTGACTCCAGCTGTTAAATGACTACAGCTTTTCTGTATTTATCACAAACCTGAGGTCCTTGAAAAAGAAAAGTTTTGATCAGCCTAGAGAAGGCAGTAGTGATGTTGGTTTGAAGAACAAAGCCTGCAAACGCTTAAAGAAAAACGCACAAAGTCGTATTGTTCTTTTCCAAACTGATCTCAGCATAAAGCTTGGTGAGCGGTAGAGCTGTCGTCTAACGTCACGTTCCTCACGAAAGAGGAAGAGCCTGGAGCAGGCAGGCTGAGCTTGGGCTGTTTGGTGGAGGAAACCCATGCAGAGGCATCTGAGTGCTCATCAAAGCAATCAGGAGATACGTATGCTGATAGTGCTGTAGAAATCTCACATCAAGGCTTACTCGGGGCTCAGAAAGACTTCTCTTCTAGGGGGAAACTCCTCCTTTCGATGCCTGGAACAGAACATTCTCCCAGGAAGCGATTTTCAAAAGCTGCGAAGACAGTTACACTGCTTTCTTTGTCCGGAGGCCCAGTTTTCAAAACATATTGTGGAACATTGGGAAAAGCAGTGCAAGGAAATGAGGGGAAACCTAAAAAAAGATTTATGGTGAAATTAGCTGACAGACTTTGCCCAGCTCCCTGGGAGTAAGTGGTCATCAAACAAAAACAACGAGCACATAGGAGTTCTCAAAGAGGAATAAAATGGGTTCAAACACTGACTGAACTGATTTTGACCTCTGTGAAAACTGAACTATCCAAAAAAAAAAAAAAAAAAGTTATTTTTGTAAATGTGATCCTTTCTCTGCATTAAGTCAATCAATGGAACGCTAATTTTCCAAGCAAGTAGTATGGAAGTCAGTACATACAAATTCTAATATGGGGCATGCACAATTCTTATGTTCTGTCCTATTACTACACTAGCTACGCTTGTTCTGACAGGCAATAATGAATTGCCCTTTGAAAAAAATAAAATTAAATGTTATATTCCTGAAATATGTGGCAAGGGAAAAAAGAAACTAGATGTGGGCTCATCCATTTCTTTCGGCTTAAAATGTAGATTTCCACTGCAGCTGGACAAACCCTGGCTCCAGTTTCACAAGAAGAATCAAGCTGTTCCACGCACGGAACAGCAGCTAAATTGTTGCCCTGGCATGGAACAGGGAGAAGAAGCATCTGGCCACTAAGAGACACTAGCAGCAAGCAAGCCCCCTTTCTAATGCAGTCTGCTTACTTTTTCTAAAAGGGACGAGAAAAAAAGCACCACAAGTTTTGTCCAAAGCCTTTTCAGCTTTAGGGGGAAAAAAAAAATAAGAAAAAATGTCTTGTGCAGGAAGTGTCTCAGGTACCTAAGACATTTTTTAATGAAGATCCCAGAAAGAAGAGCCGTGGCTATGTGCAGTCAACAAACTGCAATTGTGCAATCTGTTTTGCCTCTTTTAGACCAATTGTCAGTTTTAGTGCCTTCCCTTATCAGAAGCTGTCACCCTTATCAGGCAGGGAGAGGCAGACTCTCAGGTATGTAGCCACTTGGTTTTGATTGCAAGTCTGGAGGACCTAGGCTCGAGGCTCGCTTGCTTAAAAGTCTGTTGACAGTAGAAGTCATTGCAAGCTGAATCACAGGAGTGATGACTGAAGTGTAACATCTCTTTGGCCTCTCATAGCTGTTTTCCTGCAGTCTCACATAACTTCTTCCTAACAGCAGGAATATACATTTTTTTACTACAAAAACAAACCCTGTGATTTGAGCTGAAAAGGATTGGGTCTCTTGCTATCTGTTTCCACCACAGAACTTCTGAAACGCCAAGGGACACTTCTGCTTTCATTCAGATCAGTGAAATAAGTGCTTACGTTTAGCAAATTAAGTACTTCTTTCACAGTCAGAGATGTACTTGGGGGGAGCAATGCAAGAACTAAATTAACCTTCTTACCAGAGCTACTTTTACTAAATAAACAGCCCCATATTAGGCAATTTTCTCACTCAGAACAGATTATTTTCTGCGGTTTGTTTTGCTAACTGGAAAATGTTCTCAACTATTCCATTTAACTCAGTCTGCAATTGTACAGCCTTCAGACCGTGTCTGTCACCCTAGGGACTGCACCTGTAAATCAATCATTCTTCCTAGAAAATAGATGACTAGTCAGAAACGCTTGCTGCAACATGTGAGAATGCCAATGGCAGACAGGAATGTGTCTTCCTTTACAGTACTTCCAATTTTACTCTTTTAGTATTGGTAGCATGAATGATACGGTGGAACAGCCAGCTGACAGTAATATTTCATGTATATTTCTGCTTAATTTTGTGTTGTGTATATGATCAACATGCCTGAATTCAAAATACTATATGGAAAAAAGTAATTCTCAGCTTAACTGTCTGCATCCAAACCTTTTTGACCTGCGTTTCTACATGTACATGATAAAACACTGCCCAATTTTGGAAAAAGCCCTTTCCAATAAATGTCATCTGACATTAAGATTAATTCTTACATCATTTGACTTGAAGAGATGTATTTTCTTGAATTGCTTTCTAAACTACAGTATAATTTCTTACAGCCTTTTGTAACAGTGCTGGAAGCAATACAGGAGAAGCAGAAGATAATCGACTTTCACAGTCAAAGATCAATAAGGTAAGGGGCATTATAAACACAAAGGTGTTAACTGCAATAAATAGTCATAAAATCAAAGAACAGCTGAGGGTGGGAGGGACCTGTGGAGGTTTTCTAGGCCAAACTCCTGCTCAGAGCAGGACTGATTTCAAAGTTAAATCAGGTTGAAAAGTTTTCCAAATTGTGTGTAATGCAGATAATGTTTAAATGCATGGGAACAGACCTCAGTGTAAATCAACTCATCACTGGGCAATCTTAGCCATAATTTAAATTTGACAGCATACCTGTTAGAGAAGCATTCAGTCTCCAGCTTCTGTTGGAGTCAGGCTGGACTGAAGTTGAAAATGGCTAAAATGCTTTCTCGTGCATAATATGGCTGCTAAAGTTCATAACATAACTGCCATTAATGAAGACAGAACGGTTTTCTAATCTCCTCTCATAAAAAGCAGTCCTGTCATATTTCCCTGGTATTTTTCATTCTGAGAGATGATTGTGGGAGAAACCTTTACCATCGTGGTTCTCCTTATTTTTTTTTTTACCCCCCATTTTCCCGATTCCTATAAAAAAATAAACCATTGAGCCATCTTTAAACATTGATTTGTGACCCCTAAGATTTCACACAATAAGGAAAGCGTGCTGCCTTCATACCACACTGCCTAAAAAAAAGGGAAAGAGAAAGGAAGGGAGAAAGGATTTTGACTCCAAAAGTTGACAAATTCCTAAGAACAACAGCCGAATCTATTAATTTTTCCCTGATTGGACCTGATTTCATGTGTCTTGTAAGTCCTGGGCTGACTCCCTGCTGCATTCAAAGAAATTCTCAGGTTCATGCAAAAGCAAAGAAAACCAAAACTTTTTATAAGGCAGAGAATATCACATGTCTCAGGGCATTGTTACATCTTCCAGATGCTGCAACAACAGCTGTGTACTCTTGAGCATACTCACTCCAAACAAGCTGTCAGTTAAAGCAACTTCATCATGGCCTTTGGAAGTGGAGAAAATGCGAGTAGCATTAACTTAAAAATTCATTCTCTCTGGCTCATGTAACACAGGTTTTCTTACATTTTCTCTTCCAGAACATACAATTTTCCTTCCTTTTCTGTGTGACAACTTAAGCTCTGTTCATGTTATTTACCCTGGCTGTGGTTATACTTGACTGCAGATATCATCATCTATACTTGGAGATGTTATGTCCTGGAGAGTTCACGTCAGCGTTGCAGGAGTTTATATTGTCAACCATCTTGCAAGATCTTTAGTATTTCTGTGACACTTGCACACATACTTTTTTAAATGGACAATTTACTCCCCGGTAACATAGTGACTTGTGCTCCTCTGATTGGGTCGGTATCACGTATATTCACTGATGCTCGTTTGGATAGAAGGTTTTACAGATTTTACAACAGTGACATCATCACCTGGTGACTCTGTTGGAAACAGCACTCTGCATTTCCCGTCCTAGCTCCCGAATCCTTGCTGCTGGGCTCTATCTTTTCTTCCATTGAAGGGGATGGGAGCTTTGCCACAGGCTGCAGCGACAGCAGGAGTGCAGACACAGATTAGGCAAGGTGTTGGAGGATTTTCTGCACACCCTGTAGGTATTTAGGGAACCGTGTGGTATGTGATCCTAAATACAAGCTTATGCAGTTTGAACTCTTGAGCTAAACCCAGATATTTCCAGGCTGGCAAAGCTACCTACTGACTGTACGTCTGAGAAAGCACATCCTGAATTATTTCTGACTGTATTTCTGAGTTATGTCCTGACTGTGCATCTGACTTATTTCTTCTGGCAAGTATCAAGAGTATGTTAGTGAAATGTGCCTGGATATAGTAGCTTGAGATGGAGCTATGCTGGAAATGTTCCTGCAGCTGTTACTTGGAAAACATCTGTGGTACTGTGCATTTGTACGTCTCTGTTCACACTGGCACGGAGCAATTGATCTTGTGGAACAAAATATAAATTACTGTTGGGAGATATGAGAAGGACATTCTGCACCAGTGAACACAAAACTAATACAGGCAGTAGTGGTTTGGAAGTAGAGGGGCAAAAAAATCCAGTGCTTCATTGCTGGCACAAGCAGTAAAGAGCAAGATCAGCAGACTCTGTGACACCTCCAGAACTCCAAGTGCTGGTTATCTGAGTAAGAACAACCAATCCACTCGCCTTGAGGCGTGACATTTTTTACGCTTAGCCTTGAAAAAATCTTCTGACTTTGATAATCTTTGACAGTCTGTGTTTGCATAGTCTGATAAAGGGGAGAATATCCAGGCTGACATGATGTGTTGTTTGTGGTTAATGCTGGGCCCTATGCAAAGCATAAAAGACATCGCCCCGAAGAATTCAATTCTAGCCAAAGACATACAGTAAGGTATATTTAAGAAACCCTCTGGAAGGACTTTGAGAAGTATTTTGTTTAGAGCACATTAGTTAATTAAGGGATTTTGTCATCTCTTTAGGCCCTCAAATTAAGCCTGGGTCATTAGAAGATGTGCTTAAGTGAATTCTAATGGCCTATTGTATTCAAGAACTCAGACCGGATGATCTTCAAAAAGCAAGTGTGTGAGAAATGGAGAATGCCTTCAGTAACACAGCTGAGTGTGGGACGATGAGAAGCCAGAGGAGATATTTGGTAGCCAGAAATTTGTCACTGTTACTGAGCCAGGGCTCCTGCAAAGAGCCGATGAGGTGTCAGTTGCAATACATGACTCACCATGTCACCTCCCAGTAGCCTTGTGTGAGCTCCATGGCACAGAACGTGTACGCTTCGCTGTCTTACCTATTTTCTCTCATGATACCTGCATTGCATCATTAAAAAATAGAAATCAAGGTGGAAATATCTTCCTAGTGCTTTGTGGACGCTTTGTGCAAAGGGTCTTTCATCTCATCTTTAATCCAAATTATAAAAAATGGATTTGCACCATGCTAAATCTCTAAATAAATTTAAAATATCCGTTCCCAGTCCTCGAACTGAATGCCTCCTAGCAAGTCATTTCACTCAACAGCTGCCCAGTTGCACAGCTGGCAAGGTGACTGCTCTTTTTCTTTCTTGGCTTAACTTTTAATGACTCATTTAAATTCCTTTTAAGCGGAATCCATATGATTTTGAAAATGCCTTCTGAAATTATGCACAACTACCTTTCTAAAAAAAAAAAAAAAAAAACTTTAAAAAGCCGTAAGTACAACATTGCCTAGAATTATCTTGTCAATTAAATAAAAGAACCCACTTGAAATAAGTGACAAAAATATACTGTGAATGAAACGCACCTTCCAGTTACAAATCGTTATTAAAAGAGACCTTTAAGCAAACTGCTAGTTACCTGGTCATGCTTAGACAAGCACAAGGTTATTGAAACATACAGCTTCCTTTCAGCCAATTTAACTTGCACTGAAGGCAAATTATTGCCATAAAAGCACTGAAGCACATTGCTCAGGCATTTGGTGTAATTGTTTGCTCCTAAAAGATTACCCTTGCTGCACAACAATGTCAGCGGGATCAGATTCAGGTCTGCATCTTCAGTTGCTGTTACAAATGCTCCCTGCAATGTTTTCCCACAGGAAATTGATGTATGCTTTTGATATTATTATCTAAAAAAGACAGGAAGCTATATTTTAATAGACCTGTAGATGCAATATAGATTTCTGACAATGGCTGTAATGGAAATCAGTGAGACTGAGCCGACTCACAAAGGAATTGCAAGGGGCCTAATGAAAAGCTCGCCTTACCCCCCCCCCCCAGCACAGGAATCATGAATAATAATTTTACTAACTGGGTTAGCGATGAAATACGTCACAGTTTTGGAGTCTCTCCTGGTTTGTTCCTTTCTGTTGCTGCACAGAGAGTGGAATTTGAACGAGGTGGGGCAACAACAACCTGGGAGCAGCAAAACTGCAAATACTGCCTACATGACAGCGGGTGAGGTCATTGACAAGTGCCTTCCTCTTCGCACCTTTACGTGAGGGTTTGCTCTGGTGTGTGGGTGCAGTTCCACCTTCCTCTTCTTGTGTCAGAGCTGTTTTCGAGGCCCAGGAAATGAGTTTTGATAACATTGCAGAAGTAGGTTGCGTTGGACACTGTGCTTGTGAGGTTGGCAGTTAGCTCCTTAACGCCATCACAGATCTTTTCAACCCTGCGTAGAGAGATGCCTTCACGAAAGCACAGGCAGAGAGAATCAGGCTCGATGACGAGCTTCGCTGCCTCTCCAGCCATTTCCTGGCACTCTGTCAGCATTAGGGATGATAGATTCCTGTGGTTACCAGCATACCACACACTGGCACGCTCAGAGCCATGAAACAATACATAAGAGCATATCTCTCTGTGATGTTGTTGCTGAAACAAAATCCTTTTGCATCAGTGAAAATCATCAATGAGGGCTTGGGTTTTCTTCACGAATCAAGATTTTAGCATTAGGCACCAGTTACAAGCAATTCAGATTTTAGCTGTGTTTCGCAAGGGTTATGCCAGCTACCAGACAGGGAATACAAACACTTCCTAGCAAAGATCTGCTTCTCATGGGCTTTTCAATCTCTCCCTTCCAGTAACCCTGTCTTGGAAGTCAGATTAGAAATGGAGTGAAAATGGAGGTCCAAAGTAGTCACCTTCAGTGTTTCACATTAACATTTCATCATCTCTGAAGATCTGCCGCCACCGCCTTGCTTGTGAGCTGTAGCACTGCATATTACTCAGGCATTGTTTGTACGGGGAGGTTTTGTGATTTAAGTTACATTGGAGCACGTCCTCTTGTCCCAGAACTCCAGTGCAGCCGTGCTGGTATAGAAGTACTTTTATATGGCATGAGTACGGTAGCTTTTTTCTGAACACAAAGTGTGCAGTATCAGCACATGGCAGCTGTATACCAGCTTAAGTGCATCCCTAATTTTACCTGTGCGTGAATGTCTGTAATATATAAACAACTGATAAATGCTTTCTGTCTACACACAGAAAGCTGGAGTCCTAAGGTACATACAACCAGTCCTGCGTACAGCCAGGGTTCTTTACCTTTGGCCTGTCCCAGAAATGCAAGCTGCTTTGCTGAAGGTGCCCTGCAGTCAGCCACGCGTGGCAGGCCTTGCAGCTTAGCAAAGGTCCAAACAAACAAGCGGCGCCCCCAGGTTTACTCTCTGGATGTGCAGGAAAAGCATTTCAGGACACACATCAAAAAAATAGGTAAGCCTGACCTTTGCAAAACAAAGCGATTGCAGGTAAACAACATAGCCGTGCTCTTAGAAATGTTCTCGTGTAGACTAACTTGCATTTCCCTCGGTGGTAAGCTTCCTCCTCTTGTGGAAATTCCTCTCATCCAGCCATTAATATTGTTGGATGTTATTTCTGTGCTGTTCTGCCATATGTTGTAGCAGCAAAACAAAACCCCGATCTCTAAAAACTGAACAGTCTGTCCTAAACTGATTATGTCTCCATTGGTTTGTGTTTGGTTCTTGTCTGCTCAAAATATTTTCTGCTAAGTATAGCTCCCTTCTCCTGAGCAAACAAGCTGGGTTTCTTTTTTCTGCACCCTCCCTTCCTAATTTCGACAGCTATTTTGAACTCGGGGTGGGGTCACTCAGGCATGCATGCACTGTCATTGCTCGTCTCTAGATGAGTTCTTGTTGCCAGAGAACCTTTTCCTCAGCACCAGCCTCATACTGGCATTCATCCTCGGTTGGCAAGCCTTGCTCCCCTTCCTTCATTTAGGAAGCACATCATAAATCTGAATAAATTCATTTATTTGTGAATTCCGAATCTGACCGAGTTGCATGAGTGCAAGGTGACGTGTGTGAAATTACACACCCCTGTACTGAAGGCAGGAGCTGTACCGGTGGGGACATTGACTCCTATGGCTATTAGAGAGAGGATCGAGTGGCTCTCTACCGTAGGGGCTGTCAGGTGGGCAAAATTTTGAATTCCAGGAGACTTCTGCATCATTGTATCTCCTAGACTTGCTCCTTTACAACGGGCCTAGTGAGGAGAAGCCTACGAAAAGGGTTCAGTTTTGAAAGCTTTTATCACCAGGGACTGGTCCCAGTGTTTCTACAAACAAGAGTCAGAAAAATATTTTGGGCACACACACACACACAAAGCCTTCATGCATAAAAACATACACATGGAGGGTGTTTTGTTTGCTTAAAGCACCACCTACTTTTCCTCCCCTCAGTTAAACACAAGCCACACAAATGTCAGATCACCCCATGTCATTAAAATGGAGATTATTATATATATATGATGCCTCTTAAGGGGGGGAAAGATTCTAGGGCTAATCTCATTTGATGCAGGCTCTCCTGCTGTGTGGTACTTTCCCCATGTTCTTAAAAGAGCTTGAATCATCCTTGAATAAAACGCTAGTTCAGCATGAGCTGTTGTCTCCTGCATCACTGCAGAAAAAATGGATGTTGGCCAAAGCAGACACGTGTTTTCTTCCCCTGAATTAGGCTAAGTCCCTAATCGTCATATAGCAGCAGTTTGGTCTCAGAGAGAGAAGTAGTCATGACTCCAGTGCCTTCTGCCTCCCAGTTTTTAGCATTTCTGATGCTTTCCTGATGCCACCAACCTCCATACCAGAATAATGGGATTGCAATAGGGCAGTTAGCTTAATTAGTGGCTGTGAAGCTCTTTGTTTAAGTGGTTCAAATACAACTATTGTCCCAAGTGACCCTTATTGTTCTTACCTGGGTGACCAATGGCTGAGCTCTGAGTGCATGTGTCTGGAGTGTTAATTACCGCCTGTCCCTTAATCATGAAGGTTTGTAATCCTATTGCAGTTTGGAAGTGCTCGTGCCACAAGGCCCAATTAACATCCCTGATATCATCTGCCAGTCCACACACAGCTGTTAGCCACCCATAACTATTCTGGATGAATTGCTGTGCAGACCTGCCAGGGCACATTTTGCCAAGCAACTGGAAGATGATTTAGCAAGACTAGATAAAAAACGACCTTTGTAAGGTATTACTAATGCCATTTGATGGCTTTAAAAGTCTCACATCACAACAAAAAAACAATAAATACTTCCTTGTTTAGTTTAAAATTTGTCTTACGGAATGCAAAGCTTTTAAGTTAAGGCTTTGGTATAAATCCTCACCTTTCTTAGTATCACTAAGGATTTCGGCTGGTTTTTACTCCAGGCTTCGTTCCTTTTTCTGTTGATTTCACACCAGCCTTCCAGTAAGAATCCTCTATCCAAGGCTAGCATCACTGTTTCTACCTAATGAGTGCTCTAGCATCTGTAGCTGAGGACTTTGAAACTTTTTGTTTACCGTATCTTTAGGTTCCCAAAGAATGTCAGGAAGGAAATGCTATTCTGTAAAGCACAGCATGTCACAGAATAGATAAACTGTGTTTTCTCATGATACTGGAAACATTTATCTTCCCCCCCTTCCCTTAACCACAATTAAATGGCACATTGAAAGAAAATTTGTTGTTCCTTGCACAGGAAAAAAAAATACAGATTATATTTCTAGGCCTTACCGTGACTCCTCCTTCGCCTGCGACACTTGATTGTAGTGCCAGGTCCAGACAGCACAGGGAGCAGACTAAGTTTCCCCGTTAACAATCCCAAATATGATGCTGATGAGTACATTGCTTAAACTAAGGATCCTTCTGTTTTCTTTGCGTTTTGTTGTTGGTGTTGTTTTTCAGGCTAGCTCAGCCCTTTGCAACAGCTCAGTTAATTTTGGAGAAAGAAAGAGGGGCAGGTATCCTCATTGCACAGAAAACGCACCCGTCTGATGCCAAGCTGCACAAAAGCACAGCCGAGCTTGGAACAGATTTCCCCCCCTCCTTTACTGGAGATACGAATGATCATTTTGCAGAGTGCTCCACTAAGTTTAAATTAGTAAAGAGGATGCAAGTAGACGGCCAAATTAGTATTTTTAGTTGTCATGCCATGTGTTCAGCAAACGAACCTTTTTTGGCGTTTAGGTAAACTGGAACATATGTGCCGCTGGGCGGAGCAGTTCAGCGGTCAGAGGGAGAACATCCATGCTGCAGCTCGGTGGGGGCAAGACACTGCGGGATGTGGGGGACAGAAGCAACAACTGCCCAGGGGATTGGTGTCAGGCTGCAGCTCAGAGCCTCAGCCCGCACGCCCCACGTACACGGTGTCGCTGCAAGCAGGCGGTTTGAAGCCAGCTCTGCTAACACCAAGCATTGTTGCTCAAACTGGAGCAGAGCTGCAGCTATTGCAGATCCTAAAACTGCTTTTATCTCTTGGCTTCAGTCAGAAGTCGTCAGCTGCCGTGCCAGTTCATTCACCTCGCAGGGGTGCTATAACTCGGGCTGTTCAGAGATATCTGATGGTGATTTGTGGAAAACGGACTCCACAATCAGTAAGATTGTAAAGTAGGTAAGTTTATTCAGTGCTGGGCAGCATGGGGGTAGTCCCACCAAAGTCGTGTGCACCTGACGCAGCAACTTGCCTTGGTTATATGCAGCAAAGAGTTGTATATGCTTGAAGTTTCACACTATGCCTATACATATCCATAACCTGTCCCTGCTTAGCATTAAGATTAGTTCCAAGGAGTCATTTCCATGAACTCCTCCCATCTGTGCTTGAGCAGAGTCACCTGGTGGTGGTTGTCAAGACTCGTGGGGATGAAGGTTGATGACTCTTCCTTGTCACTGCCAGTTGACCTCTTGTCTCTGCGCAGACTCAGTTGCTCCTTGGCTCTTGTCCATCCACAGGACCAATTTCTGCCAGTTTCTTAAGAGAGGCTCACACTCTTACTAAGAGACTGACCTTGGTACGGGGCCCAAGGCTTCTTGCTTTGGTTAATTTGCACAATGCACCACAGGTAGCAAAGACACCAAGTAGCATCCTGGTGTCGTGCTGTGGGCGCTGTGTCTCTGCTGGATAAATTCTCCCACCCCCCTCTCTCAGGGGTACCACAGGAGCGCCATCCCGTCAGGAATATCTCAAGGAGACCTGGCCCAGCAGTGCCCGGCATCAAAATAAACATGAGGAAATTGTTGGCCGTCACCGCCGGCACAGCAGGCAGTAACTGCGCCTAGAAATAGCGATTGGCATAGCAACATTGCTGAGTGTTTTGTGGAGAAGGCTGCTTATTTTTCCAGACAGCGCCATTTAACAAACATTTTCTGCTTGTTGAGATTTTCTGTGGGGCCGCTAACAGGCACCGACCGTTGGCAGCGACCGTTGGCGGCCACCTCAGCGCGCTCCCGCCGCCCGCGCGCGCACAGCTCCCCCCCCCCCCCCCCCCCCACCCGGTGAGCCGTTGCTAAGGCCCGCGGCTGTGGGCGGGGCAGAGGCAGAACTGGGCCAGCCAATCAGCGCTCACCCGCCCGGCCCGGCGGCCAATCGCGGGCGGTAAACAACAGAACGCGCGGGGCGGGGCGAGGGGAGGGGGGAGCAGCGCGGGCAGCCAATCAGGGCGCGGCAGGCTGCGGGCGGACTGTTTGAAACGGGCGAGGCGCCACAAAGGGGCCGGGGCCCTTTAAAGGAGTGATGCGAATTCGCTGTGTCCCTCCGCCGGAGCTTGGCGCTCGTTAGGAGGAGCGCGGTTTTGCCCCGCTGCCCGCGAGGCGGGGGCTTATTCCGGTGGCTGCGCTGGGTCCTGAGCGCCGAAGCCTCTCAGCGCTCCGCTAGGGTGCGCGGCTGCGCGCGGACTACTTTACGCCCTCCGACCGGACCTAGCGGGGATCACTCCGCGCCGGAAACAAAACCGGGGGGGCGGGGCCGCGCCGCCTCCATTTTGCTGTGGGGCGGCGGCGGCGGCGGAGCCGGGGCGGGGGGCGGCGGCTCGGGATGGCGGCGGCGCCGCGGGCATCGCAGTGACCCGCTGCGGGGCGCGGGCGGCCCTGCCTGGATGCGGGGCCCGCGGGGGAGCCGCCCGGCCTCCGAGCGCTGAGGGGAAGCGAGCCGGGGCGGGGGGCCCGGCGCCCCCTCGGCGGCGCCTGAGGCGAGAGCTGGCAGCGGCCGGCAGCCTCCCGGCCTCCTTCCCTCCCTGAGGCGGCCCCCGGCTCCGCGGGGGGGGAGGAGGGGAGCGAGGATGAGCAGCGAGGCGCTGCGGCTGTTCAAGCAGCTGAACCTGCAGCTGGAGCAGGAGGGGCGCTTCCAGCCCCGCGAGAAGGGGCTCAGCCTCATCGAGAGCACGGCCGAGGTGAGGGGGGGCCGGAGGGAGGCCCGGAGCTGGGGAGGGGGTTGGGTTTGTGCTCCCCGAGGGGCTCTGGGTTTGTGTTCTGCCGCCCTTCGCAAGCTGCTGCTGTGTTTGGAAGGCGTTGTGCTGTCGCAGCGAGGCTTTCTGTCAGGTAGTTTCGAGGTTTTGTTGTTGTTGCCTTAATATTTGGTGGAAAGAACCTCTTTGGAATCAGTCTGCTTGCTTGTTTTGAAAGCAGAACTTGTGGTTGCCTAGTTATTTGCAGTCAGGCAGAACAGAGGATTAGCTGGGTTTGGTCCTCAGATTCCCCGAGGTTAGGAGTCTGTGTGTGTGTACACTTGGTGAGATTTGTCATCTGGTAAGTGTGCACTTAAAGGTTTGGGTATTGTACTTATTGCACTGCTGAGCGGCTTTTGAGTCTCAAGTACGTGACTGAAAACCTCCTAGGTTAAAAGACAGCCATAGGAAGTATTTAAGGGGAGGAAAACAAAGAATCGTTTCCCTTCAGTCTAAGTAAGATCGCTTTGGGAGTGTTGACGGTCCTCTGTTGTTCAGTTCTGACTCTGCTTTTCTTGCCACAGAATGAAAATACCCTGTGCCCCAGACAAAGGAATGCCAAGGTGGAAGATCTCTGGAGCCTGACCAACTTCTTTGGGTTTTCAACTGAGACGTTTGTTTTGGCTGTTAACATTTTGGACAGATTCCTGGCTCTTATGAAGGTAAATCTGGGGGGAAAGGGGACCTGCTGTAGTGTCAGCTGGGAATATACAGGTTTCCTGTGAACTTTCCAGACAAATGGGTGGAGGGGGGAAAGATTGTGATCTAGGACTGTTCCTAGATCATTTCAAAAAGCTATTTACTGTTCATAGGTTACTGATGTTGCTAAAGTGCTCATAGGCAAACTTGGAAGTAGAGCACAGTTCTTGCATGACATATTAGCTTATATTGTGGTGATACATTTACTACTTTATGGCCTCTTCTTACCTTTAAAGACAAGTAGCAGCATGGTTTATTTTATTTACAGTAAGCCTGTAGTCTTTACCAGGCAGATACAAAAAACTAAGTATGGTTTAATAAATAAATAAAGTTTGAAATCTACTCCTAGGTACTGTGGTAGTACTGAAATACAAGTACTGTGATAGAAGCTCAGTTTTGATCTGAAACTAATGCCACAAGATCATCTTCTGGGTGGTTTTCTTTTGTGTTTGTGCTGCTTTGTGGCAGATCTTGAACCTAAATCATTTCCACATTACTGAGCTGGCAGAAATATTAACGTCTAGAGTTGGATCAGTTCTCTGGCCTGACTTAGGGTTGCACAAAAACATTTTTCCTGGTATATGGCAGGGAACAGCAGAGAGAGGGACTAGTTGTTGAGCGGTAGGACTGCCTAGAACAAGCTCGGGCCGGATTTGGTTGGGCTTTAAAAGAGTAAGTGAGCACTGCCACTTGGAGAAGGGAGGTAGTGCAGCTCCTGCTTTGTCATGTTTTCATAGCGTAGTGGTGTGGAACGGCTTCAACAGAGGGTGCTTGGCTGTTGAACTTTGGTGTCCTTCAACTTGGCAGTGACAGGTTGATATTGCTGTATTGGCTCTGCCTTGTGGTGAAACCAAAGTGATGAAACTAGTCATTGCATCAGGTGTATGAGTGGAGTGATGTCAGGTCTAATTGAGATAAGTTCAGTCTTTCTGTTGAACTGTAAATATTTCAAAACTACTCAGGCTGGGTGAGCTGTTTTTTTTCCCTGTTTGGTAAGCACCGCATATACAGGTGGGAAGTATTCATGGCGTTTCCTCTTCTAGGTGAAACCGAAGCATTTGTCCTGCATTGGAGTTTGTTGTTTCCAGCTGGCTGCCCGAGTAGTTGAAGAAGAATGCAATATTCCATCTGCTCATGAGATTATCCGCATCAGCCAATGTAAATGCACTGTGTCCGACCTGAAACGGATGGAAAAGATAATTTCAGAGAAGTTGCACTTTGAATTTAAAGCTACTACTGCCTTAACTTTCTTGCACTTGTACCATACAATTGTACTCTGTCATACCTCAGAAAGGTGAGTTGAGTTGCATGTTGATGCTGTTTGCAAAGGCCTTTTATTTTTTTTCTTCAGCTGCATCTTAAAACGATTATGTGGGGTTGGCTAGAGAGGAGGCTTCTCCTTTTGTCTCACTTCCTGACGTGTTAATGCTTGTTGACATGAATGCTGCTTCTCTTGGGTGTCTTACAGGAAAGAAGTATTGAATCTGGACAAATTGGAAGCACAACTGAAAGCTTGCAACTGTCGTCTAGTCTTCTCTAAAGCAAAAGTAAGTCGAAGTAGCTTTTCGTTGACTTCTGAGTACGCTTTGATTCGTGTATGCTGAGCGGTGTTTTTTGTCCTTCTAGCCATCTGTCCTGGCCTTGTGCCTTCTCACTCTTGAAGTTCAGACTTTGAAATCTGTTGAGCTGTTTGAGATACTTCTGCGTGTTCAAAAGCATTCAAAGGTAGGTGTTTTTGGTAGGTTATTTCTGCAGTTGCTGGGACAGCTCATGATGTGCAGCCTTACATGTAAGGGACACTTGCTGTCAGCAAGCAGTCTGCGCAGGTAGTGCTTGGCATCAGCTGAAACGAGCCATGAAACACACCTTTAAGCATGTCTGAAATTCCTACACTGCTCCATTGATAGAATGCCAAAAGCAAATAACCACTCCCTAGTACAGAATGGGGTTGAGTAGTCACTTCTCAGTGGCACGTCTTGGCACCTACTCAACGTGCAAAATGATTATAGCTTAAAAACTGGGTTAAATGTATAAAATGAGAAGAATTGCTGATCTAATACCTACAAGGTACATGTTTTAACAAGCAGCTGATGTAACTTGTACAGTTCCAGCTGCATGTTTTAAAGACTTCTGTCTGTTAGGATGACTAAACTGTCTGCAGGGCAAGTTATTCTTTTTGTCTAAATAGCTCTCATAAAATTTATAGCTTCTAGCTGCATGTTGTAGCAAGCGATAGTCTAAAACAGACTTAGCACTGTTGTAGTCAACCTGAACTACCCCAGTTTCTTGAGGAGTGGGAGTAGTTTTTAAAGTATGACACCGCCTTTAAAAGATGGTATTATCACAAGGGCAGCAGGACCCTCGTACACTGTCTTCTTTTAGTCTAGCTGTGCTGTGTTCACACAAGTAAAGCCCTCAAAAATGCTCCATTGCATTTTTCCTGTGGAAACATTAAAAATGTTAATAGCCACTGACAGGCAACTCCAACTCAGATGGTTGTTTCTAGGGGATGTATAGGTGTTCACCTTCAAAAGCAGCGGAACTTTGACAAAGGTGTGACAGGAATATCACTTCTCTTGACTGACTGTTTCATTCAGTCACTTCCTTTAAGGTGAAGTGGAGGGAGGGGTTATCTTTTCTGCCTGCTAATACGATAACTCTGTTTTTTCACTTTCCAGATAAGTGACAGTGACCTCCTTTACTGGAGGGAACTGGTCTCGAAATGCCTGGCAGATTATTCTTCTCCTGAGTGTTGCAAGCCAGATCATAAAAAGCTAGTTTGGATTGTTTCAAGACGGACAGCCCAGAATCTACAGAACAGTTACTACAGCGTTCCTGAGTTGCCAACGATACCAGAGGGTGGCTGTTTCAATGAAAGCGAAAGGTTGGTAAAACTGGCAGCTACCCTGGGGGAGGTCCTTATTTTCTGGAAATGTTAATGGTAACACTGAATAATGAGGCTTATTCAGTAACTTTTGAGAAAATGTTACCTTTGAAAAGAGTAGTGGACTTAGCAGAAGAAAAACTGTGGAGCTGTCATTGCGATGTTCAAGAAGCACAAGGCATGCTTTGGGGGGGGTGGGATGTGTTCCTTGTAGATGGTAAAGGAGGCTTACAGAGTCTTAAAAAATCATTTTCATCAGAAATGTGGAGCACTGGAGTCTTGATTGGTAGGACTTTTTTGGCATTAGGAAAAAGGAAGCTGTACCTTGTTATGACTTAAGCCCTAGTGCCGAGGAGTGTTTAGTCCTGAAGTGTTAGCTAGGAGCAGAGCAGTTTGCATGAAAACACAGGATTGAGGAACGCTTTACCTCTTTCATGGCGTTGTGCTATGTTTAAAATCTTCCCTACTCTTCCTTCCAGTGAAGACTCCTGTGAAGATATGAGCAGCGGAGAAGAAAGCCTTAGCAGTTCTCCTCCCAGTGATCTGGAAGGCACCTTCTTCTTTGAACTCAAAACTAAAACAAAATGGCAAACTCTTAACTCTCAGTCTTCGCATTAAGTCTTGATTGTAGTAGGTTAAGATTTTTTAATGCACCATAGTTTTGGCAATAATAAGAGGAGGTGGTGTTCTGTATACCGTCTGTGTTTAAGGCAAGAGTTGCTGTGGTACAACAATGCTTTGAATGCCTGCCTTGTTTTTGCTTTTCTAACTTTTAAAGAGGAAAAAAACAAAACAACTCCTATTCAGGTCCCAGTTCAGCCAAAAAGCTGATATATAGTTTTGATGTCGACAGGGATAAATGCAGTCCTGTACCTGGTGGCCCTGATACTTAGCAGCTAAACAGAAGCAGCGGTGTTCAGCAGCACGGCAGGCTGACAGCATACTGGGCTGCATGAACAGGCTGGGAGTTGAGGGAAATCAGTTTTTCTTCCCTTTACTTGATGTTTGTTCTTGCCTGGAGCAGTGTCCAGTTTGGGGCCAGCTTGTTCAAGTCTGACACGTAGCTGCCAAGATGGTCAGGGGGACTGGGGTACAGGGCCTGTGAGGAAAGGCTGGGGGAAATGGGGTTACTCAGCTTGGCACACAGGGCTTTGAGGGGGAGTAGGGTCTAACAGCAGCCTTTCAGTATGTGAGAGAAGGTTGCTGGGATGATTATTTCATGGCCTTGACTGAAGTTCATGGAGTAAGAATGAGACGTCCCATATAGGTTGAGATAGGAGGTTTTCAGTTAAAGTAATAGAAGACTTGGGCTCCATGGGGACAGTCAAGCATGGGAATGGACTAAGAGGGGCTGCACAATCACTGTCCTACGAGGTTCTTAGGCTTCAGTGTGACAAAACCCTGAGCAGCTTCTCTGAACTCAGTATTGGTGCTGCTCTGGCAGGGGCTTGGCACGGAGTCCTCCTGTGAGAGCCCCTCTGCTCTGCAGAGATCAAATTGGCTGAGGGGGTTAAGTGGCATGATGCGCACACAGTACCATGCTGAAGTGATTTACTGTCAGATGGGCCTTTTTAATACTGAAACTGCTTTAACACTTCATGTGCTGGGCTCCTTTTCAGCAGAATCTTGTGTTTTTTCAAGCAGTTTTTATTTAAAGCTTAGTTTTTCATACACTTCAGGAATCCCTGTTTCAAATTAGGAGTATGCATGGTAAGAGATTTCTAGTCAATACGAGCTTTTACTAAAAGTGGTAGCATAAAGTGTGACAGGGCTTACTTTCATGTTTTTCTTTAATGCAGATGAGCTCACACTGAAACTCACGATGTATGCTTCAGTGTGTTTAAAATCTTAGTGTTAACATGTAAGTCCATATTGTTAGCCTAGGCTTATTGACACGGTCAATCTTGAAGTCTACATTCCTTTGAATATTTAACCCTAGTAGTTGATTTCAGTATATTCATGTTATTGATTGAGTCATAATCAGACTTGTTTGCATGCTTATGTAAAGCAGTTAGTGCAGGAAACGTTGATATTATGCAGTAATATCAGGTAAATGTGATGTTGATGAAGTAGTTAATGTAATGGTTTTTCCTGAACTTTGTAACGAAGCACATGAACTGAAGTCTGCTTGCACTCCTCTGTACTGAGAGTATGGCAGGGAGCAGGCGGCATTAACTCAGAGTAACGGTGTGAAGCGTGGTGGTGCCAAAGTAGGAATGAAGGAGCAAGGAAGCCAGAGGCCGTTTTGTAGGGGGAAGAGTTGTTTTAGAATATGAGCAGTGCTGTAAGTTCGTAACTGTTACATGATTTCAGTTTTATAAAAATACAAAAAGTTTACAAAAAATGTAAATAAAAATGTAAATTAAAAATGTACAGAAAAAAAATTTAAAACAAAAAATGAGCAGAAAATACTGTATTTTTTTACCTTGTAACTTTTGTAGGTATGTTGCATGTAGATATTAATTTATTGTGTACTCTGTATGATACGAGCACTGTACACTAGAAGACTTCTTACTGCGACTCAGCACCTGGAGGCTCACTTTGGAAATAGAGTACCTTGGTTGCAAGTAATGAACCTACTGCGTCCTGTTACAGTTGAGAACAAAAATAAACCAATTGCTGTATTTGCTAACTGGTGTGAGTCACGGTTGGTTGTACTTGAAGCATTTGGCTTGCTTGCTTCTGCTGATCTTTAGCTTGTGTGGTATCCCAGCTGCTTCCTGGGTCCTCTGGAAGTTTTGGTAAGCTGTTGGCAAAGAAAGCCTGTGCGTGGCTTGGTGCTGGATGTGAATCTCTTCTCAGCTTTGCTGCTCTTGATTTTGAAAGCTGGTGAGAGGCATCCTCTGCTTATCACCCAGCTGCAGCTGCGCCCTGCTACGTGCTGGGATGAGTTTTGCTGATGGTGTTTGCACATCTGGCAAAGGAGAGCTCCCACTAGTGGTAAAGTTAGGGGTGGTCATGCACCAAGTGCCCTGGGTTTTGCTGTCTGCTTGCTGCTGTTTGCAGTCTTCTGGGTGAAATCTGATCACTGGATGTGTCTAGCATTGCAATCAGATCTACAATAAGTCATTTAAAAAAAAAAAAAACACACTTGAATCAGTTCCCTCTTCCTGTCAGCATGCCATCTTAGGAAATATTTCTGGTCTCTGTTTCAAAATAATGGACAAGGGGCCCCAAATGTCTAGCTGGCTCTTCACTGTAGGACCTCAATGAGCTTTCATAGCATGGGAAGAAAGGCATTGAAAATTACTCAGGATGAACACGGAAAAGTGAGAGAAGATTCACTGACCAAGTCACAAAGGCAAGGGGGGACTGGGAGAATTAAGAACTGACAATTGTAGGAGAGGATCAGGTGTGAGATCATTTAAGGAACCTAAAGGTGGACAAGTCCATGGGACCTGATGAAACGTATCTGAAAGTACTGAGGGAACTGGCGCATAAAATTGTTAAGCCACTTTGTGTCATATCTGAGAAGTTGCTGAGATCCAGTGAAGTTTCTGGTGACTGGAAATGGGGAAATATAACCCCCCTTTTGAAAAAGGAAAAAAAAGCTAGATCTGGAGAACTACAGGCCAGTTAGTTTCATCTTTGTACGGGGCAAGATCAGAGAGCAGATTCTCTTTGATCTTCTATATTCTGGGATGGATGTCAAGATATCCCTCATAGATGCTGGGATGGATGCCAGGATGGATTCCATGATGTGGGGATAGATCCTGGGATATCCCTGATAGATCCTGAGACAGATCCCAGGAAATAATTCATTATTCCATGATAGATTCCATGGTTCTGTGACAGATTCTGTGACTCTGAGAGATTCTATGATTCCATAACAGTTTCTATGACAGATCCTTTGACAGATTCTATTATCCTATGACAGATTCCATGATTCTATGATAGATGCTGTGATAGATCTATGATTTTTATGACATTCTATGAGAGATTCTATGATCCTCTGATAGATACTATGACAGATTTTATGATAGATTTACTGATAGATTCTGTGATAGATTCTCTGATAGGTTCTGTGATGGATTCTGTGATTGTATGATAGATTTTTCATAGAATCATAGAATATCCTGAGTTGGAAGGGACCCTTAAGGAATTTTTGATAGATTCTGTGATAGATAATGTGATTCTGTGATCAGTAATATAATTCTGCGATTCTATGATTCTTTGATTTTATGATGGATTCTATGATGACTGCATGGTAGGTTCTATGATGGATTCTATGATGAATTCTATGATAGACTGTGTGATAGATAATGTGATTCTATGATAAATAATATGATTCTGTGATAGATTCTGTTATTTTATGATAAAATTTTTGATTCTATGATAGATTCTATTGCAGATTCTGTGATGGATTCTACGATAAATTCTGTGATTCTATGATGCAATCTATGATTCTACGATGGATTCTATGATGGGCTCTAAGAATGGATTCTGTGATTGATTCTATGATAGACGCTATGATTCTATGATAGATGCTATGATAGAGTCTACGATAGATTGCCTGATTATATGATAGATACTATGTGTGATTCTGTGATAGATTCTTTGATTCCTTGACAGATTCTATGATATATTCTACGATAGAATCTATAATAGAATCGACGATAAATTCTGTGATAGATTCTATGATATGTTCTATGGCTCTATGATAGATTGTGTGATAGATCCTTTGATAGATTGTGATAGATAATGTGGTTCTATGATCAATAATATGATTCTGTGATAGATTCTTTGATTCTGTTATAGGTTGTATGACAGATTCTATGATTCCATGATGGATTCTATGATAAATTCTATGATTCTATGAAGCATTCTATGATAGGTTCTATGATGGGTTTTATGTTGGATTCTGTGGTAGATTCTACGATGGATTCTATTTTTCTATGATAGATTCTATGATTCTAGGATGGATTCTGATAGATTCTATGAATCTATGATAGATTTTATAATAGATTTTTGATAGATCCAGTGATAGATAATGTGATTCTATGATCATTAATATAATTCTGTAATAGATTCTATGATTGAATCTATGATAGATTCCATCATAGATGGAATCACAGATTCTATGATAGAATCTGTGATAGATTCTATGATTCTGCAGTAGATTCTGTGATTCTCAATGGCTCCTGGTGGCAAGCTGTTCCCATCCCAAGAAGTACTGAAAGAGGGAGCCAGGACCTATGCATGGAGAAAACAGCTGCTCTTTCTGCCAGGCAGCCTGTCTTCCTGCTCTAGGCACTGCTGCTGTGGAGGGAAAGGGAAATCCTGCCCACTGGCTGTTGAGCACTGGGGCTGGACTCTCTCTGGGCAGGGTTTGGGAAAGAATAGGGTGCTGCGAGGTTGGCAGTGTGTGGGAAGCACAGGGCTAGTGCTACTGTTAAAATAATCCACTGAGAATAATAACGGGGGTAATTTTCAGGTTCTTTATGGCCTTCATAGCTACTTCTTTAAACACAGGAATACACTGAGGCTTCTCACTTCCCACATACGACAGATGAGGAATGGACACCAGCTATTTCTAAAAGAGCTCCATGAAACTCCCTCCTGTGTCTCGTAACTCAAGTGCACCACTACGAGCCAATTGTATCACGGAACCGCTCATCTTGGCAGCACCCAGTGTAATGTTTTAAGCTCCCTGGCTATCAACTGCGACCGCTTTGAACTTTAAAGCTGCTGCAGCAAAGCCGTTCAGCTTCTACTTCATGGGTGCCCACTCGGGTCACTTCAGTCCAGCACCCACCCTGCTCGGGAGCTGGCAGGTGATGCGTGGCTGTGTAGGTGAGCTGTTGTGAGTGCAGGAAGCCACGGGCGGTGTCCTCGGGTTAGCTAACAGCCTGTGAGATTGCTCTGGGTAATGAAGCTTCAGGTGCACCATTCAGCCACTTTCAAGTCGGTCCCAGCATGAAAAGAAACTTGCAGGAACACTGTCAGGCTCACTCCTGTGGTTTGGTAATTTGGGCGTATCTTTGATTTCTGCCGGGTCAGGTAGATGTGTATCCCTCAGAGGAGGTTTGCCTGGCTTTGTTCAAAGAATGGGGCTTTTGGGGGTTGGCTTGTTTTTAATAGCAGAGCCCTGCGTGTTTTTTTAAATGCTGTTTTGGGCTTTCTTGCACCAGGTAAGCTTTGAATGCTTGTGGTCTCAAGGCTTCAAGTGCATGCTCTGCCCTGTCACTAAGACAGGTTTGAGTGCGGGCAAAGGGAGCTGAAAGGGAACGTTTCTGTGGGAAAGGGATCCCCCTGGGACAGCAGCTGGCTATACAGCTTCTGTATGAGCTCTGGGTTGTTGCTGTACTCAGCTCCCTTAAAGCTCAGTGTGTGTTGGACTGACAAGTCACAAGGGAATGTAAGATTAAGAGATGGAGTCCCCGTATGGCAGAGACCAGCAGTCTGTGGCTCAGTAGTGTACATGCTCAGAGAGCAAGCTCTGCTTTGCTCAAGCAGAGCAAGTGGGGAAATCCAGGAGGAGTTAGTGGGGCAGGTAAGAGAGCAAGACATCAGCTAAGGACAGCTGGGAGAAACTGGGATTTATCAGCATGAAATAATGGAGCATTAGAGTAGAAGGTGCTAGACAGCCTTGATTCTTGTCCACCTCCTCCGTTTCACATGGGCAGATAATCAGTATTTATTTTACAACACGTGTTGCAACTGCGTTGTGTCACATAGCCTCGTTTTATGGCTTACGCCTGCAACAGTGCGATGTCGTGCATGTACCACAGGGAGAAAGTTGCCATAACAACTGAATGAAATCAATTAGAGTAATAAGCAATTAAAATCTCATCCTTGGTGTTGCATAAACATAACATTTTGCTCATGAATTATTAGTAGTCTTGCCTCTAGACCTGTATGTTCTGTTCCTGATTTGCGATCTCAACAATTTTTGAATTAATGAAGCATTTCATTTCTTCTTCAAAGAGAGCTGGTGGGTTTTTTTGGCTGCAGCAAGTATGTCTTCATCAGAGAGATGTAAACACTATTAAAATATCTAAATGAAGGAAGCGCTTGTGATGGGATTTCCAGAGCACTCAGTGCTGGCTCCGTTCCCACCCAGTGAAGTCGGTGGGAGAAGAACTACCCTATGGTGAGAAGTCTTGTCCTGGACCTAGAAAGGCAAACTCATCTCCTCGTTCTCTCACGCTTCCTCCTTGACCTTCTGTGCATTGCTGATCTCTCTTCCTTCCCTTATCCCCCCTCAGTAGCACAAAGATAGGAACAGCTCTTCGCTGTGTTTCTTGTCAAGGATAAATAAGATGAAAAGATAACTACAAAGCTGTTGCGGGAAAGCTGCGTGCATGGGGGCTCTTGAGAAAGCAGCTCGTGGATTTGGTGGGAGTGGAGCTAGGCCACCGGTCTCTTCCCAGTGGGGGATTTAGGTAAAGCTCCTACATCGAAATACATCAAAATGTACCAGGTCAGGGGGTCACACAGCTGTAACCCTGCCTGTGCTTTGCCTGGCAGGACCAGCGTCAAGGCTGATTGCCAACCTCCCTGGTTGGCCCCGTCCCTGCGGGAGGAGGCGTTCAGCATTTTGTGAGGACAGATGCCCCGTGGCTGCAGGACAGGCCCTGTGCTGTGCTTTCACAAGTCCTGGTTTGGTTCAGCAGCCTTGTGTGTGCACCTAGAGCTGTGCCCACCCTGCTCTCATGTGGATTTGTGGACCAAACTAAGAGAGTTGCTGTTCAAGTTATGCAACAGCCGAAATGCAACATCTGTTTACTTTGCGAGGGCCTGTTTGCTTGCTCTCTGGGGATTTCATGTGGCTGGGGGTAGAGTTTTGCAAAGGTTAGAGTTGAATTTATAATCCCAAGTCTCCAAGGAACTTTGGAAAACATTACTATGGTCAGAAGGTTAGTTTCCTTGTGTTCCTTGACTGAGCCAGGGATCTAGGAACTGTTTTTCATCCAGAGCTTGAATATTAACTAACTGCTGTCCCTGACTTCAGCCACGATGTCAGAAGCCGTTTGGGCGTACCACTCGAGACAAACCCCTCTTCTTGGATTGCCACTTCCCAAACTGAGCTGTGCTTTCATGCTAGGGTCACTGGCTGGTGCATCCAGAGGTCATCTGCCTCACCTCTTCTGCTTTTCTGGGCTTGTGTTGCTCCATTAAGTGCAACCCTGCTGTCTTTTGCCCTTCTGGCCGGCCAAGCGGAGCCACGTGCTCTCAGCGCTCTGACGGCATGACGAGGCAGCAGCTTACCTCAGCTGTGAAATCCCACGTGGCTCACCAGCAGGAGCCTGCTGCCCTGTCAGGACGTGTGCTTTGGGTACTTCCACAACCGTGGCTGTTGCAGTATTCCTTAAAGCACATGGGAAGGGTTCACTCTTGCCCCCCAAGCTCATTAAATTCTCTTTATTTCTGGTTTTCATTTTTCAGAGGAAAGAAGTGTGCACCTCTTCAAGCCCAGCAGAGAAGAACATACGATCACAAACGTATCAAACTTTTGTTCCTAGGTAGGAGTGCTCGACAGCTCTTCACTGTGTATTTTAACACTTGGGTGGGAGATGCCTTTCCCCAGGGTGCGTTACATGGGGGATGCTCTCAGAGCAATCTGTGCTGTGAACACTTGGAGTGAGACTGCTGGGGCTCCAGGTCCTGAGCTTGTCTTACCCAGACGTATAACAGAGCGTGTCTCATCGATTTGTATAGAAGGATGGTTAGAAATAAATACTTCTTCCTCTTATTTTCCTTCTTCCAGTGATGAGCACACACTGAGGCTGTCTGTCTGGCAGTGAGGCAGTGCAGACAACGGGTTGAACACCGCTGTGTTCATCCTCAAGAGAATTTCTTCGTTCTGGCAGCCCATAGGGTTCTTGCAGTTTCCTGGGGGCTGTTCTTAGTGGCAGGGGAGGTTGATCCATCCTTCTGCTCTGCTGCTCTGTATCTCTGCTTTCAGAAAAAGGCAGAGGGATGGAGAAAACAAGAAAGGACCAACATTGAGCACAGTACTTAGAACAGATTTGCTTATATACCAGCAGTGTGCAGTAACTGCTTGCAGGTAAATTTCCAAGGCCGTGGGTGTTTGGAAAAGGTGTGCTTACTTGTGCCTGTAGCAAATCCAATTACCATTTGTGTCTAGCAGTAGTAAAGGTCTCACCTGGCATCTTCAGGTACTCCTAAAACACAAAAGAGCACTATAATTAAGGGCTGATTTGCTGGCTCTAAGGATCTCAGGTTTCTTATCCTTTTGTCTATTAGCTGGTTTAATAAACAAGAACTCCTGTGGTGGTAGCTTAGCACTCTTCTCAGATCTCCGGGATGAATACAGATCAATTCCTTCTGGGGAAATAACAGCAGCTTTAATTTCCACTGGTGTCTGATCTCTGTGACAGTGCCTCTGCTTTCTCCTGGCAGTGCTGCTCGACTCCTGAGCACCTACTAATCCTGCAGCTTCTTTTCTTCTGGACTGATTTAGCACCACAGCTTTTAGCCCACAGCTCCTGGCTCTGTGCCATCATGTGCTCCTCAGCATTGGCCTCTTCCACCGTTCAGCTCTTCCAGCAAGGTTGTCCTGGAGGCAAAATCTCCATCTGGATCGACGCCACAGTCGCTGGCCCAGCAACTCCAGCAAGGTTTCAGCCACCAGAGGCACCAGGAGCTGGGGCCAGTGCTGTTCTTTGTCCCCAGCTCCCTTTGTTCCCCAGGGACCTGTTCAGCATTCCCAGGACATCAGGGCCTGAGGGATTAAAATGGAAAGACTTTAAAGGCTGCTGCCTTTATGGGGCCAGCTCTGCTGCCCAGCTCAGCCAGCGTTTAAGGTAGTGCTCTGTCCTCAGGGTGCAGCCAGCAGCCTTCCCTCGGCAGGGGATTTGGCCCGGGATGTCTCACAATCTGCTTTGCCCTTGCCAGGCCAGACTTCCAAGGCAGAAGACGTTGGGTCTTAGATGTGCAGTGAAAGAAAAGGCGGGCAAGTAACCTGTCAGCTGGTGAGGGAATGAATGCTGCCACAGAGCCCTGTTCCTTCCGAGTTCCCTGGTCACACAGGCCCCTGGCAGCTGCATATGCAGCCACCCAATGTGCAGAAGTGTTTGGGAATTGGGTGCAATTAAGCAGGAAGTGGGACCCACCATTCCCATGCAGAGTATTGCTGCTTAAAGTCTGCTTTTGGAAAACAGTTCTTCAGGATATCATCAGTTTTTCCCAAAAGAGAGGCTGGTTCCCCAAGATGGTGGCTGCAGATGGCTCAGCCTTGTCCCATTAGCACCTTTAGGGGATGCTTGGCTGCAGAGGCTGCTGGACATGTGCAAGTTACAGCGGATACCCTGCTATTAGAGGCAATCAAGGCATAGCTGGGCCTGAGGGAACAGCTCAGCACTGTGCTGGGAGCACTGAGAGAACAAGAGCCACCGGTGTGAATATGACAAGAACGAGAGCAATGTGGAAAGCCTTTCTTTCAGTCTGAGCTTTCAGTCCTCAGAGGGTTAAATCTACACCAGCTCTGGCCGTAAATCATTTTCTGCTTTGCTGAGGTTCAAGCTTTTATGTTATTGCCTCCTTTAGATCTTTTCAGTCCAATCTTTGAGACTCTGTAGCGTGTGGAGCATTTAGGTCTGTGCTGGCTGTGGCTTGATGTTGCTGCTCTGTGATCAGTTTGTGTCCTTTGGGAGTATTTTTTCAGCTGTTAGCAGGAAATAATGTGTTGTTTTGTTTTTCAATAAGCAGTGGTAGATGACAGTGCTCTGTAACTGCTGCTTACCCCTCAAGTAACGCCATGCGTGTCTCACAAAAGGCAAATAAAGTGCTTTGTGAAATGCCTTACTTCTTGGAGGTGTTAGGTTGTCAGCTCTGGAGATCAAAGTCCTCTGTCAAGTAGCTAACAGCGGCACACATTTCTCTGTACTTCCCCTGCTCCAGGCTTCAAACCCGACCTCAGGAGGCGGATTTTGAGAAACACGCTTATGCTATGGAAACTTACCCAGCTGAGTAAGGCCACTGGCCCATCTGGGTGGAAAACCCCTCGCATCTGCACACAGATTTCGCCTCGCCAACTGGTTGGGGATGAGAGAAGCTGCACGTCCCCAGGCTGCTGCTGCCAGCACTGCGTGCGTCAGGCTCGGTCTGGTGGTGTCATCGGGGCTGCAAAGTAGCTCCAGGACTGGGCCAATCCTTGTGTGGATTCACTGCTTCTGGAGAAGAGAGGAGGTAAGCAGTGAGAGGGAATTGTTCCTGCAATGGTTTGTGTAGCAGTCACAATACTTGAAGCCTGGAGCACAGCCAGTACTGTCCCTGCGTGCTGGCTGCTGACCTCCCTGGGATCCTGCGACACCTCCCTCGGGCTGGCACATCACCTGTCTCCTCCAGGACTAATGGGCAGGGTCGAAATCACTTTCAGGGAGCTTGCTGTTCAAGAGAGATCTCCAGAGGAGATTTACAGAGCCCATTTGGATGCGAAACAGGAACAGCATTTCTCCACCGATGCAATGCACAGAGTGTGATTTTCCCAGCAGCGGAACACCTCCAGCTGCCAATACTTTGCGAAGGAGTTGAGGAGATTCATGAGCTCCACAATTCATGTCGTGTACACCCTAGGGCTAGGCCGGAGGGACCTGAGCTTTGCAAATGCTTACGTGAGTGAGGTCTTATCTTAGTAACAGGTTCTTGAAAACAAGCAAGCAAGCAAAACTGTCCTGTGTTACTGTGGGCTGGATTAAAACAAAGGCAGAATGCTCCTGAACTTCAGGAAGTCTGAAATACAAATCTGCACTGCAAGACCAGGCCAGTCTTTTCATTTTAATTTCAGAAGAGGAAATACCTGGCAGTAGGTTGAGCCAGGAGTGATTGGCCAGACCTAGTGTTTAAAAGTTTTAAGCAGGTCAATCTAAGTGAAGATCACACAGACCATCATGGAGAACAGCCATTCTACAATTTTATCTGTAGTCACAAGCACTTTTTAGAGCTGAATAGTGATGCTGACTGTTTTGTGTGCAGGCAGGGAAGCATAATCTCCAAAGCAGGGTTGGGGGAAATCATTTACCTTGACATCAGGGCCAAAGAAAGAACATCAAGCAGGAGGCATTAGGCACAGTCATTAACAAATTCAGCATACGCTATTCTGAGTGACACAAGAAAAAATCAGAGAATGATGCAAGAGGTGATTCTTCTCCCCTCCAGCACACTGCCAAGCCTGTCCTTGCGACACAGCCCTCCACACCACGAAGTGGTGACAGGCAGCATCCATTACACCAGCATCTGGTTTCCAAAAACCCTGACCTTGCAAAACACGAAGTCGCTCAGGCTGCACAAGCCCACTTACTACCCGCCTGGAACAGGCGTGAGCCTGGCTGCCAGCTCTTTGCTTGGTGTCGGTCCTGTGAGCTTTTTTTTGTGAAGGCCAGTGGGGCTCTGTTGCAACACACTGCCTGTGTCCTAATAGCACAGTGATGGCAAGTGGTTTTTCACTTTCCTTTTACCTCTGCTGTAATTTTTTTTCCAATTTAGATACAAGCCTCATGGAGGAACTGGTATTGTCTTTCTCCAGCTTGTTTCCCTTTGTCCAGAAATTGCTTACAATCTTCCTGTGAAATGGATGCTGACCGCTGGGAAAGATCCAGTGCCGTTGTAGCTGGGTATCCTTCTTTAAAGCACACTTGATAACTCAGATTTTGTAAAGCAGAGTCAGCTCATTATTCAGAGGGTGCTACGGATCTTGGAGGCCTTTCATTTCTGCACCGCTTCCAAGTTCGGACCCACAACCCACCCAAACCTCCCTCAGGCTTTTGTTGACCACTTGCCTCTTTCACCTGTCCCTGCCCCTTGCTAGTTGTGTTGATGAAATCAAAAAATAAAATCCAAATCCTGTCCTTACAGGCACAGACGACCCTGTGACTTGAAATGTCACAGCTGTCACCAGCCTGTGAAATAGCCTGGGGGAGGAGGAAGGGGCAAAAAGTCTTCAAGGCAAAGTTTGTTTAAATTCAGGAGAGGGAGGTGTGGTTTACTGTATAAAAAGGGTCCTTTGGCTGTCTGTCACTTTTAAATGGTGGGGGCTAATCTTGTTGCAAGGCTGGGTGGAAATGCAGAGGCAAGACAGAGATTAGAGAAAGTTTTTCTTCATTTTCTTTTTCTTTTCTGCTATCTGCAGTTGATGGGAAATGGCAGGGAAATGCTTTCATATGGAGAAGTCTGTTGAGAAGAAATTGTGGGAAGATAATAGATGTTGAGGGAAATGATTTCTTAGCTGACTTCACACTGACTCTCTGGGGAGTGGAGGGCTTGATGGAAATCAGAGTCTTCTCCTTGCGTTCAGCTTCATTAGCATCAACAGAAATGAAACTTCCTCAGATGAAAATAACCTGCACATAGGGAGAGCCGGGAGGGAAAAGAACGTACCTGACAGATAAATCATCCAGGACAGAGGTGTTTAAATTGCAGCCTGCAGGGCACTTGCAGCTCAACAAGCCTCGGCTTGCAGCCCATAAGGGGATTTTTTAAACAAAGGCATTGCGTTTCTGTGGGGTATCGCACTGCAGGTGAGTTTTATGTGATCCAAGACCTGCAGCCCGCCGAGGGAGTGGGTGTCTGTGAACGTGACTGCCCCGACATAGGGCTTTCCTAGCAAGGACTTCCTAAAGTTTTCTTTAGGCATGAGTGTTACCTGTACTAAGAGGAAACAAAGCCTTCGGAGGCTTGGAAGGAAAATAATCTCATGAAAGTCATAAAGTCATATGCTGTATCCTGTGGTTTCGTTAGCTTTCTCAGGGAGTTAGGCTTCAACACCAAAAAAAATAATAATAAAAAGGCAATATTAAAGGCAGTTTGCTTTTCTTTTTGTACTAGGTGTCAGTCCTAATCACTTACCTGAATTCTCTTTCCCACTGCTTTATTGTAGGGCTTTTCTGCATAGCCTGCCACAAAGCAGCAGAAATAGTGAGAAACAACCTCTTTTGCAGCCTCTTAATCACTGGCAGGGAAAAGCAAGCTCAAGGCTGCGTATCTGCGGAAATATTACTGAGTAGGGGAAATCTGTCTGCAGAGCCCCGTCAGCACTAAAGGCCGTGTAAAATGGGTCACTGGAAATGTGTAAGCAAAGTACATGTAAAAGGAGAGAGAAGAACCTGCCATTTATGTTGTTTCAATTCCTTGAGCACACATTTAGCGTTAAACTACTTTCTCACTTGAGGGATTGGCACACGCTAAAAAGAAGGGAGAGAACAGCAGAGCACAAAGGGACACTGCATGCTTCTGAAAGAAACAGTGATCTGCTATTATTACATTTGGGAATTTGGGGAAACACCTTCTCACTTCACTACCACTTTACGGAAGCAATTTTCTACACGATGAAGAAAACTCATCATGCACGTGTAGAGTTCCCCTAGCATCCTGTCGCTTGTCTGCAGAGGAAATGCCCGGGATGACCTTGCCCCTGGCTGGGAAGGTACAGCACAACTCTGCTGTCCCAGCATTTGGGACGATGTGGTGGCTTCTATGTTAAAGAAAAAATGTGCTCTCCTCAAAGGTCTGCCACTTCTGCAAACTCACAGAACTTGTAAAACTTAGGCTTGGAAATTACTGTGGAGAAGGGATGACAAGATTTGGAGGGAAGTACTCAGGGGGTAAATGTCCTAAACTTGCTTCTGTCTTCTTCTAATTAGCTTGACTCAGCCTTCCCCCTTGGTGCCAATCACCAGGGAGCTGAGAGAGGCACCAAAGCATGCACGTGCTCACCTCACCTGCCTTGACTCCTAGGTGGAAGTGCCTCACCAGTGCCCAGGCAGCCTACCAGATCCTACCTGACCCAGGTGTAGCGAGTCCCTGCTGATTGCAAGAAAGCTGTGGCCACGTTCCTTAGCAGAGAGGCTTCCAGGAGCAGGGCTGCAAAGCACAGCTGAGTTGCAGAGGAAGCAGGCCTCTTGCTTTTACAGCTCCTGACAGGCATTAGACTTCAATATGTGAGTACATACAATTTTTCCCATTGTTTTACAAGTAGTTTTTGCTGGTCATTGCTGTTTAACTTTACTAGGAACTTCTTTATTTATATGCCTTAGCTCTGTCTTCTTTCAATTGCAATTAGAAGTATCTCTTTGCTTTTAGGGGGCTTTTCTTTCAGGTAGGTGTTCTGAGGTATGGGGTGTGAAGTGGTGCACGCTGTCCTTGGAAGAACACGGGCTTGTTGGTGTCAGTACAACTCAGTTCAGAAGCAGTTGAGCCAAAATTCACCATCTGTGAAAAAGTGTTGTGATGATACAGTAGCTCTCAAAATGTTTGAAAAGGCACTTCAGGGAAAAGCAGCAAAGGGTCTTTTCTCTAATTAAGTTGACACGAGAAGCACACGCTGGGGAGAGCAACTTGTACTGGTTTTGAACCCACAGCAATAATCTTTGGGGTTGCTTTTGGCTTGTTTTTTCTGGGCACAGATGTGCTGTAACGTATTTTGTACGTCAAACAAGACTTGGCTTAGAGATGAAAGCAGAGGAGTAAGAAGGGAAGGGATGAAGGAAGGAGGGGAGCCAGTATGCCTCAGGAAATGAATGGCCAGACAGTGGAGAGCCTCACGTTGATGGTGTGGTCTTTGGGCCTCTCCACATCTGTGCCCCAAAGACTTGCTGAATTTCTGGTTCCAAGGTCCCTGTGAATTGCAGGAGTCTCTTCATGTTTTAGAAGATTTGTAGAGGAAATATGACCACTTCAAGGGCTTGAAACTGCATCCTATTAAAATAACAACTCATCAGCTTGATGTACTCCTTTGGTAACTCCTAAACTTTTCACAGTTGGGCAGTTTTTTCCCAATTCCCTCCTCTGTAAGCTGTCAAGTTAGCCTGCCTGCAAATTAGCTGCCTGGCACAGAACACAGTAGCCCAGATACCAGCGCACTGACGCACCACTGCTACTGGCTCATAGCAGATGCACCCTTTGCAAACAGCCCCTGGGAGCAGAGAATCTGCTGAGAACACTTCATGAGAATTGTGTTGTGCCCTCACGTTCGCTGTGGAGAGAAGGAATGACCCTAAAAGTGTCCGTGGCTTTCCATCTGAAACTTTGCCGTAGTGTCTTTGAACCAACCTGTCTTGGTGATCATGATGCATACAGAATGGGGGTTTGGGGTTGGGACAGTGGATGCTCTTACTTCCATTGTAAGTACTCGTAACTTGAAGTAAATTCACAAACACGTAAGACAGCTGGTGGGTACGTACCCTCTCAGTGAGAAGAGTGATGCGCACAAAGCTGCTGATGGGTCCCAGGCTCCTTCCAGAGTGAAAAAGGGAAGGATGTTTGGCTCTTCTCTGTGACTAATTCTAGAATAAACCACAGCTTCCTCCGTGCGTTTCAAAACATAAATGAACTGCGAAGGTCCCGTTTCCTTTAGGGTGCAGCGACGTAACTAGCCTTTCGGAAAAAGCTACCACATCTCAGAAGTAAAAACGGTGAGGAGCAGGGATTTTGTTGACAGCAAACTCACTCGGGCTCATGTAAAGACCTGTTGCTTCCACAGGGTGCTGCAGAGGAGGGGGAAATGCCCAGAGTGTGTTTGCAATGCAAGGTGGGGAGGAAGTTTTGACACCGTAGTGGCAGGTTTGGGGTATGCAATGGCACACGACTGGCGTTTCAGCAGAGCTCTGAAGGGACTGCTTTGTCAGGTACCCAGTTACAGGGGTGCAGGGCACTTGCTGCATGTCCCGTGACCAATGTCCATCGTTCAGGAGAGAATAATGAGCTTTAATTGTTCCGTCTTTCAGATCTTCTGTGTTGGAAGACATCAGGAGGCCCTTTGCCAGGTTTGGTAGCAACCCTGAAGTACAATTGCTTATTCTGGTTCCAGGTAACACAGGGCAGCTACCACTGAAGAGGAGGATTTTTCCACAGGTGTGGTGGAAACGTGGGCTCCCTGTCTGCGGGTTAGTCCGAGGTTAGGCAGGATGGTGACTAACCTAGGAGAGGCTGGGGGAGCAGGGTGTGAGTGTGCTGCTATTTCTGTGAACACCCTCGAACCATTCAGAAAATACCTCCGGGTCTCGGAAAGTGAGGCAATACCACCAGGAAATATCAGCTGAGTAGGAAAAACAGCTGTGACCTTGCCGATGAGAAACTGGTGACAGCCTCAGTCTCTGTCCGACAGCTTGGGAGCGGGGCACAGGTGTGTGATCGGGCTTTATGCACTGCCTCGGACTCACTTCTTGCCTCCCAAACTTTTATGCTGGCTAAGCAGGCTGCAAAGCCTGTCCTCCTGCTCAGGAGAGCAGTCTGTCCTCAGGCCAGGCTGGTGTTGGACCTGTCCTGGTGAATCCTGGCCTTTTGCTGGGACAAAATATGTTCCCAGCGTGTTGGTGGCTGAGAGACAGTCGTGCTGCCTGGCTGGCTTTGACTTGGGAGGCACTTCCCAGGGATGCCTTCCTCGGAGAGCCAAGGAGAAGTGCTCTCGGATGCAGTCCTGGCTCTGAGGCAGGAAGGAGTCCTTGGCATGGCGTTCAGCACCGTGACCTTTAAACTCTTCCCCTGGCTTATTCAAGTCAGGCACAGAAGGCGCTCTGGGCGAGGCAAGGCTCGGTGTAGATCTGTTATGAATCACACCTGTGGTGCTGTCTGCTGCATTACGTGGCCTGCCGGTCCCACACGCTGGGCTGGGGGCAGGCACACGTCATCGGCCTTAGGGTGACACATGAAACAGTTGGGAGAGTCTGCTGCACTTGTGTGCAAGTGCTCAGTGAGCGCTGGAGCAGATAAGGCTTCCTGTGAGATAGGTTGAGCATTAAGGGAGAGCCAGGCCCGGGTGATGCTCAACCCATAAACCTGGTGGTTACAGCAACCAGCAGCTGGGACTGAGCATCACGCTGCCCGGGTGATGGTTTGCACAAAACCTGGGGAAAATGCTGCCCCAGCTCCTCGTTGCCCTCCTGTGGCTGGCCAGAGAGAAGTGGTTACGTGCTCCTGTATCACAGCTCGTCTTCCTGCTGAAGTGTTTGTTTGGGTTACTCAGTAAGCCTCCGCCTGTATCACTTACTCAGAAGTCCTGACTGTTGCAAAACAAACACTGTGCAAAACTATTAGCTCATGATGTGTCACTACCTGCTTTTTTGCACTTTACAGGGGTAAATTGGGGGCTGGAGTAACTTGGTGGCTTCGTCTCATGACGTTTAAAGGCCTAGCTGGATGTCAGGGTAATAGCACTGCTCCTCTGCCTCCTCTATCTCATCTCCAAAGTGTTACACTGCAGGCTTCTGGCTGTGTTCCTGTTGAGAACATCACACAAAGCGTGTCTATTGGATGCAAAGCTCCCTTCCAAGCAAAAACCCAGGCAAAATTAGTAACGAAGTTCACTTTGAGCTCCTGAAAACTTCAGTCCTGCTCCTAATCCTAAAGAGGAGCTTTAGGAATCATGAAAGCAGGGATCCCCAGCGTGTGCTCACCGGGCAGGTAAGCACAAATGCACGCTCAAAGGATCCAAGCAGGCAGTCTGGTGCTCCAGCTGCTCCCAGGGGAAGAAGCCTCAGCCATGGGATTTCTCTACTTCTCTGCCCTGCACACTGGCTTCCAGCGACACTAACGGGTTCCAGCTGTTCCCAGGTGTGCAGCCGGACAGTAACGTTCCTGTCTCAGCTTAAGCCTAGCCTACAGCCTTTCCAGTGAGGAACACGGCCATTGTATACATATTAAGCAGTCATTACACATGGACTAGCTTTTTTGTGCTTCTAGCAGAATTCCCAATAAATCTAGCTGGACTGGGAAAATAAATAATAATAATAAAAAAAGCCTGGCTGCATACAACACGTGCAGCTTGTCAGACTAACAAAGGGGGTTCTGCACAGAGGTGCCTTTCATAAGGACAGGCATCCCCGTGGTCATCCACAAGCCCGCTGCAGCCTGATTTGTGGATAACAATATGTCTGGAGGATGGTGCTAGCTTTTGAAGGGCAGTGCAAGAGCTGCTCGCCTGCCTGCTGCCCTTCCAGCCCTGTGTTTCCAGCCGCAGAGCACTTTGCGCAGCAGCATGCAACTTGAGTTTCCTCACCCAGCTTGCTGTTGTTCTCAGTAACTGAGGGACAGCCCTAAATGAGGTGGTGGCTGCAGGTTATTCTCCTCTCCTGCTTCATTACCCTGCAGCCAGCCCCGCAGCAGTGCGGGGGATAGAGGGCTTTGCTGCCTACGTCTCCTTCTCCTGGTCTTTCAGGGTGGCTGCTGCTCCGCATAGCAGCCTTCTAGCAGATGGTCCCTTTACATTGCTGCAGGGGCTGTAGGGTCTAACAGGCATTTCTAGATTTCCAGGATGCCTCTCTGCCTCTCCCCACCCGAAAACCTCCCCTGAACAGTGTTTTGCTGCAGAGCATCAAGATGAGCCAGTTCCACAGGTTGCCACTGCTCTCGCCTGGGAACAGAGCAAAGATCTCTGACCTGTGTGCTCTGCAAAAGGAGGGCTGCTGCTTCCTAGCTCCCTTTTCCTTCCCCAAGCCTGTTTCCTCTGTTCATTCCTGCCCTGGCAGCTGGTTTCCTTGTCCTTCTCAGCAGCCTCCCATCCCCGTGCACCCTGGATGTGGTGCAGATCCCACCTGCATTGAGGTCTGACGGCACCGGGTGATGCCGTGGTGTTGGCCACCTCCAGCCTGCTTGCATCGTGACAGAAAGGAGGAACTGGGAAAAACCTTAAAGCTGGTGGGTCAGGAATACTTCTGGCAATCCCCTTTCTTAAGGGGGCAGTGAAAAATCCTCCTTGGAGTCCAACCTAACTCCTAAAATAATGTTAAATCGTTTCACATGCACTCAGTCTGCTTTGGCTGTAATCTGCTCATCATCCAGGTACCTCCGTACATCACAGACGGTATGAAAGCCTCACTTTCTATCCCTTTATTTTTTATTTTTCTTTCTGGCAGCTACACTGCGAGTGTCTGCTGCTCCCTAGCGGCACCGAGCCCCCAGCCTCGCAGGGACCCGGCTTTCCAGCAGCTTCGCACATGATGCTGGACACACGGCCGAGGGGCAAGTATTGGGGTGTGCTCCTCTGCTTGTCCTCTCTCCTGGCATCCACCAGGGCCCCTGCCCTCCATGAGTTACTGGGCTGTGCATCTCACTCCGTGCAGCTGTTCTTAGGGGCTTTCCTCAAAAAAAGCTTAAATGCCTTCATATAAGGACAAAACCTTCTGGCCATCAACACACACGTTTCACAAACTGCTCGGCTGCAATCGGTGTGCCTGAAGACTGGTGCCATGGGCTGAAATGGTGAACGTGGCTCTGACATGTAGGGTTTGGGGTTTTTTGAAAGGCTGCATCAATCCAGTGGGGTCACTGCAAAGTGAGAACCCAGCTGGTCCTTTTGTTGTTGCTGTTGTTGGCTTGTTTAACAGAGCTCACTTCTGCCCTTGCAAGTCTCAACCCTGTATCTACACGATGTGGGCACTGAAGCTGCCTGCGTTCCCCTGGGAGAAGGAAAGTCCCTCGTTTTGTTATGCTGAAGCCTTGTGTTATGTGGCCACCTTGTTTCATGTGGGAGAGATGCCTTTCTACGCACCTCCCTTGTACACCGCTTCAACCTCCCACACAGCCAAAACTGCTGCTGTGTGAAATACCCACATCTGCCTGCCACAGAGGCTGTTAATACCCAGTCAAATGTCCTCAGAAAGGACTGTGGAAAAGAAAATGTCCTGTCCTGGAAAGGAAAACCCTTTTCTAGCTTTAATATCCTTCTGCCCTGGCTCAACCTTTCCAGTTTCTGTAGTGTGGACACTTGCTCTGCTGTGTTCAGACTATTTTTTGGTGTGAAAACTAGTTATCCAGTGAGCCCAGGAAGGAATTACATTATCTGTAATGTGTGTCAGATGAGATGTCAGACTTTGGTTTACTGAGATTCAGTCCCTTCGTGTCCTCGCGTGGCCTCCATAGCCCCTGCACGCAGCGGATGTATACGTCAAGGAGAAAGGTCAGAGTGCTGAGATGTTATTTACATGGCAAAGCAACTGAGAAATGGCAAAAGAAGTCAGCTTCAGAGATGAAAGTGGAATACAGCCGGCAACTCGTTAGGAAAGTCAGTAAGGACAACCAGGCAGCCTGCAGAGAGAGGAGATGAAATGTGAGTTCAAACCAATCTGCTAGCAAATAGTAATCCTCTCATAAGCACAGATCTAAAATACAAATCCCAAATACAACTCCAAACCCGATCCGTGTAACGGCCCCATTTGTCACAGCAACGTGCAACAGCTGCCTCTTGTTATTGGAAAACATACTTTGATATCAGACCATAATCAGAAAGATTTGCTTTTTCAGCTCAGCTTGGGTCATGCCACGGTACTCCTCCTCTGTGAAACTTACTTCATTTGAAGCACAGATGTTACAGACCCTCAGAAGTTTTTCTTTTTATATTGTTGTTTGAACAAGGAAAATAACTTTATTATTATTATTTTTTTTAGGGTCTACATCAAAATAGTTGAATTGTCAAAGAATCCCGGTTTTCTGTAGGATGGTATTTCTACTTTTCTTCCAAGCTGTGTGTGCATCTCTGTCTTTCCTTAGCACATAAAGGGAAAGAAAAGGCTGTTTTCTGACAAATCTAGGCACAGGCGAGGGCAGGAGCTTATCTTGTGGATGACCTGTAGAGTGTGTTTAATAGGAGAAGGTGATAAAATATTTATTGAGACAGATGAAATAAATTTCCCTTGGATATCAATTATGTCAGACTGTCGGAAACACCGATGTTGCCTCAATTAGGAAATGAGTGAGATTTAATGTTTAATTATTAATATTTTATCATGGTGATTATAGTTATTTAGCATTTCTGCTTCAAGAAAGGCTATTTCCCAGTTGGGAAGCTCTCTGCAGGGCTCACGCCGTGTATCTCGTTATGCCCGAAGGCACCAGGAGGTGTCGGGGTGTGCACGCTCGCTTGCTGCTCTCATCTCTGCTCCCTCCCTGCACCCAGCTCAGCCTCTGAAGTGCTTGGCTTTTTTTTTGCTTTGGACAAAAAAAGAGATTGATTCAAGTGACTAAACAGCAGGGTCACTCCTTTAACGAAGGTATTTGGAGACGGCTTTCTCCCTTTGGGGCCCTGGAAATCACCCGAGCAAGTACCACTGTAGGCAGAAGAGTTTCTGAATGACTTCGCTTTCAGCACTTGCCTTTGGCTCCAGGCCTTTATGAGCGCGCCTTTGGTGACCGTTTTGCATGGTTAAGTTTATCAGAGTGGAGAAACACGACACATCTCAATGCCCTGTTACATCTGCAAGCAGGCAGCAGGTCTGTAATGGTGTAAAGAATGGGATTAAACTCCACGTCCCCAGCGCTCAGCAGACGCTGCACCTCTTTCCCCTTTCCATAGCTCAGCCTCCAGATAAGCCTTTCTCTTCATACCAGCTCCATCAGCAGCTTGGTTTTGGAACCCCATCTGCATTTATGTGTGACTCTATGATATAAAGCCACTTGTTAGCAGTGTCCCTGGCCTTTCATGGCCTGAGGCTGCCCAGCACTGAGCGAGGCACAACATCTATCACACAGGTGCCTGTACTGACTCAAACATTTCGACCATGGATGATGTCTTGCAGAGGCTCAAGGCAAAACCACATGGCAAGATACTGGGTTCCTTCTTACTTGCAAATGTTTCTAAGGTGGGAATGAACCTCAGAAAGCCCAGAGCATGCCCCATGTACCGCTCCTCTTCGAGCAGCCCGTACAGCTGCCCATCTGCACCGACACAGCTGGTGGCGTGGGTCCACCAACTGTGAAGCTCACCGAGTCTGGGCCAGGTCAGTCCACAGGGCCAAAGCAGAACAAGTCAGGAATAAAAAGCTGTGCCAAGAACCTGGCAGCATTAAATTTAACGCTTGTCAGAACCGGACTTTCTGGGTGATGATGCTGACAAAGTAAGGAATCCACCTGTGGCTGCGATTCAAGTTTGCATGTTCACAAATAGCAAGACAAAAACTGAAATCCCTCTCTTCTGAAGGCTGAGATGAAACAGGGTGCTTGCCTCCTTGCTACACATGCATGAAAAAAAATCAGTCTGGTTGGATAAAAACTGCTTTTCATCTATTTTCCACTTGCTTGGCTAACGGGGCCAGACAGCTGTGGGCTCAGGCTGGGAAACATTTCTGGCGCAGCAAAACCCCAAGCCAGGAGATGCTCTGTGCCCTGTCTGTGGCAGGCAGCCACCCGAGCCATGAGCAGGTGGGATACGAGAGGCAGAGGAGACGTGCAGATAGCTTCAGGGACGTCCTGGACCCAGCCCAAGGCCGTGCCCTGCCACAGCTGAGACTTTTCAGGCCATATCGGTTCTCAGGGTGTGTTTAGCACGCAACGGCTGAGATAAAAGCTGAGGAAAGATCAAAGCTGATTTCATGGTTTCATGGGCTCGTGCTTCTTGTTTTCACTTTCCAGTATCTCCCTCAGCCTTTCCTCTCTGTGGAAGAGCTGCCCTCTCACCCACCTCGGGAGGCACAGCTTGGGGCAGCCTGCACCCCACTGCCCTGAAGCAACGTTGGGTTATTTTAGCTGCGAGATGACCCTTTCGGTATCGTTTCTCTCCGCTGGGGAGGCTTGAAGTCCCTTGCAGAAGTTGGCCTCAGATTTCTCCTTCTCTGCTGAGAGCAGCTCGAGGTGGCCGTGTCGGCTCACGGGGCCTGAAGTGCTGATTCAGGGGCGCTGGGTCCAGCCAGAAAGTGTTGAGAAGGGGCTTTCCAGGGCCGGGGGGGTGCTTGTCCCCCCAAAAAGACATTTGTATAGCAGCAGTGTGGTTCCTTCTCTGTGGAGACTTGGATTTCCCCTCCTTGCCATTTTTACTTTTACGGTCGCTCTCGCTGGCTAGGTTTTTTTAAAAGTACTTCAGTGGGGGTTTGCAGGTGAAAGGTGGGGAAAGATCTTCCTCTGGGGGAAGAGGTAGGGAGACACCTGGCAAAGAGAAGGTGAGGAAAGACCCTGAGACACTGAGTGGACCTCAGTGAAAACCAGCTGTGTGCTTTGTGAACTTTACGGGCAGGATGGGTAAATGCAGCGTGGCTTGGTGGCACTGGAAATGTCGAGCTGCTGCAAGCACCAGACGTGTAAACGCCGCTTTGAACAGGTGGAAAACAGGAGAAACAAATGTCATGTGTGCTGTGGCAGTCAGCCCCGGGTAGTCTGGAAAGAAACGGATGGCATCTGTAGGGAAATGAGTCACGGGTACAAACGTGAGGCAGAGATGTGCCACTAGATGCAGGGGGCAGGCCTTCTGTTGTGGCCGGAGAGGCTTTTATGGGGCTAGGAAGCAAGTGGTGCTCCTCTTCGTGCCAGGTGCCTCTCAGTGCTCCTCCGTACGTCTTCAGCTTTCCCTGAAACAGGACAAGCGAGCCACGTAACCCCTCTGCTTTGAGTTTCCAGCTGCTCCCCTGGCGCACCGTGCCAGCCTTGGGTGCTGGGGCACCTTCCTCCGTTCCAGGGACACCACCAGCTTGGTGCCACAAGCACCATGCCACCAGGCAAGCCTTGCTTATAACACCCGGGCCAGCACTCCATTGGTCCCTCCGTGTCACGCTCTGACTTCGTTTCAGCTCTCCATTGCCTTGCTGGGGTCGGGGTCAGCCCGGTGCCCCCGCACAGACCGCTAACGGGTGCGCCCTGCACCTGCGGCGTCTGCACCGCTTCCTCCGCGCCTGCCGCATGCAAATGTGCACTTTTGGGGGTGCTCAGCCCCTCGTCGGGGCTGTGGCCACCCAGGCTCGCTGGTAGAGCCCTCGGGGTCTGCTCCCACTTTGTGCAAGGCAGCCCGCTGTGCTTCCCAGGGTGTCTTTGAGGAATGGCACTTCTCCTCTGCTCGACCTTGGGTTAATTTCAGGTTAACTCGGGTGTAGGGCTTCTGGCGCTGAAGCGCGGGGGTGCTGGGTATTTCTCCTGCACCCTTTTCTGGCTACAAGTGCAAATTAGCAGGCAGCCTGGGGGTTTTCTGCTGCACTTGCCCGGTGCTATTTGCATCCCCGGGGTGGACGGACAGCCCCAGAGACTGCCCCTGCACTCAGGCTGTGCCCTGGTGCGCTGCTGAATGCGTCCTGTGCTTTCCCTTTGGCAAAGTCCTCAAGCAGGCCAAATAGCGAAGCCCTACTTTGAAAGATACCTCTAATTTTAGGTAGGTTTTTCACCTGCTGGCAGGTGTGAGTGCACCTCTGGCTTTCAGGAGAACAGAGCAGAAAATGAGATCTTGTTCATTAGCACATCCACGCACCTTCGCCCTAGGACAGCAAGCGTCGGCTTGGTATGTGGTTGAATGACCTAGCTTTGGGCTGCTTTTGTTAGAATTTCTCCAATTCTGGTGCTCTCATGTTGAAATTTCATTTCTGTACCTGGAGTTTGCCTCGGTAAGCGCTGACCATTTTGCATCTGAGCATAAATAAAGCTGTGCCAGCCTTTGGGGGAGCTCAGTTGTTCCCTTCCCCTGGGCTGTGCCGTTGGGTCAGTGTTATTTGGGGGTAGATTCAAGCTCCTGATTTTTCTGCTTTACTCCCAGTTAGGGTGGAAATGCCTGCGAGTTCCCTAACCACGATAAATGGGAATTGAAACAGGTGCGTGTGCGACTCCCTCATGTTTCAGCTGAAGGTATCTCTGCATCTCCCTCTGAAGCAGGTGACGGACCGCAAACCGCAGCGGTGGCAATTCGCTGCCGTTGGGGTTTTCTTAGGGGTACTTTTTTTTCCTTCTTTGAAGCAGTTTTGGTGCTTCGCGCGAGGGGTGCTGGGATGGGAGGGCTGTGCTGGAAGCACACTTTCACTCCCCACGAGTGCAGTGGGTTTCAGTGCGGCCGAGAGGCTCCAGCACGGCTTCACTCACCACAGATGTTTTCAACACAGTCTCCTAGGGACCCTTACCTGCTCTCCGTGGGGCAGGATGCCTGGTGTCCCCACCTCATTTCCATCAGGGTTGGGCTTCTGTTGCACAAGGCGATTTTCTTTTATTTATTTTTTTCCTCCTGGTTTTCTTAGCTCAGGTCGCTTTCTGGCCATCTCCAAAGTTACCCCCTTACTGCAGACCAAATCCTTGCTCTGCCCCTGGCTCATGGTTGTGGAAGTGCTGTGACAGTTTCTTCTCCTTGCCATAAGCACCTCACCTGCTTCCCCTCTCATTTCACGCCCTCTATTTTTCAGTGCCTTCAAGGAAATCATTGACCTTGGAGAACCAGCCTGAGGCCTTCTCTGTCTCTGTCACCAACTTGTGTGTGTGAAGCTGTTTGGTGGCTGCAGAAGCACAGCAAAGCCACCGAGCAGAGCGCCGCTCTTCTGCCACACTCATGTCCTCAGGGAGGTGTCTGCATAGAGGTGCCATAGGAAGGATTTCGGGAGGATCCACTGGATTGAAAATAATAATAATAATAATAACAGAACCCATAAATGCAGGCAAGGCTTTGATTTGAATCAAAGGTGCAGCTGCTGCAGAAAATGCAGAAGCTGCTGGGATATTTCTGACAAGTTTCAGTTGGCGATGGCACGGACAAACGCACTGCTCGAGGTGCCAGGGCCGCGTTGCTGAATTACTGGCAGCCAGGATGTGGTTGGGTTAAGCACAGCCGTGGGCTAGATCCTCACCCTCCTCCTGCCTTTTCAGAATTACCGCTCAGCATGCACAGATCCTAGCGCTCAGCAGTGACTGCAAGCTTTTCTTCCACGATGTTTGTCAATGTATGTGTTAGTCATGCATGAAAACCACCACCACTACTACCAAGGCAGTTTAAGCACCCTGGGATTACAGTATCTCCCTCAAGTTCTCCTTTCTTGCCGCGTCAACGTCTATTTCACTTTTCCTACCCAAAGCAGAAACTTCCAGCAGCTCGGGGCCCGGCTGCTAGGCAAATGTGTGCGGGGATTCACCCAACTGCACGGCCCGACGGGGGAAACCCAGCGGCGACTGAGCAAGAGCTGGGCTTCACTGTGAAAATCCGCATCTGGGTATGAATCAAGAGGACGTGTCTGAGCAGGAGCTGCGGGCTCTGCTGGGTTTGTCTTCCCAGCCACACGGGCAGTGACTGCCACATGACTCCGGGGCCTGAAATCACCGTGGGGCTTGGTTTTGCTACTGAGCCATTCAGGACAGGTCGTGCCATGCAGGCTCGGGCTGTTTTTCTCCCCAAAGTACAGTTTCCAGGAGCAGGGCCAGGGATGCCCTTGGCCAAGGGACAGGGCAACAACTGTGGCTTCCCTGCAGCCTGGGGGTGAGCTCCTCGCTTTGTCCCAGCTCCTCGTTTTGCCCCCTCCTCTCTTCCGTGCTGCTGCAGGGAAAGTCATCTTCACTTCTCTCAGTTTCCCCCAGCGGCACCGTGTCAAAGTCATAAACTTCAGAAAGGTTTTGAAGCTCTGGGGTCTCTGTAGTACTTCATGTAGGTGGATGATTCTCTCCTGGCTAACTTGAAGCCATCTCCTTTTCCCCTGGCGTTGCAGCAGGGCGGTGTCATTCCCTCTGCAGGACTTTGTGAACAGATCCTGGAAATTGTCCCTGGGCTCTGAGTTCAACTCCCCGTTTTTGGCTTTGGTCTTTTGAACGAGATCTTTGCCAGATTTTCGCACCTGTCTCAGGGAAAATCAAGCCTCTGAGAGAGCGGAGAGTGGCTTATGCTCTAAGTAGAAGACTCATGTGGTTTGTGTTTTTTTAGTTTACTGTCATATTACTATATAAAACGCAGACGTGATTTGAAAGCTCCAAATTACAGCATTGCCACCCAACCACATCATCTTTCTGCTGCCCTCTTCCTTCCTCCTCACTTCCCTCTCGTGGCTGTGTCCCCTTCCCCTTTTCCTTCCCGCCTGGTGACTTTGCCCAGAGCGCAGCCCCCGTCCCCCCGCAGCCCCGTGGTGCCCCATGAAGATGGCTTTTGGGGCTAAAGGGGCTGAAAACAGGCCCTGCACGTCCCGTGTCAGTGCCAGCGATGCTGGCTTCGTGGGACCAGCCCCTGCACACCAACACGCGGTGCTTTGATCCTGGTTTCTCTTCTGCTGGTGCCGCTGTGCCAGTCATCTCTTGCATTTCCTGGGTGCTTTTGCTAGCACAGCGAAGGGCTGGGTGGAAACGAGCTGCCAAGTTCTTTGTTCTTTTTTCCACTGTACGGCGCTGAGCTTTTTTTTTTTGCTGATGTAAGAGAGCGCAAAAAATAGCGTGGGGGATTATAGCCCTCAGAAAGAAATATGTAAATATCTGGCCGCCTCAAAACAAAACAAAAAACCCTGCTTACACGGGGCCGGGGCTCTGGCTGTATTTTGGGCTCCTTTCGTGGTTGAGTAAATGCTGAAGGGAACGAATGCTGATGGCGTTTGTACAGCCCCAGCTAAGGAGAAAGGGTCGGGGGGCGGGAGGTGGAGATTACGTGGGGAAACCAAGCGGGCCTTCCACCCCCGAAGCCACCTTTTATCGATAACATTGCAAATTTGGCTCCTGGCCTGCCTGCGGTGAGCCTCCGAGAAATGATCTCACCTCTCCTTCACGCTCTGCCTGCCGCGTGTGACAGCCCTGGCCCCGGCCGCCGCGTATCGGAGCGTGCCCCCCGCCGATAAATAGAGGGGTTTGTGCCGCCGGCTCCTCACACTGCCACGATGCACTCATCAGCCCGGCGGGGAACCGGAGCCACCGTGCTCCTGGGGCTGCTGCTGCTGCTGCTGGTGATGGTGATGATGTCCCGCTCGGCCCATGCAGGTGAGCTTCTGGCGTCCTCGCAGAGATACCCGCGGCTGGGAGCGGTAGCCCGCCTCAGTCGCCAGTGCTTCAGCAGAGGAAGGTGCCAAATCCTCGTCCTGCACCACAGGAGACCCCAGGCTCTCCGGGAGCTGCAGAGATGCAGCCTCTTTCCGTAACGCGTTGTCTCTGTAAGCTGCTCCCTTCTCTCTTTCTCAGCCATCCTGGAAGTGAACGGGAACCTGAGCTGTAGGTGTGTAAAGACAACTTCAGACTACATCAGCCCAAAGAGATATGAAAGCATTGAAATAAGACCTGTGGGAAGCACCTGCAGGCGTACAGAGATCATGTAAGTGCTGCGAGCTGCTTGCCGTAGCCGTGGGGGCAGAAAGCTGCTTTCTCTTCTGCTCGCGCAGAGATGCAGGGCCAGCACTGAGCGTCATCTTCTGCAACCACTGTGCTTCTCAGCTTCCTTTCTGAAAGCTAAATCCTTCCAAAACTCCCAGCAGCACTCGTGCTTCAGGGCTGGAAAACTCTGGGTCACCTCTGGCGAAGGAAATGTATCAGAGGCAGTGTGCCAGAGGTCCCTGGGGCACGAGCAGCCGCAGGGAGCACTGCTCACCTTCCCACTGCTTCAGCTTCTGCAGAATTACCTCCCAGAAATGAGGTGCTGAAGCTTTAAACGAGCCTTTCCAAGCAGGGGAAAGTGTGATTACCTAGCACTGGTGCTGAGTGGCGAGCGTGCAGGTGGGGTGTGCTTGTGGGTTGTAGGATGAGCCACAGCCAGGCTTTTCCTCCGCTGACCTACACCACGTCCGAGAGCTGTGAATGGAACCTGCTTCTTGCAGATCAGCTCCGGCTGTTCAGATCCCTGCCTCTGGAGGGAGTATAACGCTCATAAACACTCCTTGTGTTTCAGCATTAAATTAAGAACCTCGTCAAAAGTGTGCGTGAACCCCGAGGCCCCTTGGGTAAAGAAACTACTGAAGCGCATTGCGAGCACGTAAGTTGCTTTGCTGAAGCCCCTTTGGCTCGTGCCTGCAGTCCTGGGAAGAGCTTAGAGGAACGAGGGCTCCCAGGGGGCTGCTGGGGCTCTCTGTGGAGCTGAGGGACCCCATCCCATGTGTTACCACCCCTAGGCTGTGCTCAGCGTGGTTTGTGTGCGGTGCTGCGCCTCCAAAAACATCTTGGGGGGGGGGGAGAGGGGGAAAGAATGTTTTTTGGGGAAGAAAATTGTGTCAGGAGCTGTCGTGAGAGTGCAATGGTGCTTCAGTGCTAGGCTGGGAAAATTTCCTCCTGCAGTGTGCCAGGTCCGAGGCAGAGCGGGGGGGGGTGGCTGTCCCTGCTGGGGACACCAGCCCTGGGGGAAACGGCGGTGACCTCCTCCAGCTCGGGCAGGAGCTTCCTCCCCTAGGACCCGTTTTCTTCTGCCTTCACACATTGCTCCTCCTTCTGCTTTCTGCAGGAAGAAAAAATAAGTTTCCTGCTGAGGAAGTTGATGCTCAGAGCCCCGAGGCAGCCTGCCAGATGATGCACAGGCGTGGAAACCTGGCGGCTCCTCGCTCTGCCCCTGCTTCCCCCTTTCCCGAAAGCCCGAGCCCCGTGTCCGGCCCTGTGGCAGCCGGGCTGCTCCCTGCGCGCACAGGTGGGCGAGTGCTGAGAGGGAACTCTTCCTTGGTTCCCCTGCCCGTGCTCTTTGAAGTCTGTGCTGTTCGGGGGCTGTTCCCACCTCTCTCGGAGCAACTTTGAGAGCACTCATCCACAGAGCGTGCGTCTTGTCTCTCGAGTCAAATAAAATCTGGGTTTTTCTTTTGTTGTATTTCCCCTGGGTCTTGCCTTGAGCCTAGTTTTGGAGATGCTCCGTGGGGCTTTGGTAAAAGCTGTTGGAGCTTAGACCCGAGCTTTCGTTCTGCACCCGGGGTGCTCTCTGACGGATCCGTGGCTGGCAGGCTGCAGGTGGAGCGCTTCCACTGCTGGTCAAGGGGTGAAAACCCCTCGGGCACCAGGACAGAGACACACAGAGGTTTGTGCAGGGCAGCAGCCTCAGCTGGGATGGGTGGTGGGGGGGAAGAGCCAAAGCCGCTGTCCCCAGAGCTCAGGCCAGGATGTGCCTGGTGGGGGGAAAATCAGCTTGTGGGGCACGGATCTCATGGCCCTGCTGCTGTTCCGAGGTGCTTCGTGAGCTCGCCTCCTGCTGATTCTGACTGTCCCGAAGTCAGTGGGGAATATTTTTTAAGTGCTACAGCTGGCACACCAATAGTGCCCGTGCAGAAGGTTAAAACACCCCAGGGAACTCCAGCTTTGCATGGCCGTGTGAACTAAGAACAAGCGAGGGGGAAAACGACGAACGTTTTTACCAGACCCAGCTTCTCAGGAAAGGGAAAACAGCGCTGGTTTCGGGAACCCCACACCCCCCTGCAGCGCTGCGACCTTGGCGAGCACCCTGAGCGGGGAAGGGCGGCGGGCAAAAACCACCCGACCCCGGGGCCTCCCGCCTGCGCCGCCGCACTTCTCCTATTTTCCGGCTCAAATAGGGGGGTGCCGGCGGGGCCGGGGATGGGGCCGGCATGGCAGCGTGGGTGGCCTTGCTGCTGGGGGTGCTGCTGGCGACCCACCGCCCCGGGGGTGCAGGTGAGGCCAGGGGGCTCCCCGTGCCCCCCTTCCGTCTGCGGGGCTGCCGGCAGGTGGGGGAAGGTTTTTGGAGGGGCGTCGTGCTCTTTTTCCAGGGGCTGAAATGTTTCTGAGGCTTTTTGGCAAAGAGGTGCTGGCCCTGGGAGGGTTGGGGCGGGGGGAGACGCGTTTCCCGGAAAGGGTTTTGGAGAGGAATGGGATGGGAGAAGCAGCCGGGGGTGCGTTTTGGGGTGGTGTGCGAGCCCTGTGCCCCTCCAGCCCTCCTGGAAGCCAATGGCAACCTGAGCTGCCGCTGCGCCAAGACCACGGCCGCCTTCATCCACCCCTCCAAGTACGAGAGCGTTGAGGTCCGGCCGGTGGGGAGCAGCTGCCGGCGCCTGGAGGTGGTGTAAGTGGCTGCGGGGGGCGAGACGCTGCTCCCCTCCGGCAGCTCCTGCCCTCCCACACCTCCCCTGGCCACGGGAAGCGCCGGGAGGGGGCTCAGTTCCCTGAGCCTCCCCCTGGGGGGCTGGAGGTGGCGGTGCCGAAACCCTGCATGTTTTCTAGGATTAAGCTAAAATCCCTCGAGAGGGTCTGCGTGGATCCCAACGCCCCCTGGGTGAAGAAACTCCTGCAGGACCTCCCGAAGCTGTAAGCAGCCCCGGCGGGGATGGGGGTCCCCAGGAGCTCTGGGAGCCCTCCCGGGGTGAGCTCTTCACACGTTTTCCTCTTCTGCTGTCGGCAGGAGGAAGAAAGCTGCTCCTCCCTGAGGAAGCTGCCGCCGCCGGGACACACAGATGGGTCCTGCCCAAATCTGGGCAGCCCCCAGCCCGGAGGTGCTGCCGTGTGATGCCCCGCGGCTGTTTTCCCCCGTTTCATACACCTAAACCCCTGCAAATGCCCACACGTGCTTCCCTTGCCCCCTCCCCACGGTGCCGTTCCCCGCCGCCCCTCGGCACCAGCAAGAAGCGCGATGTCCCCTCCAGCACACGCATCCAATAAAGGTTGGATTTACCACCCCCGTTACCGTCCCTGGCGTCCCTGCAGCTTCGCTGGGTGTTTGTTGAGCCCGGCTGCGGGCCGTGGCCGTGCTGGGTTCTGCATTTCTCAGTGGCGCTGCGGGGCGGGGAGGTGCCTCGGGCCACGTGCCGAAGGGGGAAGCGACGGCGGGGAAGTCGACGCCGGGGGCGCGGGGCAGATCCTTTTCCCCCTGCGTTTCCCTACCCGCAAAATCCCCGCTGGGGCTGGCTATAAAGCGTCCTGCCCGCGGCTCGGGGCGGGCGGCGAGGATGCGGCTGCAGCCGGTGGCGCTGGCCCTGGCCCTGCTCCTGAGCAGCCTGGTGCCAGGGGACGGTGAGTGATTGTGGGGCCCGGGCGGTGCTGTTGGATGCGTGGGGCTTCTCCGAGCTTTCGGATTCCTCCTTCTCCTTCTGGCAAGCGTTGAACTCAAAATTTCATCTTCTCGACCCGCCGGCTGAACCGAGGGCGTGCCCGGGGTGGGATTCGCATGGTGGGGTTAAGCTGCTCCTCTTCAAGGCACTGCAAGGCTGAGCGCTCGGCGGGTGGGCAGGGAGCAGGTTTAGTTCCGAAAACATCAGCTGAGTTGAAGCTAAACCCCGCTAAATGCGTGGAAAGAGAGATGGGAAGCTCTCTGGGGAGGGATGAGCCTTGCTTCAGCCTTGCGCCTTCCAACGCCGCCTGCTTTTGCCTTTCTCTGCTGTGAGCCCCGCTAAACAGCACCGCGGGGGGACGGGACGGGGACTGGGGACAGCGGGGGGGGGGATGTCCCCATTTGTCCCCCCCCAGCTGGGGACTGAGCCCGGGACATGGGCTGCTGTGGCTCAGGGCTGTCGCTGGAGAGCCTGCTGACCAACAAGAGGTGCAAGTGCATCAAATCGACCGCCCAGGTCATCAGCTTGGGGCTGATCCTCGCCATCGACGTTACGCCGCCGGGTATCCACTGCAGGAGGAAGGAGATCATGTAAGTGCCGAGCTCAGGGCCCGGGCGGTGCAAAAACCCCAAAGCTGCCCCTCTCGGTACCAGGGCTGTGCTCGGGACAAACCCCGGTCCCAGCTGCCCTGCAACCCCGCCGGGGGGGCTGGAGGGGTTTTCCCTGCAGGTGGCGGCGCGGTTGGGAAATCTTTAGGGGAAGAGGCTCCTGGCGGGGGGCTGAGCGGGTCCGGTCGCCTTGCAGCCTGTCCCTGACGAGGAGCAGGAAGGTGTGCGTGGCCCCCGAGGCGCCCTGGATCCAGCTGCTCATCCACAAGCTGACGCAGAGGAATGGCAGCAGGAAGGAGGCGGCGGCGCGGTCGCGGAGGGATGCGGAGAGGCGGCCGCTGGCCCCCTGACAGGGCCCGGACCCCCTCCCCAGCACCCCCCGCCTCTGCCCCTGCCCCGCTACGATGAGAAATAGATGAGCAATAACCAGCCGCGGTTATTTATCCGCCCCTGGGGACAGCAGTGGTGTCACCGCCCCGCGCCCCTGCTGCTTCCCACCGCTGCCCCTTGTTCCAGCGGCCCCGCTGCTCCCATGCATGCTGCCAGCCCGGCCCGGGTGCTGCTCAATAAAAGCATGAACGCGCTCTCCCTCCTTGTGGCAGCTCTGTCCGTGTGGATTTGCACGAAAATCACCAGGACATCACAAAAATTACCACCCCGGGGTGGTGGCCGAGGTGCAAAGTCCGCTGCCGGTCCCAATGGGCTCCCTCCCGCCCCGTGCCTCCCAGGAACCGCAGCAGGAGACCGGAGGGGTTGCAAAAGGGCCATTGATTGCCTACAGATGGAAGCAAAAGTGCACAGGTGCGAGGAAACAAGCAGATATTCAGCCCTATACATCGTGTGTGAGCGGTACCCGGTTTCCAATGGTACAAATAAAAAATAAAAAAGGAGGGGTGGAGAAAAAAAGGGACGGTCTGGGGCTTTGAGTCCCTTCTCCAGGCTGTTGTAAGGTTAAAGCAGGCAGGACTGCTTGGCTCGGGTGTCTCCTTCTCTCTGGCTGGTCCCCGCACAAGGATGGAAAACACAAATTACTGCGAGGGAGGGAGAGAGAGAGGGAGAGACCCTCTCCAGCGTGCTCCTGGTTTCAGGCTGGGCTGCTGTTTCCACAAAGCGCCCCGTGAAACCCCTTAAAACTTCAGCGCGCCCCGGAGTGGCACTGCCCCTTCCTGCTTCTCCATCTGCGGGCAGTCCCACGTGCAGGGGCAGAGGATGTTGTGTCGCAGACAAAAGGGGAAAAAAAATGAGAAAAAAGACAGGAGGCTGAGCAAAGGCACCCTCCCGAACCAAGAGCTGCAGGGGGGCAGCTCAGGCCCCGGAGGGTAGGGGCTGAGGGCAGAAGCAGCTCACGAGGTGCGCACAAAGGCTTTAACTGCTCAGGGGGAAAACACACGATGCGGTAATTAACAACTGGAAACAAAGCCGTGTAACGTCACTTGTAAAGACAGCCACCAGGATTTTTCTTTTTTTTTTAATTATTTTTGCTTTGGAACAAAGACATAATACAGACAAATGCAAACTTGGAAAAACGCCTCAATTTTAGGAACTGTTGAACAAAGAGGATGAGAGCACGGACCAGAATCACTCCGAACCTCGCCGCTAAAACGGGGAGAGCTCGTGCAGGCCAAATACACCGTGCTACTGCAGGGGAGGGCAGAAAGAAAGAGCCACATCACTTTGCGTGCATTGCCAGCAGTGCTGTGTTAAAAGCCCCGCACCGCCGTGCACGAGCATTTCGCCACCCTGCTGGTTACCTTCAGCTGCACTCCCAGGAGCTGCTCCTGGAGCCCCTCGTCCTCACACAGCCGAAGCAGCGAACTGCTGCCTCCAAACACCCACTTCCCTCCTGCCGAGAGCTCTTTGAAGCTGCTGGTTTTGTCCCTTTGCTACGTGTGCAGTACCTGTGCCTACCTCGTCAGCCCTGCGGTTTGAACGTCCCTGCGCTCATCTCCCAGGAGAAAAGCAAACCCAGCGCAGAGTGGTCACAGGAGAAGGTCCCGCGCCACTCACAGCTGTGTCTGCAGCTTTATCATCTCCTCTATACATTGTTTTCGAGCTTACTGAGCCTGCTAGGCTGTGTAGGGGATTGTCCCACTGCTCTTCCAACAGCCTGGCTTCAGTGCAGTGACCTCCTGCTGCTGGGCACGCCAGGGCATGGGCAGGCTCCGGGGTCTGCACAGCCTCAGGAACCCCTCAAATCCACTCACGGGCAACAACACCTGCTTCAGTGGCAGCAAGGAAAGGGATTCTTTAGTTATTAGGGGAAAAAAAAACAAAAACACACAGATCCATTGCAAAAGTGTAATAAACTCTGGTGTAAAGTGACAAGGGAGGGATGGCATTTCGCACCCTAACACCTTGGTATCATCTCAGGAGGCAGAGGGGAGTGCCAGATGGGGATGTGCTTGGTGGGCATTGCACTGTTGGGCTACTTCTAGTGCAGGCAAGTGATTTGGCTTGGATAGGATGAAAAAAAAAACTTTCCATCAACCCCACTATGCTGGGTTTCACGCCAAAGGAAGGTCTGGATGCTAGAAGCTTAAAACGCCTTGTGAAAAAATGAAAGCTGCTCCTGCCTTGCTGGGATTAAATCTCGTTTTCAGTGCTAAGGGCTCTCAGCTGCTGCTCACTACGAGGAACCCTCCAGCTGGGAACCTTGATGGTGTTTTCCCAGCCTGGCTGGCCTCCAAAAGCCAAGCTGATGCACCAGGGTCAGGGTTTGGGAGCTGTAGCTGCTCAGCACCTTTGTAAGCCTGGCCTCCAGTTCAAGCACGTAAGCATGGATTTGGGAGTCCCGGCAGCAAAGCTGGTAAGGTGGGAGACCTGTAGTAGGTGTTAAGAGCTTCTGAAAAGGCAAGGGTTCAAAGATTTTGGCTTTATAGACCATAAAACAGGATAGCAAGGAGCTGAGACTAACAAGAACTTTTCTGAAGGCTTCTGCAGACTAAACAGGAGTGGCTTCGAACACACAGAGACAGCTTGCTGACAAAATGACGTATTTTCTCAGTGAATGCCAGAAAATGACAGAAAAAAGCTTTTAACGAGGCAAATGGGAAGATAAAGCTGGTCTCAGAACCCATTGTGCCATACCTGACTTCAGCGAGTGGTACGCAAACGTTCGCACTCCTTACACCAAAATAAGGAAACAAAAATATTCAGCTACATTGTACAAAATTCTCTTTTTATATATATATATGTACACACAAAACCCCATAGCTAACAGATTTACCATATTGAATTTTAAAAAGTTGCCTGTAGAACGGTGTTGGATTTTTTTTTCTCTGCTTGCTTTAGGCAGTGCTGTTGCTTAGAAGTTGACACCAGGCACAGTAGTTTTGAAACCAAACCAAGACAGCGAGGAGCAGTAAAAGGCTTTGAGCTTTTTTTTTTTCCAGGTTTTTGGTTGTGAGGGCAATGCAATCTGTTTGAGGATGAGAACCAAGGGGCAGAGATGAAGAAAAACTGTTTATAGTTGGGGATATTTGGGTTCGTGTATGACTTCCCTCCCTCCCCCTTAGAAAATACCCTGCAGGACGCTGTCAGCATCCTTCTGGGTCAAAAGAAAAGGAGCATCACCACGTGGAGGATGTGTTTCGGAACAGCTCACGGCCCTACAGGAGGCGTGCCGAGGGCTCTGCGTTCCCTCTTGTCTGGGAGCAGAAAATCTGCTCAGCTAGAGGAAAAAGCACGACCCCCTTACTGCTCCTTCTGCAGGGAAGGGGAAAATCCAGCAGGGGAACAGGGAGGGAGCCAGCCGTGTGAACGGCACGCAAGCATGCCCCCAGTTACGTGCATCAACTGAAACATGAACGGAGCTTTAAACAGATGGTTGTTTTTTTTAAACAGATTTTTTTTTTAAATCCAGAGGTTTTGTGCAACGTCTGGGAAAAGAACTTCTTAAAAATTGCACAGCGTAATGGGCTTTGCAAGGTGCATTTTTGAAGCAGAGAAAATCCAATTGAACACCTTCCTGCAACAGAACACTTCAGTCAGTTACAAACCCAAGGCAAGCAGACCCTGCGCAGCGTACAATGCTCACCGCTCCGTGGTGTCCTCATCCCCCCCCTCTCCCACCCTGATATTACAAAAGATTGTTGTTGGTTTTTGTTTTTATTAATAAACGGGCTCCTCTGCAGTTCATATACAATCATAGGTGAACTTTAAATTCCATTTTATACAAACATCTCAAAAATATTGGGAGTGAAGTATGGTAGGAAATATTGCTCACGTTGCTAGTTCACATGCGTGTACGAAAGGAGGAGAATGGGTTGTTAGTGCATACCTCCAGAGCAGAGAACCCCCCGTCCAAAAAAGATACAGTAGCTGATTACAGAAAGGTAATGTCCACAAAATTAAGTTTTTCATGCTATTCTACTTTCCAGTACTATACTCTCAGTCACGTTCTCAATTTATCTGCATGGCTAGGTGTCGAGCGCTGAGGTATATTAAAAAAGAGATACCTGCACCTAGAGGAAAATCCGTCTTTCAAAAGGGCTTTTTTTTTCGTGCTGCACAAAGCAATTTATGTACATTAATTTCACCCAGCTATGATAGCTTCCAATTTATGTTAGGCAATAGATGACGCCTCCATTTTTAGGCACTTTTTTTTTTTTTTTTTAAAGAGGGAGTTGTCATTTCGTTGAACTGATTTTTGCATTTGTCCCACACCATTCCCCCTCCCCGGCCCCCCAGCAAAAGTCAGGGAATATTTTCTACTCTAGGTCCAATTGTTTTTTTCTATTGATAATTTCCTATGTATAAAACGACAAAGGAAATGCATATTTAAAGAGTAGAGGAACAGCCTGACTTATCAGGTTTTTCAAGACAGAAGATGGCTCCTTACCATTTAAAACTGATTTAACAATTTAAATTTGACTTCTTTAAGTATACGAATGAGACATAAATATAGGCTATCAATCTGTTTAAAAATTTCATTCGCGTAATGGAAAACTTTCATTTATTAAAAATATCACATTTTGAGACTAGAAACAGTAAAGTGCATGAAAAGTTTAAAATATAAGTTCAAGAAAATCTTATAGCAGCAAAAAAGCAGAATAAAGAAAAACTTAAAAACACAGACACAACCTTTTTCTATTACTGTGCCATTTTTTTTTTTTAACATTAAGCAGCCAACCAATTCTTGCAGAAAATTGCATTAGGTTTAATGCCTCTCGAGGCACAAGGTTTTGAACTGGCCACCTAGAGCATAAAAAAGGAAGAAAAAAAAAAAAAAAAGGATTTCCAACACATCTAAAGAGCATTAACAGTTGGGAATGAACCAGCAGCTTTTGAATTCAACCCTGACCAACGAAAGAAAAGAAAGATTATTAAAAACATATGATGGCTATTTGGCAACTAGGGTCAGGAAAAATAATCCAAGGAATGATTGTGGCTACTGCTCTCTCCCCCAATGACAAAAGCGTCCCGATAGCTGCCTCACATGCGCTTCGGAGACAGAAGTAAGATCATTTCCAGTGGCTTTTTCCTGTACCCTAAGCTCAACCAGCTCATCCAAAGTTCCTCATCTTTGCAACTGAACTTCAGCAAAGGGAACCTAGAAGGGAATTGGAACTTCTTTGTTCTCAGCTGCTTGTAACTGCTTGCTTTAAGTGCAATTCCTTCCCACCCCCAAACCCTGCTCCCAAGCCATGCTGCTGAGCAGCAGGTCGTCCTGGCCTGCCGAAGCAGAGAGGCAGCTCTGTTTCACAGAGGCCATTTGGATTCCTGAATATCTTGCCCAGAAGGGACCAAGTTCGGAGCTCCAAAAAACAGAAGCTACCGTCATGTCTGCCAAGCAGGCGATCTACCATGGCATCAAATGCTCAAACTCAATCTTTGTGAGATGTATGCTCATCGGAATTTCTGTGGTAAGCGGACTTATGTCATGAAAATTTAGACCTCAAGTTTTATCACGGGTATTAAGCCATCTTTGGTTTTCTACTATTAGTTAAATAATGGGCAGGGCCACACTGCTAATAACTTAGAGTCGGGTACTAAGTGCTTTGCTAATGTGCAAATTTTATTTTGGATGCGGAGCTCAGTCTCCATTTTGGGTTCAAACAAACAGATTTTCTAATATTCTTCCTACAAACCAGTCACTTCTGTTTTTGTTTTTCTTTCTCCTAAAAGGTTGGAGCATTTTGCCCCGTTCTGGACAAAAAAAAAAAAAAAGTTTTATGTTTAAATACGTTAATATGTAACTTTTTAATCTCATTTGTCCATTTATAAGTGCAGCTTCCTACTGAAAAGAAAAAGCTTGCCAGTTTAAAAAACAGAATTAAATTAAAAACCTGGAAAGGGAATAATACTTTGGTTCCAGCCCTAGTGCCAAATGATACCAATATGCACCAAAATGTGCAAAATCTCATATCAAACACATAAGGAAAGGAGCTTGAAGAAGCAGCTTAAGGTTGGCCATACTTCACTCCTATATACTTTGATTTACAACTGTACAGGTCCATAACAACAGGTCCTTGCCCTCAAAGGGGCAGGGCTCCACTACCTCCTGTTCGGCAAGTGCACACCGTTGACAAGAGGCAGGAGCGGAGGATGGAGTTCGAGTTGTGTTAACAGTGAGAAGTGGTCTGAAGGGATGTGAGGGTGTGGACACCCAGTGATGTTGTTCTCAACCAGCCACTGAGGGTCCAAAGGCCCCAGGACACCAAGCACGTTCATGTGAGTGTTGGAATAGAAAATGTAGTCAATCACACCCTAGGGAGAAAGAGAAACATGACAGTGAGAACAGGCCTCGGTTCTGGCAACCTCAACTCGACTGGCTGCTCGCTGCGAGTCACGGGAAGACGCACGGCCCTGGAATCAGGGAAATCAAAGCGCACGCCACTTCGCGCTCAAAGCACTGCATCCGTTTTCGTTAAGTCACTGGCCAGAGCCAGGGCAGAAGCTTAAGAACGCCAACAAATCAAGGACTTTTGTGTGGTAGGAAAGCGTCCAGCAAGTGTAGGAGCCAGTGAAGAAGCACTTACAGGAACAGAGAGAAACGGTCAGAAAGTTAAGACAGCATCCTGGGGAGACCAGGTCAATGCCTGCCATTTCAGAAAAATCGCTGCTTACTTTGAAATCAAAAGTGTAATTGGTGTAAGGCATCAAGTTGTTTTCATAGGCGCTCTTGAGTTGGAAGCCATGTGTAATTCTTCCTTCAGAAGCCCCGTTTTTCCCATTGCCGCTGAAGTTCATGAGACACTCGTTGTAACGCAACTCCTTGAAGTCCTTGTGGTTGTCAGCTACTATGCCATTGCTTAAGTATTCCACTACACCTGTTTGCAAAGGAAAGGGTTCAGGCAGTTGCTTTAAAATACAAAATCCAAGGAATTTTGTCCTCAGAGTTAAAAACCAGACCATTGATAAGAGACCTCACAGAATCAGGAAAAACGATTGATGCCCAATGCCTGATACGTTTACCCCTTTCTGAGAGGCAGACAAGGAAAAGGAGCTCTCCAGCAGTTCTGGCACAATTTCTTGAGGATGACAGTAAACCCACAGTGTGCGTACTGCTCTATGTATGTGACACAGGATGCTAGAGAGGCAGCTTTTTTACATATGCCTGATAAAACGGTATCAAAAATCACAATTACTAAAGCAAGTGAATCTCCTTAGGAAGTTTTCCTGTTATGTCATGAAACTCCTGTCCAGGTATTTATTTAACCATTTATTTAAGATCTATTTGTGCTTGTCTATGTATCTTTTGAGGCATGATCAACTTTTCTACAGAGCACGACTGATCATAAAAAGCAATCTGCTCAGCTGGAGGACTTGCATTTTCTTCATTCAAATTTTGGAGGACCACTGCTTCTAAGAAAGCTTTCCAGAACAGCTACCCAGGGAAGTACGAGCTACTTAATCACCCACAGAGGAAAAAAGGACTCTAAAAAGGTACGTGAAAAATTAAGACACAATCAGTCTTACCTGAATCAGGCAATGAGTTAAGATCTGCACACAGCACCAGTGGGATAGAATTGGGATCTGCTGTTGGGCTACCAGGCCTGCTTGAGGCTTTCTCAAGGATATTTTTCAGTTCTGAGACAAACATCATAGTCTGAATGAGTTTCACATCCGAGTATTCAGGGTCCCAGTGCATGTGGGCATTGGCCACAATAAGCAGCTGTTTGTCCACATGAAGAGATTTTATACCTAGATAGATAAATACATTTTTTTTCAGTGAAAGGGCTGGTTGTGTGAGCACAGCAGATTTATCCCTCATTATGATCAGGGTCTAGCTACTAAGGACTTGAAGGGACACACACCAGAAAATGGATATACATGCACTGCTGAGAAAAAGGCACTACTTAACCTGTGTCTCCTTTCAAAATCAGAAGCTCATACGTGATACCACTTCACTAAATCTCACCGACATAAGAACAAAATAATCAGCATAAGCTGATACAATTGCAGTTGCATTCCTTCTCTACTGGTCAACTGCTTTTCTTAACATCTTCTGAATGCTCTCCCTTTCTCTTCCTTTCCACATCTCAAGGACAGATTTTCTCAAGAATCTTCTCCAATGCCCAGTCACTAAAGGACATAATGAACTCAAAGGTGAAGGTGGCCATCACTTGATGTATAAACTCTTATAAACTATGCACCACTCTTCAATGGTTAAGGCACAAGCGAATTTCCTGACTCTTAGTTGCCACAGCTAAGATTATTATCAATAGATTAGTTTAGCTTATTAATTACTCCCTTGGGAAAAAAAGGCATCTGCTTAAATAAATGTAGTACGAACCTAGCTGCTGCAAAACACTACAGCTGCTTTTACTATATATCTGAGAAGCAGTACTTGGTGGGGCATGAAGTTACACACAATTTCTCCCTGGCCTGCAATCCGGACACCCTGCGCCTTTGAAGAATACGCATTAGAAAGCAGTGATCAAAAATCCAGACACGCAGACAGAGCAGGGTGGCAATTTTAAGTATCTTGAAATTGTCTACTGCGTCTGATCAAACATAATGAAAGCGTGACAGTCAGTCAATCAAGTGGCATCAAAAGACACCTGATAATCTCATTCTTCCACATCAATACATCAGCACTGTCATGTAATCACTGGGGGAGGACAGAAGGATTCAATCAAGGGAAAAAAAAAGAGACTTGAAAATAGAAGTTGAATATTACCAACAGCTACTGGGAAGAGCATATGCATGCAGACACAGTGACCTTGGAAAAGCTTAATTCATCAAGTAAAATTTAGCAGTCTAACTAAACAAGGACAAAAGCCTCACAGGAGAAAGCTGAATGCTGGGCATCTGGATGAAAGTGCAGCTAGAACTGGAAATCACATCACCTGTGTCCTGCCTCAGCCACCGATGGGCTTCCATTCCTCAGTTTAGCAAAGTGAGCAGTGCTGGCTTATTTGCAAGTACTCAGTTACCACCGCCAATGGCAGTGGTATCACGTGGGGATGTGTTGCCAAAGGAATGTCGTGCCTTCAAGGGGAACTGAGCAGTCAGTCCATGAGATAGCCACGGTCATACTCACTTGCTCCAAATAATTCCTTGTGCACCTCTAACACCACAGCAACTCCGATGTTGTCCTTCGTCATCACTCTATTTAACATCGCTTCCGAACCTTCCGAGTTGGCCATCGCCACCTGGTTGAACTCCACGGTGTGCTTCTGCACCAGCGTAAACCTGGTGAAACAAGCAGGATCACACATGAGCACGTATGGCATCGAGCTGCATGAAAGGCATGGTTCCTGCCTGACTGCCAGTCTGCAACATCCAAGGACAGAGTCCGAAGGACAGGGTGAGGCACGTTTCTTTTGGCCTCTCACTTCATAAAGCAAAAACAGTTCTAGGAAGCAGTCTACCAGTCAGGGCAGAGCTCTCTGCCTAACAAGATACAGACTCTCCAGGAATAGATCTCTGGGGTTTAGGAAGTGTTTTATCTGCTTCAGCAGAGCACTCTGAGAGGACTACTCAGAGCAATGCTGAGAGGTTCCTGCACCTCCCCATGACTGTTCTAGGCAAAAAAATCAAGATGAGACGGTAACTGAAGGCTTCTCTTTTACTTTGGGCAAATGCATTATTAAAAACAGCTTCCTTCTAACCCCTAGCTACCACCATTAGTTTTGTGACTTTTTTTTTTCTTTCCTTTACAGCCATAGGATGCCCCAAAATGCCTTGCTTCAGTTTGTGCAGTTCACACAAATGAGAAGCGTGAATGCCAGCACTTCTCCTGCCTTCCCAATGGTTTGATGCTTTTAGTGTAGCAGATCTTTTTGGAAAAGATATTCAATAATACACCCACATTAAAGCCAAGAGTGTTCTGTTATCCTGTGGCAGCAGTACACCTTTTAATACCTGAAGATTAAGCCAGCACAGCTTTAAAGACTGAAGATCTTTAAGATTAATCTTAGAGAGCTGAAACTTGTCAAGCACGGCAAAGGTTTGTAAAGAAGGTGAGCTATTTATTAGATCAGCCAAAAAATGTACACATGAAGCATGTTTGTTTTTACTCATACTAGCCCTCCTTCAACTTTCATGTTTCTTACAAGATATCTTTGAGATATCTTCTTAAGAGATATCTTTAGTCTGAAGGAAAGGGAAAGACTCTGTTGCACATAATCAGGGCAGCAAGGGGAGGGAGGATCATTCCTTATAGTGAACTTTATTTTTTTGTGTTTTAGCACAATAATTTGGTTACTGTGCACCATGAGAGAGGGAGACTTTCAGACCAAAATCAAACTTTTTAAAATGTATGTAAGAAAAAGTGCTTCTGCTCCTTACTTCTCAGTTTTGAAGAATATTGCACAGCCATCCACATGCTTTTTCTCCTGCTCAGACATGATTTTGGCACGTGACTTTGGAGAAAAGAATCCGTCATATCCTCGTTCTTTCAATGCTGGCAGAAAAAGGGTGAAGTATTGCTCTGTTTCCACTTCCTGGAATTGAACACAAATACTTTAGGCTAACAAAGTCGAGTAAACTCTTCCTATGTGACAACTAGTGCTTGTCTTGGCTTGCAATCAGAAGCTCTTACCGAAGTCAAAAGCTTCTGTTTGCACAAATCATGTCACTTCCTAGATTAATGGCCTGATGGAAACAGATTTGCATTCCTGGATAACCTGGAATCCCCTCAAAAGGGAAAGTGATGAGTGGATTTTGAATGGCAAGAGATTACACCTGCTGCTTTTGACATATGAATGCAGATACTGTCCTAGGTTAAAACTTCTTAGAGGTCGATAGATATCCAGCAGCAGTTAATATTTAACCTTGAGAACTCTGACACAGAAGGGTCTCTCACGGCAGTCTAACAATCCATTTTCTTTGTAATAGCATTTGATCTCTGAGCGGATTCTCTTGAGGTTTCAGACCAAGATAGCTATTCTCTTCTTGTGTGGAATATTTACTTACCAGAGCTTGCTTAGAAAACAAAATACCAGTCTAAAGGCAGAAGTGCTCAGCTGTTCTAAACACTGGCGATAGATTTCTAATAGCATGACAGTATACGTGTACCAATGACAATCAATATTTAACTTTGACAGGCCAATGCCCTTGTTTTCCAATGAGATTATTTTTGAGACTTTAACTTCTTTACCACGCAGGAACAGTGGCATCTGGGGATATAATATTCTGCAGTCTTCCCTTGTAGGAAATCTCATACACCCAGAAGGAAAGTGCTGAGGACATGTAGCTGAGGGGGAAAACCCTGTATCTTGCAGTGCACATTACATACTAATTTTGCTAAGTTTAGCTCACTCACTTTATCATGTTTCAGAAACCACGAGACAATATGTGAACAAGGAGCTGTGCACACAGCTTGTATTGGTAGGCCCTGGAATTTGATAGTGAGCTGGAGAATTTGCTGTTTTTAAGGGAGCATTTCATTCTAACAATGGAAGTTAGTATTTTCAGCTTCTGATGAAAAATAATGTTCCAATTACCTGAAGACTAATGATGTCTGCATCACAGTTGACGATTTCTTCCATGATTCCCTTTTTTCTATACTCCCAGTTCAGCGCCCAAGACGGGCAGTAGCCATAGAGCTGCCGAGTGGCGTATTTATCACACAACACATTGTAGCACATAACTGTGAATGAAGCTAGAAGGAAACAAAGACAGGAAAATGTTACCAAGTTCTGAAGATAGCAAATGATGAAAGTGTTCAAGTCAAAATACTGGTTCTTGCATTTGCTGCCTCTTGCACTTCACCAAAATCAACAATAGAGGGCATTAAACTAACTTCAGTACCACTCAGTACCAAGGTGTTCTGCAGATAGGACTTCTCCAAGTCTCACTCACAATTTATGTATCGATAAGGAATTGTATGCAGTTATTTCAGTTCTTATTATTTCTCTGAAAAGACTTTAAAAAAGGAGCTCTTTTCCTTGGGCATCAGTGGCTGGAATGGTTATAAAAAAGTCTAACAGAGAGAAGAAATGACCAGCATTCCATCTGAGTTACAAAAATTTTATTTACGCCACAGCCATGTGCTAATTATTTAATACAAATCTATTTATTTATTTATTTTATTGATTAATATATTTATAAATAAATAAATAAACATTAAAATTAAAAAAAATATTTATTTATTTATTATTTAATACAAATTTAACACAAATTGCTGTTTTCAATCTGAGCCATGTAAACCAGAAGAATTCTCTGTAAATAAAGCCCAAGAACATCTTCAGCACATCACTGTTTGAATGCAGGGAAAAGAACCAGTTTTACCTGAGGGCAGAATTTGGTCTCGTTCTTTTAAAGTAATCCATGGCCTTGGAGGCAGCTGCTCTGGATGAACTAAAAAAGAAAGAAAAAAAAAACATAACAGTGATTAATTTGGGGTTTATCATTGTAAGTTACAATTTCTAAATCAAACTGATGACTGAACAATAATGTTTCATGCTGTATTTGCAACCCCAACTCCCCAAGCCTTTTTAAGCTCCACGGGAGGCAAGGATGCACAAAAAGTATTTAAATGCCAGAAACAGTTAATTACAGCTAAGAACAAGCCTGTCAGTTTTAAGATTCACTATTTTTGTCTCTTTCTTGCAAAGCTAGAACCACTGAAAGAGTCCTGCACCTTGAATAAATTGCTGAGGAAGAACGGATACATCTTGCAGTGGTTCAGACATCCTATCCTCACCCCACATCCGTCAGTCCTGCAACGCATGCTCTCCACTTACGCAGCTAGGGATTGCTACGAGGTGCCACAAGAGAAGGGCCGTGTCAAACCCTGGCCACTTTACAACACAGTCAAGTTAGCTGTGAGCTGACCCTGAGACCATCTGTGGAAATTTAGCGCGGAGGCGGAGGTTTGTTTTGTTTTACCACAGTTTCTATGGCAAAACGGAAAGCTCAGTTACAGAATCATGAGGCAGGTCCTTGATATTCTTAATCACAGTGGTATTTCTAGATCTAAATCTGACATCCTGCTTGCATTTGGATTATAATTTCTAGTGGAAAGTATCACAGTGGCTTTATCGAGGAAGGCTTTAGGCCTTGTTGGAAACTAAAGGGTTCTTTTGGGAATAACCGTCTGGGTAACATGGGCGAAGCTTGGATGAAATATGTGAACTTCCCTCCCTGCGTGCAAGTGTGTGCCTATGAGTGAACCACTTGGCAGAAACATAAAAGCAGTTAGAAAAATGTTCCCCCTCAGTGGTTCACTTTCTTGTTTTAGTGGCAAATACTGTCAGCCATGCTTGCTTTTAAACCTCTTCTGTCAATCAAGATTTGTAGGTCTGTCACCTGCTAGATTGTCAAGCATGTAGTTCAGTAGCTTTCGAGTTCCGTCTGGATCCTGGTAGAGGCTGAGAATATCTTGTGATAAAGGATTGCCTGCCAACAACAGAAAACAACCCGGTGATTAGCTGCCTGACTTTCTTGAGGCTTTCCAATAAAAGAAAATCTCCCATAATGAGAACAGACAAATTGACCCAGAAGGTATTTAGATTGCTTAACTCGTAACTCTAGAACACCACAGTAACAGATGCTTTAGGAACAGCTAGCACATGCAGACTTTCTTCCTTCAGCTCACCTCAATCAATAAATGGAGTAAATTACGGGGTTTATTTACCTATTTATAGATTTGAAATAGGTTCATAATGAAGCTTAATAGCATTAAAAATAAGCACTGTTTTCCAAACTAGCTAGTCATTGCTGCTCTAAGCTCAATATCTGGAACTGTAAGAAAACGTAGGGTAACACACAAAGCTTTTGAGCCCAACTTCCTCGTTAATCCCAGAGTACTCCACAGAATACTTAACCATAAAGAACTCACTCACCTTTCAAACCTAGGGTTTGTAGCTGGAAGAGCCGTCCAAGTTCATAAGGCAAAACCCGTAACAGATTGTTATTTAAAAGCAATTCCCTGCAGCAAATGCAAAAACACTTTTGATGAGTTATCACTTCAGAAGAAAGCTCTTAAAGCACTCTGTGCTGCTCATCTTCAAAGATGGCACTTTTCACGCTGAATTTTTTGTATTATGGAAAGATATGCCAATCTTCCCATTTCAAAGCACAACTGAAATATACTCATTAGGAAAAACCAAACCAAAACAAAACTAAAGCCAAAGCAACAACAACAAACCATCCAACAAAATCATATCAGGGAAATATAAACAGCAGGCAATCACAAAGTCTCAAAGTGAGAATGTTTTAAAGCAGAAGACTACACAGCTTATGGCCATGTATCTGTAGAGATTAGAAAAAAAAAAGAAGAATATAACCAAAAGTAATTGCTAGAACTGAGCCTTTATATCAATCTTGAATTTTTCAGAATTATCTTAAATCTAAGAATGGTTTTAAGTCAAAGAAGAATGAATCAAAGTTAAAAACAAAACAAAACAAAAACAATTCCAATCCCAGAATATAGACTTTTCTTGAAAATGTACCCAGCGTACTTCCTCTCACCTGAGAGATACCATGTTTCCTAGTTCTGCTGGTAAACTTCTGAGTTTGTTGGATGACAGATCCAGGTAAACCAGATTATGAAGCTTGGCAATATCAGGTGGAATGCGAGTCAGATTGTTGTCATTGAGGTGTAGAGCAGTCAAGTGCGTCAGCGACCAAAGCGACGTACTTAAGCTCCGCACTCTACCTAAAAAAGAAAAGTGACAAACCACATCCTCAGGCAGCTTTACCCTCTCAAACCATTAGACACAAACCATGGGGAACGTCAGAATGCCCCCTGGGAGAGCTGGGTGGGGGTCCCAGGATGAAAACCCAGCATCAGTGAGGCCTGCAGAAGATAACTGTGTGTTATCTTTTTTTGTGTGTTATCTCTTGAACAGTTCCCTAACCTTCCTAGTTAAGAGGACAGAGACAGAGGTATGGTTCTAGGGAAGGAGAAGCACTATCCAACAACTCATGTCCGTTCTCAGTCGGTGTTTTACATCAACTGGGCTGCAAGTGAGTCAGCAAAGCTGGAAGGTGATCTGGTAAGTTAATTAATGCTCCCCCCACCACACAAAAACTGTTTTCACTGCAGGATCCCCTCCCTGAAAGCAGATGGTGCAATTCCATCCAAAAACTCTGCTGAACCAAAATTCGAAGGCAAATCGACTCACCCGAGATCTCTAATTCGGCCCAGTGAGACTTCTTCCCATTGGCTACCTCTTCTGCTGACATGATGGTGTAAATCCTGCGAGGATCGGGAGGATCATATTTTTCCTTTGGCATCCCTGTTAGTCTGAAAGAACATCACAGCCATTACCGTCTGCCACTTAACAACATTTCTTCATTTCCACCCCGCCGGGAGATCACATCCCCAGTGCCAGCCTGCAGAACCACACACCCTGGAGTTTATGGACAAGAAATATTACACTGACATCAGCCCGGCTGCTCACAGCCCGTGGAGCTAAGCAGGTGCTCAGACCTTTGCAGAAATACAGGCCTGCAACAGAAAAAGGCATTTTTCCCCCTAAAGTTTGGCTTTCTGCAGTCTTCTGCAATGTTCCCTTGTACTGTTCCAACACAAAATCTCTGGATTTCCTCATTGATAGCCCAGACCGAGGCGTAACCTCCATCACCATTAGGTTACTTGCTGTGCAAGTAGACAGGACAGCAGCATTTTACTCATTCACTGAGAAGAAGCTTACAGATTGCTCCCTCCTGTAGTTTTCAAAGGAAACAACTGAAGGGAAGAGTCTTCCCTTTTTTTTTTTACAGCAATTATTTTCAACAGGCAAAGTCTGCCTTTTGCACTCCGCTTATACAAAACTGGAAATTGCAATTTAAAGGGGAATTGGCTCTTTTTTTTTTTTTCCATTAGCAGTCTAGCTTTTGTGCTTTGTGGTTTTTCGAGCCCAGTATCAGCCGAGACGTATTGACTCCTAATGGTCGAGGAGCCACAAAGGAAGTCCAGGTAAAATTCACTTTTGCGGTTCTACCACATATGGGGCTTCACACAAATGCAAATGATCTCATCATTCTCCAGATTCTTGTCAGAAGAGAGCTCTGGCATCCCACCCAAAAACCATGCGCTTTGCAGCAGGCGACGCGGAGGGAGGTTTCCTTCCATTCCTCGCCAGGCCACTGGGCTAAGAAGCACTCAGGGGGAGAGGAGCTGTTTGATTTAAAAGCACGAGATCAGCTGAATTTTCTGGTCACTGGTCCTGTCAACCCTGCCCTGTTCTTCATCCCCAGACACACAAAACACACAGACCTTGATTCTACACAAATCCAAAGCAGCTGGTCTCCAGGATGCATTTTTTTTCCTCACACATATGTCTCTTTTCCAAGGGGCTCCAATAGCCGTGAAGCTCCTAAAATAACTAATTGGTGCCATTTGCTCAACTGACAAGACAGAAACCTATGAAGAATTTGAGGAAGCTCGTTCAGCTTTTTTCAGCCAGCCCAGCTGTGCAAAGCTCTTGCATCCCCATGGCACGGTGCAGCGAGACAAGGTACCAGGGCTGTGCTTTGTGATCGCTCTCGGTTACGGGTCTGCGTCTTCACCCCCCGACGAGCACACGAGGGAATCCCATTCATGCTGAATTATGACCGCTGGCTTCAAGCAGGGGGCAGAGGCAAGCTGTGGCACTAATTATAGCGCCCTGCTATTTGCAGGTGAAGTCATATGGCAAGGAAAGCTATGGCCTAAGAGGATTCTGCGCTCACGCTGCTCAGCCGCAGCGATCCAGTTCTGGGAGATGAATGAGACAGATTAGTTAAGGACATGGGATTAGACCCGAAAAGCTCAGGTCCCAACACCAGGTATGGTACTGCCCACCGCAGCCCCAGGTACGGGCTACGCTTCAGAGCTGCTAAGTTTCTGGTTCTGGTGTTTTGCTGCACTTATTCTCACTGTTAAATGTGTGCATGTGCAGGAGCAGCGAGCAGCAGCCCCTGGCCTCATGAGGAGACCCTCACGGCCCCTGCTGAGGGTCACAGTGGCCCTATTTCATGGCTCCAGTCCCAACACCTGCGAGGACGCACATCTCACTGCCACCCTACCTCCTGTCCCAGCCTAACTGCCTGCGCGATCTCGGTGCTGCTCGGTACAGATCTGACAGGAGATGCCCCCAAATCATGTCCTAGTACTTGTCCATGCCAAAAAGCAGCAGCTGTGTAGCAAGTAGCTGTCGTGTCACCGTCACGTCACTGCCATGGGATTGCCTGCAGTGATCCCTTAATAGAAAATGACGTTTTATTACCTGGTAGTGTTTATTTCCTCCGTAAGGCACAGTGCAGATTATATGGGGGAAACTGAAAGGCTATGTGGTAAAAAACAAGCAGAATGCCCACAGAGGATTAAGGGCTTATGGTAGGAGAGAGCTTTTTGGATCTTTAAGTCGTAATCATCAAGCATTTTAACCGAACCAGGATGGGTCTTCATTTTGCTTTTTAATCTGCCCTATCTGAAACCAATCTGTGCTGCCACCACATCTGGGCCCAGGACAGCTGCAGCAGCACACACTTTGCTTCCCAAAAGCGCTCGGGTCAGTGCTGGGTGAGACGGGCTGTGCTCACACAGCTTTTCTCCTCGTTTTGTCAGCGTAACGTTACCGGCGTACCAGACCCAGACAGACAGAAATTTCAGTTTCTGCAGGCCGAGCACCACCCCCCCCCCCTCCTGCTGCGTACTGCCGGCGAAAGGCTTGGCCGCGGCCTCTTCCTACGGCTTCTCGGGGCACACTTCCAGTTAAAAAAGGCAAGTGGGAAACCATTTGTACTCCTGCTCGGTGTTTCATCGCGAGCCAGGCGCAGATGGCTCCCAGCTATGGCCTAGCCCAGCCCGGGGGCCGCGCTGCCACACGCACGGCGACTCCAGGCCTGCGAACGGCACGGGCCTGCCCCCGCTGCGAACCAGAGCGGGGCTCAGGCCGCCAGCTCCCCACAGCTCCTCTCCGCCCGGCAGAAGGCCGAAAAACATCGCAGGGCCCGCTGATGACGGCCTTCGTGCCGAGGTGGCTGCGGCCTGAGTCACCCCGCGCTCAGCCAGCCCTGCCCGCCGCCGTGTCACCCGCTGACAGGGTGACACCTTCGCCAAGCTTCAGGATGGCTGCTTCCTCCCTGGGAGGGAACCCAATTACGTTCTGGTGAAATATCGCCTCTTACGAGGAGGGCTCCGCCAATTTAAAGCAATTTGTGGCAATCAGGGGCCCTCCAGCGAGACGGCGAGTGGAACGGCACGCACATTTTTCAGATGTTAGTCACCGTAGGGTTATTTTGAAATAGTTGTGAGTCAAAGATCAATGTGATCTACAGAGTTACAGAAAAAGGGAAAACAAACCCAAATCACATATACTTGTTTCTTCGGCGTAACAGCGACGTTAAGCAAGACTCGAAAGCCACTGCGTGTATTTTTTTGAAGCAAACCCGAATTCTGCCCGAGTTCCCAGCTCCTACGGTTCCCTCTCCCCCTCCGCTTGTCCTGGCGCTAAGCCAATACCAAAAAATCCCAACCTATTTTTGCTCAGTCTTCAGGGAGCTACAGCAAGTCCCTCGAATCCATTAACCCCCGAATTTTTCAAGCAGTAGTGGCACCACAAGGAGCAAAGCAGCCAGGGGCACGGGGACTGAAGCAGCACAGGTTTGGGGCAGCTTCAGCTGTTCTTGCGAGTTTCGTGGGGCCTCTGCTAACGCTCAGCTAACGTGGTGTGAGATGAGCAAACGTGCGTGCTGCTTCTTTTCCTTTCAAGTGGGACAGAAAAGAAAATTCCCGGCATCTTTTCTTCCAAAGAGTTCCCTTGAGAAATTTATGAAGCTATTAAAACTCGCTCTCCGCTAAAAACCTAAATATGTAAACTTCAACAGTATGACCCTGATATTGTATAAAGCAAAGAAAATCTGGATCTGAGAACATGAGTGCATTACAAAGATGACATTTAAGCTCCAAACAAACTTTGAAATCTGCGGGTTCCTAACCATAGTTTCACGCTTATGTGCTAACTCTTCCCCCGAGGCCAGGAGCTGACTGGCAGAGCAATGTTACCCAGCTGAAACCAAGCATGGTCCCAGGTGAACCTAAGCAGCTCTAGCTCAAATGTATATAAAAGGGGTCAGAAGGAGGTTGCTTGATTTTGGAGTGTTATAAGCAGTAGGTCTGTGTCCCCTTTGGTGGGGGTGTTTTCTCATTTTTTTTTCTTTTTTCTTCTTACTTTTAAATGCTATTGTAGGATTTTTATTATTTCTTCTGTATAGGGCTTATTGACTATCACCTAGGACAAAAAAAGGCATAATGTAATAGTACTGAAGATGTGAAGAGTGTGGTCTGTTGAGGAGAGAAGTATCAAGCTATCAGGCTCTTACTCTGAAGAGATGTTTTGGGCAATGAACACCAGGAGCTTCTGCATGCTTGGAGTTTCAAGAAACCCAAACAGGTAACAACAGAAAAGAGCAATGCTCTTCTGTATCTAACTATCTGAGATCTTCTCAAGTTGTGTAGGTGTGGAGAGTATGAGATAAGCAGGATATAGTTAGCAGTGTGAATTATAAGCCATGACTCCTCTTAGTGAGAAGCTGAAGGCGGCCCTACAAATCACATCAACTCAAGAGGAGAAATGAGGACACTGTGCTAGGGACAAGAAATCTCCTAAACTACGCTGTGGGGGTGGTTTGTATGGGTAGGGGGAAACCAACAGCAGCTGGGGATACGGAAAATCTCTTCCATTATACAGCACATCCAGGCAAACCAAAGTAAGTACCTGGGGGTTGCTATGAGAGATGAGCAGCTCTACCACGTCTAATAAAGTTGGGTCTCTTACTCTGAAGGTAAATACACCATATATAGCCAAAGGATTAGTGTACACGTATGTTCCGTGGAAAGAGAAACACTGCTCAAAGCTGTCCTGGTTATTTGGCATCTATGTTGCAGCAGGACTTTGAAGCCAGATAGGTCAAAGTCCCTTAGAGCTATGTGCTGTTCCAAAATAATGACCAGTCCCTTCCCCAGGGAGCTTAAAAGATGCATTTCTTAAACAACAACTACTATAATGTTGTTCCCTGTAAGTTCTTTTAGAACTCAATGCGTAAATAAGTTGTCTATTTGTAACGAGGGCAGAAATTGAGAGGAAAAAAATAATGGAGAGAGAGCTACAGCTTCATCTCCTTTCTGCCCTATATTTCTGGATGTGTCGGTACAACTCAAAATCCTGGCCTCCAGCAGAGTGACATTCTTTGTGATTTTCAGCCTCTGTGTATACATGAGTCAAACTGCCAAAGCATCTTGAAAACTATCCAGCAGACAGCCCTGAATCATTCCTCCTTCCTCTGCGCAGTAACAGCTTACTGTCCATCCACTTCCACGCAGTAATGCCTCACCGGGGTTTAAAAACCTTGCCGGCTGACAAGGCCAGAGCACGTGTTTGTTTATATATGTATTATATGTGCATACATACACACAGAGGCATGTGTTATTTAACGTTGGAAAGTTGGACTCCAAGCTGGAAAACAGAACCATTTTTAATCTATGTATCTTTTAAACAAGGCTAAAGGGTTGCAAAGGGTGGAGAGGAAGGCTACTGCTCTGCAATACGCAGGCTCCATTTTCATATGAGTGTCAGACAAGTCTCATCTCAGGCTCCCCAAGGAGAAGAGAAAGTACAGCCAATGCCCACAAATACAAAAACTGGCTTTTGGAGTGCTTTGAGCTGAAGAGCAAAAAATAAAAATAAAAAAATACAGTGATTGTTCAATGGTACATCATGGGGGTTTAAAACATAACTGATAATGTATGTAGAGATGTATTAGCTTAGGGTATGTTAGTGTATATACAGTAGCTAGTGTATATACTAGCAAGACTGTATGTATGGAGAACTGTGATAGTCTTTGCTAGGATCTGATTTTTGTCCTCGTGCATTCCTGCAGGAACGTGTTCAACCACCTCTCTAGCCACTGCATCTACCAGGAGCCCAGTGAGCGCTGCCAACGAAGGTACTGTCTCTCTTCAATTTCTTATGCTGAGCAATGTGTTTGGAAATAGAGATTATCAGTTAAAAGAATGAAAATACCTCTTCATAGTGGTTTTTTTTTTTTTTTTTTTTTAAATGAGTAAGAGAAAATAGGCTTTCTGTTATGGTCATTTCCCAAAACTGAGGTTTCAAACAATCTTTGGAAGTGCAGTTAAAATAAATAGAGGTTACTTGAGCACATGTAAATGTCCTACCGACAGGAGGATAGCTCAAAAAAACAGCAAAGTGGAAAATACCACAAGGCAGAAGACCAAATTTGAAGTTAACATTAAGTCTTAGAAATAACAGCTACAATTTCAAGCTTACTACCATGGAGCTAGCAACAAACTATGCAGTCCACAAATGCAACTGAAAAAAATCCTTTGTTTTATAAATCTATAAAAAGATGTATTTCTTTTCCTATCATCCATTCAAGAAGACTTTCTCTTGATGGCACACTGACTGCAATACAGAGGGTTTCTCTACATGAACTCCGTAGGACTGTTGTAGGATTGATCTCCACTCATTAGCAATCTTTTCTTTAGCAGAAAGAGCCCCAAACCACATAGCTAGGGGAATTTTGGAAATCTGCTCCATTTAGGATCATTTACTTCTATCTTTTTTTTGAGGCTGTAGCAACAAACTTTGCCTCTTCTATAACCTGTAGACAGAGCCTCAGCACTGTTTGCTTTTTTAAAACAAAAAATCTGTGCTCCAAGTGGAAAAGACAGGACCTTGCTTGGAGAATGCTGTTAGCAAATTACATCCACTTGTGTTCTTAACTCCTGATGTATTGAAAAATACAGCAAGGTAACATGGAGGTGGTTTTGAACCACATCAGTCATGCATCTGGAAACAAACTTACTTTACTGAGAGTAAAGATATCTTTGTTTGGTCTAGCTCCAGGATTTGAATTCCTTAACTTGAAGCTCTTGAATCTACACACATTGCAAGCTGAATGCTTTGTTATAACCCCGCTCTGCTCCATCATCAAGGTAAATATTAGATGTAGAAAATATTTCAACAAAAGCTTCTGAAGCAGCTTGCTTTGGCCTTACTTGCAAGTATCAAAACCACCCGTGGCAGAGCTCCTTCAAGGCCCAGTGTAGCTTTATATCATGATTGATGCAATCTCCTATCCACGTAATGGGGGGTGGGTCAGGGAAGTGAAATAAGTAGAAGACTAGGAAGACTTAAGTCATGGGATCTCTGTACTGATGCTGAGTGAATGAGAAGCTGTTATTCCCAGCTGTAATCAGGCAAGAGGCATCTCTCCCCTGAAAAGCAGAAGGGAGCAGATTCTTACTACAGTGTTGCCTGGCAGTGTCACCTCTTTGGGCATCAGTAGAGACTCAGACATCCGCCAGGCTTCAGAGAAGCTCACACAGACAGGAGGAGTCTTCGTGGAGCAACTGCTGCCTTGGGCTGACGATTCAGGGAGTGCTGCAGCCTTTATCAGTGGTGGCAACTCTGTAAGAAACTGACTGCAGGATTTTGGCCTTGCACCCACACGCTCCAGCTAGCGAGCCCAGCAGCGTGGTGACAAGTCCATGTCAACAACAAGCACGGCGACAATACATGGAACTTGTCCAAATTTTGCCCTAGTTTTTATTCCACATGGTACTTAGATTAGGCTCAGCAAGAGGAGGCTATTTAAGTTTCATATGCTCAGTTTAACAGGCAATCCCCTCTTTGTTCATCAGCGAGCTCCCCGTCATGCAGGAGGTGCAGCAGTTTGTACCAGTGTCTGGCAAATCCCCGTGAAGCGACTGTGCTCAGGGCTGAGGACACGTTCCCTGTCACCCTAACTTGCTTCGTTTTCAGTACAAAATTGCCTGTGCCTGGCACGCTGATTAGAGCACTGTCTCTGCTCACCCACGTGCTGTCAAGCCCCTGCAAGGCAAGCAAAACAAGATGTTCAGCTGGGTGCAGCGACGTTCAGCAACCACATCCTGCGAGGCTTCCCACCTCCTGCTCATCTCTGGCGTCGCTGCCTTGACACGGAGTGCGAGCCCGAGCACAGAGAAATTCATCTGCAGGGGGAATCATGCAATGCAACAGGTAGCCAGGATGCTGCAGCTGATAGCAACTTCAGTGGTGGGGGAGGGGTCCCAGAGGGCTTCACATTATCACTTCAGCGATGATCATAAAAGCCAAGAGAAGCACAGGAAAGTCACCAAAAAGAAAAAGGAGCAAAAGCCAAAGGGAGGAGTGGGAAGGGAGGGAACTAGCTGTATTCTGTTAATTTCAGAGCCAACTGGCACTTGACTGAAATGCTAATTGTCCTACTGACATACACCCACGAGTTATTTCCCCCTGTTCCCTCATCTCCTTTAAATGAAGTAGTGAGGCTTTCCTTAAATTGCAGGTAATGCAAGAAAATCCAGGCTGCCACCCTTCCTTTTCCTCTGTGTCACAGCCCCGTTTACAAGAACAGCTGAATCTTTTACTGTGTGGAAATACTACGCAGCATTAAGTAGTCACTTTAATTTCTGGATTGAGTTAATGTTTCAGTTTCTCTTAGGAAGAGTAGCTTCTGCTCTGTTCGAAATGGTCTGTTACCTCTCAGTGTGTGCATGACCTCTCCTGAACATCTGCATCCAGTCCCCGTAAGTAATGCCTGCCTTTGTGTGCAGGTGTTTTATAGCTGTCACCTTAAGGAGGGTTCTTAGGGACTAGTTTACATGCAAATATGCGGTAGGTACCTGCTCAAAAGCAAAGCTCCGTTTACCAGACGTGCATACCAGGCTCTTATGGGGCAAGGAGAGAAGACAGTTCCAACAGCCACCCTGCTAAATCTCACCAGGAGCCCCCAGAGGGATGGTTTAAGCAGCGTGTTTGTTTACACGAGTGTCCCACACCAGTTCAAAGAAATGACCCACTTGCAGCGCCTCCCCATCCCTGGAGAGCACAGGTCTGTTAATGAGATGGGGCAGCGTGGCTTAAAGGATTAAGAACTAAAGTCACTGGGGGTCTGGGGAAGGAAGCAGCCACTGCAGCTGCCTGATGCATGGCAAACATCGAGACAAAACGCTGTCCTGGGCTGTGAGCACAGAAGAAAAGCAGCGCTGCGTGGCTGCAGCTGAGAGCAGGAGCTTTTCGTGCTACCTGCTTGACATTGATAGGACCAAGGAGATGGAAAACTTCCAACGCTGAGCAGTGAGCAGGTTCAAAGCGTTGGAGCTTACTAGCATCGCTCCCAGCCTCTAGGGAAGGGACTGTTGTATTGACAAACCTAATCCTACACCTCACTTCATTCAGCCACTCGCTTGGAAACAAAGAGCCTGTTCAGGCTGTCCTGAGCCAACACCTTGGCTCATTCAGCTCCTTGGGATCAATAGCTGGAGAGAGGCCGGCGATCGATCCGTCTTTTGAGCAGAACCTCCCCAGAATTATTAATTCGTGCACTCTGCTGCAGCAGCTCTGAAGGGGCCTGCTCGATGAACGCTGCTTCCTTTCTTTAAAACACAATGCCAATCATCAATAACCTTTCATCCTTCAAAGAAAGTTTGTGCTGGGAGAAAAGAATGAATGCGATTACTTCCGTGGCTACAATGCTATCTGAACCTTTCCGCGCTAGGCTGCCAGCGCTCTAACAACACAAGCAGAGCCCAGCAGCACTTCAGCTACTCTCCCTGCCTGATAGGGAGATAACAGCCAGCTTATCTCTCGCAATCTGGTCCTTGCAGCAATAATTAACAACGTGGAAGTGTGCCACCACCAAACTTGCTTCGAACAGCTTTAAAGTTACAAAGCCTGCCCTGTTCAGATATGGGGAGATTTGGACTAGTCAAAATAAAGTCAAAGAATAATAGCACACCGATAGTGGAAAGTGTTTTGCAATCACTGGCACAAAAAAATAGCCCTTTCATATTAGAGTCCAGTTTAACCAGGCCATGGGATGCCACACTAGGCTTGCGTGCCTGAAAGTGGAGGAGAAATAAAAGGGATTATTTAAAAAATGAAGTACTTTCTAGGCATAAATCCCTTTCTTGGAAGGGCATATTTAAATGTACTTTACTTTTTTTTAGTCAAAGAAGTAAGAAAGCTTGCCTGATTGCCAGAAAAAAGCTGTTAGGTATCAAAAGTTAGTTCAGCTTCTCCAGTATTTGATAATCCAATTCCTCCTGTGTGCGCTTATACCAAACTTAAGCTCTAAATGCTTAAGGTTTAGTTTTAAAATCAATGTTAATGATTAACGTGTACTCCTAGCTGCCTTCCAGGATGATGGCAAGTGAGAAATGATGCCAATAACAGCCCAAGATGGTCTCTGTAGGGACCAAGGAATTCCCATCTAACAGAAGAACCAGCCCTGGACATCTGAAGGTTAACTGGCTCCAAGCACCCATAAAACCTGCCTGCAAAAACAAGGCACGCGAGCTGTGACCCCGGTAGGTGAAGGTATGCTTGTCTCTAAATATGAGTTAGTGTAAGGCTAATTCTGCTGCCCTGAATGAAGATTAATGCTCACTCTTACTCCATTAGAGTGAAACATGAGGGAAGCCTGCTGCGTATGCTGGCTAGCAAGCGGCACGGCCAGGAGCTGCCCAGCTCGGCCCGTTCCTCTGCCAAAAGGTAAGTTAGGCTTGGGTGGTTCCCCCGCTCGCCGCTGGAAGGGATTGCATCTAAGGCGTGCTCACCGCCTCACCAGGGAATACCCTTGGCAATTTTTTATGACATTCCACAAACAGATCAGTTTTCGGTTCTCCGTGAGCACGCAGGATGATTCAAGAGTTCCCTGACATTTGTTTTCGGAACGGCCTCCATGCATCCCCTTTCCCTCCCCACCACACCGAGTTTTGGTTGCAGTCCTTCGCAGCGGATCTGGAGTTACACGAGCCATCGGCTGCTGCTGGAAGAGCTGCAGCACGCGCTGCCTTTCAAGGGGGGCAGTGCCCTGAGACGTGGGGGCATCCGAGTGCTACATGAGCCTGTGAAGAAGAAGATGGTCTCTGAAAGGAGCGACAGAAGAGCCCGAGCTCAGACAGCGGTCCTACCAAGCGGCACTCACCTCCGGGCTGCACACACGCCACTGCTTCGCAGAGACAGCATCTAAGGCAAGAGCACAGACACAGTGGGTACACAGAGGAGACAGGTACGGGTTTAGGAATACTGTCTAGGTTTTAAAACACGTAATTTTGTAAGTAGAAAACACTGTAAAGTTGTACTCATCTCCCTGTGTACACATCCAGGGCTACTTTGGCTGTACCTGCACCTACCACGAGAGGAATGGCATCAATGTAAACCTGAGCTGCAGCACCCCCAAATGCAAGGGGAGCTCAGTTCCGCAGCAGTTAGGGGTTACTGCAACAGGCAGAAAAACACCTCGCAGGCATTACAGGACTGTTTACTGTCTTCAAGTCAAACTGTACACCAAAAAATGCATCAAAGAATTAAATGGATGTCCTAAGGCCCGTATAATGTTAGCAGGTCTCAAATACTTGACGCGTGTGCTTCTCTCATCCACTCAAAATATTCCTCATTTGTCTGACAAGCTTCCCTCCTTCCCAGTCTTTCCCTCCAGACTAAGATGGAGAAGGATGAGGGTTATTGCACAGGCAAAAACAAATGAAAAGCCTAAAGATTTAACTGCTCCCAATGGTAAGACCTAATTTGTCTGGAGGAAAAAATGCAAGCCAAGGGCAACCTGATGGTCTGAACCCAGCTCCTCCTGGCACTTCTGGCTATGCTGCCATGTGAGAAGTTGCCTAGCCCTGTTTTCCTTTTGCTTTCTTAACTTTCCACAACAAAAAGGGATTAGAGGAAAGGCGTTCACAAGTGGAAATTTCTGCTGGGTGGATAATTCATCCTGTGGTAGCTCTCTCCCATTTCCAAGGCCGGTTGTAAATTCATCTACCAGGGTAAATACAAATTGAGTCTTAAGGAATAGAGGAAGCCAGTAAAGAGAAGTCCCCAGTTCTCTGGAATTACGTCCACCACTGCCCCAGCCTGCCTTTTCCTGCCCTGGGCTGGTCAGTTCCTCTCCTCTACGAAAACGCCAAAGAGAAGTGTTTTCCCTTGCCCGGAGAGAACTTTTTGGACAAATACTCTGCCTTTGTGCCCCGTGACAATCAGTTTTAAGTTTCACATTTCTCTTTATCAGCAGGAAGCTCTGTTCAGCAGCAGCCTGTGTCGTTTGGGTACGAGCTGAGCCACTACGTGCTCCGACAAGAAGCTAGCCAACAAGCCCTCTCCGAAGAGCCAGGCGAGCTTGCAGTCTCGCAGCGCTGGCAGCAGTTCCTGCCCGCGGTTTTGCCCGCAGATGGCCAGGTGATAACGCCACGCTTTCCCCGAGCACTGCAACTCTGCTCCTGCTCTCTGTGCCCAAAGCACCGAGAAAGGTAAAAGAAATTCCCCACGGAAACTCTCAAACACCTCTTCAGGCTGTGAAACCTCTGTGCTGAGCACCAGAAGCTGGAACAGCTGCAGGCCACATAACCGAAAGCTTAAAAACCTGTGAGACCTCTCCACCCCGTTGTTCACACGAGACAGGACCACAGCACTGAGCCAAGCACACAGAGCAGCTTGTCTGCTCTCCCCCTTTCACAGTTCTCCTGCCACAAAAAAAATAAAATAGCCACAACTCTGGAGAAGGAAGTCTTCCTCCATGTGCTTCTCTCAGCACTCAGAGCAATGCGAGAGCCTTTTGGAAGAGCTTTTTGATTGATTTCTCAGGAAGAAAAAAAAAAGCAAAACTAATCTGTGATTAGAAGTCACAAAGATGCTCAGTCAGGTGGAAGCATTCCTGAAAAGCAAGGGGGAAACTACCTAACAAATTCAGTCAGCTGCCTTGGAGGGTAAACAGCAAACCTGGGCACAATCTACAGATCTTGACTATTACCAACAGTGGATGTTTTTGTAGTTCTCTTCATACTTGTAAGTAAAAGTTGTTGAACTAAAAAAGTCTGTTGGATTGACCCTGCCACCAAAGCAAAGCCAAAAAATAAAAATAAAGAAAAGAAGGGTTCACTTTACAGCATTGCTCCAAATGTCTTCTGTGCTTCCAGCTGACCCGGAAGGCACACTTCTCAGCATTTACAGAACTTGGCCTAGCAGCCCATAAAAGCCTCCGTTTTAAGATGACCCGTCAGTAATGCAGATTCCTGGAGTTGCCTTAAAATGTCCTTAAAAACAGGAGACTGTTTTAGGCAGGGATAAAGCTTCCCCTCCAATCCTGTGACCCTGCAAGGTGCAGGCCAAGCATCCCTTCTGTGTGTAGCTGTGTGACACGGCTCGTTTATCGCTGAAAGAAGGCGATTCCCCTTTCTCCTTGCTTCCTGAGGAAACGGTCTCCCTCCCTGCCTCCCCCAAAAGCTCACAACAAAACTCTCTCTGCAGCAACAGCGTATTAACTGTTCGTCTCTATTCCATTACCTGCAGAGCTGCCTCAACCTGTGAATAAATATTCTTTTGTCTTTAAATAGTGTTTAAAATATTCACATTGGTTTTGAGTTTCAGCTGGCTGCAAGAAGGGACCGGAGAGGTGCCGACCTGCAGTAGTGTCTGTGGAAGAGCTGGTGGTGAGGACAAGGACGGGTGGTGAGGATGAAGGACAGGTAGGTAGGAGCTTTGGGTGGCATTCCCATTGCCCACACGACTTTTCTGCTGACATCACCAGCAACTTTTCTCTCTGGAACAAGCACTGCTGATGGTTGTAGGCAAGACAGATAATCTGGTGAAAAAAGTAAAGCTGTACGAGAGTTCCCCTGGATCCAGTGCAATGGGAGGCAGCCTGCTGCTGTTTTGATCCTCAGGTAACCAGGTTTGACCCCGCCACCTTTACCAATGTCATAAGCAAGCTTCACCTTGCCTTCAGCAGCAAGGCGATGAGCAAAAAGCCCTCCTCTTCCTCTCTCCCCTGACCCTACTCTCACCATTGTGCTCAAAGCGGCAGCATTTTGCATTCCCCAACGTGTTTACTGGGACAAAAAAGGGAGAAGTGTTTCATTTCTCTCCTGGTGTGTGACTGTCTGAACACCTTTGTTAACATGACTGCGTACAAGTGCTGTAGATCTGTGAAACCTGCCTGCAGACAACACACACAGTTAACTTTATTTGAAATACACACCCTAGGAAATCTGCAGACAGTCCTACAGCCCTTCTAATCCTATTTTATACACCCTTCTCAGGGCAAGTATCACGTAGAAAGCCCCCTTACCAGGCAGAAAGACGATAAAACCCTCCAGTGAACTGCTGAGCATAACCAGCTGCAACGCCGTGCAACCAAAAATGCCATTAATCATTTACATCAGGAAATGCCAAAGGAAGGGAGAGCACACAGCCTTATCTGCTCCTTGTGTACACATGCAGGTTACAGGCTGTGGTTAAACCAGTCGTTCGCAGGACACGCAGCAGCTAAATGGGGCTCTGCTCCCTGGCCCTGGCTGCCGACTTTGTGTCTCCAAAATCCAGAATCGCCGTGCTCACTGCCTGCACGAGCTGTGTCTAAAACTGCCTGCAGCTGCTGCTTCTTCATCTCGTGGAATTTTTATCAGTGCCGATTTAATGCCTTCCCTCGAAAGGTATAAAATCTGTTTCTTGTAGAACATCACATAAGGCATTTCTGCCTGGCTTTAATCGTATTTTAAATGAGTGTCTTTTCAGCCCCAGAGGGAAAGCTTTCTGGTAGCGTCTGAATGCTGTTAAATCACTTCTTGATCCTCTGTACGGAGATGTGCAAGTGGCTGCAAAAGTTACTCTGCTGACCAGGACTCCGGAGCAGCTCTTCTGGTGAGATCTTCCTCCAGTGCACTTCTTTTTTCCTTCAGAACAATTCCAGGTCGGGCTTTTTGGTTTCCAGTGCTGACCTGGGAGGTAAGTCCTCTCCTAAATAATGGGAACTGAGTCACGTCCAGTACCGTGCCAGCACAGGTAGCTGTCACTTTGCCCTTCTGCGAGTGTATCAAGCTTACAGCAAAACCAGCCAGCGTGTTCTGCTAAAAGCCTGCAGTCCCCTCTGCACCTCGCTCTCTGAGGTCTTACTCCTGAAAGAGGCACGAAGGGACCCAGTAAATCCTCTGTGTATAGACTCCTTTTGCCACCTCCTGCAGGTTCCTTCAAAGTTTGCTTTGTCCCCTCTGAGCTGTCTGTTCATTTTTTGGAGGGGTGTCAGGTGGCTGGAAGTGCACGTGTGAAGTTTACTGACACAGACCTGGAAGTGTGAGCCTTTTAACGTGCAGAACTGCTGTCATCAGATAAAGGTAGCCATGAAGAAACATCCTAAAACCCTCTCTGCTTTTACCATTACAGGTGGGAGGCAGGAGCTGTGCAGACAAACCACTAAAAGCCCCAGGACTGCTCCGAAGATGAAGTTACACGCTGCCTTCTGGTGATCCAACCGCCACCACTTCTCAAAAACAGGAGCGCCCTGCAGCCTCCGTCTCCTGCTTTGTTTATTTACCGCCAGGTGAGGGAGCGAAACCGGCTCAGCACAGGGCCCAACACGTGCCAAGGGCTGGGAGGAGAGCAGGGCTTCCCCTTCTGGCTCCAGTGCACTCTGCTGGGACAGCAACAGCTCCCCGGAGACTGCTGCACGTTCCGACACGCGAATTTACAACCTGGTAAATGGGGGGGAAGGCGCAGCTCTCGGATCCACTCGCAGTTTCTACACGGCTGGCTAGGGTGACGGAAGACCCGATGACAACACAAACGAGCAGGGCAAGCGTTGGGCAAGCAGCAGCCCAGGCAGCTTGCTAGCTCTAGCCAGCGGTGGGACACTGCACCCAGACAAGTGCAGAGGAGAGTGTCTGTCTGCTTAAGAGCTGTGGGTGTTTCACCAGCTCTAACACGTGTACTTGAGGCAGAAGAAACACCCTGTTAGATGGAGGGAGGCAAGTACCTAGCACGTAAGCTTTGTCACAGGCCATCATCAACATTAAGCACCGAATTAAAAAAAAAATATTAGCAGAGGCTTAGCATTTAACGCCTTAAGTAGTAAATCCACAGCAAATCCTCCTGAATTAGATCCAGGAGGTATGAGTAAAATGTATTTTAACTCGTTTTTTAAAGTTTTCTGAGGTGCCACCTGAGGCTCCCAAACAACTGATCTCCACCTTGATGTCGGCTTTGTCAGCGCTCTGCAAATCAGATGGCACCCAGCGCCTCACACACCCCTCTGCGGCTCAGGAATCTCCTTCTGGTACAGAAAAAGCAAACCGTTCATTTGCATTTAGCCCCCCTCTTAAACTTATGTAACCTGAAAGCCTCCAGCAGACTGAGGCTGAGCTAAGCAGTGGGTTTGTGTGGTTAAAGGAAATTTGCTCTAGAATTACGCATGTTACCACTTAAAACAAAATGTTTGCAGAAGGAAGAAGAGACGCGCCTCCCCGTTTGTGCACGCTGACTCTGAACACAAAAGGCAGCAGCTGCTGCGAGCTACCTAACTGTAAGTTTTTCTTTGCAATGTTTTAGATGTAAATTAAGTAAAGACTCACCCGGGTGTGCAGATTAATTATTTTTTCTCCCCTGATTCCCTTTCACTTCACTTCCAGAGTCCACACACACCTTGTTGGAATCACGTTCTGGCTTACTTCTGGCCAGACTGGTGTGAGAGCTAAATATTGCTGTGCTTGGCGAACCCAGAGACAAGCCTGCCTTGCTTTTTGTAAAAATAAGACCGGTAATGAAAAACAACCAGAGTCTGAACGATAAAAAAATCCCAGCTTATCACACGAAACGGAGTTTTATAAATACCCTCGCAAGGCAAGAAAACAAGTAGCAGTCATAACACCACTTACTTGTGGAGAACTCCCACTGCAGAAGTTACCCAGCTCCTAGTGACAGCAGGCGGGGAGAGGAGAGCCACGCACACCGAACTCAGACTGACCGCTCCTGCCTTCCGAGGCAGGCAGCAGAACGGCTGATTACACCAGGTCCCCTCGGCCCTGCAGGAGTTGTGCTTTCCTGACAACGCCACTGCTACCAGCACAGGGAAAAAAAACACCCTTACAAGCAAAAACAAGCTCTATCAGTAAAAGTCCACTTGTGCAGATAACTGCATCTACAGCCGGGGCTTCTGCTGGCACAGCTATGTCAGTCACGGGTCACACTTCGTCACCGTGCTCGCAGACAGAGCTGTGCCAGCAGAAGTTTGCCATATAGACCTGGTGTGAAGCTCAACAGCCATCAAAGTGAATCCGCAAAGTTTCGCGTTTTTCAGGCCACTGCCAAATGAACTTTTTCCAACCAACACCCTGACGATCGGCATTCTTGCTCCTGTGTCGTGGGCACGTTAGCATCCTGGCTTCCGAGGGGAGAAGAAACCTAAACTTAGCCCAGGAATGTGGCAACACCTTTCATCCACTGACATCGTACTTTAAATTCACAAACTAAATTAGAAAGCAGGAGCCCCTGCAGGAAGAAAAGGCAGAAACGAATAAATTAAGTTCTGCTCTACTTTGGCACTCGCAGTGCTCAAAAGTTCTCGCTTTTAATAGCGAGAAGAGAACAAAACCGAAAGCGTTTGACGGGATGTGTTTAGCAGACAGCAAAGCACTGCAAAATCCCCCCCTGGTTGAGTTAAACCGAACGGGCCGGCTGCAGGAGGCCTTTTATCACCCACAAACAGCTCTGAAGACAGCGGGCCAGGAGATTTCACGCCCCGGCGGATGCTCGAGCATAAGTTGTGTGCGGATGAACCGACACGGCAGCGCGGGTCAGGCACACGGCGAGGCACGGAGCTGTCCCGGGGCACGGAGCAGCAGCATTACGGGATAAAATCACCAATTTCTGTGCCAGTTCCAGCCCAGCTCGGTGTGGTTACGGGGAGAAGGGAGGCATGAAGGCGCTGGCCGCGCAGAGGCCACGCTCCTCCCCTGCCAGAGCTGGCCCTGCACACCCGGGTGCAGCTTCGAGGAATTCCTGGGCTTTTGTCGCAGGGCAGGCGGCACGCACAGAAACGCACTTTGTGATTTTTTTTTGTTTGTTTGTTTTTTTGTTACAAATCGTGCAGCACAACCATCCCGGAGGAGCGGCAGCGGCTAAAAATACCCGCCTTATCGTCCCTTGCCTTATCGCCCGCGGCCAGCAGCGCCCTGGAGCCGAGCTGCCTCCCCCTCGGCTTCACCCTGTGCCCCCCGCCGCCCCCCTCACCCCGAGCCCGGGGCCCCGCTCCCCGCTCCCCGCTCCCGGTCCCCGCTGCCCGCGGCCGGGCGGGCGGCGCAGGCCCCGACATGGCGGCCCCGCTCCCCGGGCAGGCCCCGGCGGCGCTCACCTGCATCCGGCGCGGCTGGCGGCGGGGCGGAGGAGGAGGAGGAGGCGGCGGGGCGGCCGGCAGCAACGACATGCGGGCGGCGGCCCGCCGGGGACGGGGACCGGGACGGGAAGGGGACGGGAAGGGGACGGGGAGCCGGGGACGGTGGCGGCGGGGAGGAGCGGGCGGCGCGGAGGGCGGGGGGAGGGAGGTGGGGACGGGAGGAGGAGGAGGAGGAGGAGGAGGAGGGAGCGGGCGGGGCTGGGGACTGAGGGGGGATCGGGGCGCGGGACCCCGAAATGTGAAGGGATCCCGAAATGGTGACGGGATCCCAAAGTGGTGAAGGGACCCTCATTTGGTGACAGGACCCTGAAATGGTGAAGGGACCCTGAAACGGTGACGGGACCCTCAGATGGTGACGGGACCCCAAAACAGTGACAGGACCCCGAAATGGTGACGGGACTCTCAGATAGTGACAGGATCCTGAAGTGGTGCTGGACCCTCACATGGTGAAGGGACCCTGAAGTTGTGATGGGACCCTCAAACAGTGGCAGGACCCCAAAATGGTGAAGGGACCCTCAAATAGTGACAGAGCCCAGAATGGTGATGGGACCCCAAAATGGTGAAGGGACCCTCAAATAGTGATGGGACCCCGAAATGGTGAAGGGACCCTCACATGGTGACAGGACCCTCACATGGTGACAGGACTCTCAAATGGTGACAGGACCATCAGTGACAGGACCCTGAAGTGGTGCTGGACCACAAAATGGTGAAGGGACCCTCAAATAGTGATGGACCCCAAAATGGTGCTGGGACTCTCACATGGTGATGGGACCCCAAAATGGTGAAGGAACCCTCAAATAATGATGGGACCCCAAAGTGGTGCCCCAGCCCAAAATGGTGCCACAACCCTAGCGAGGCCACCCCGCACTCATTAAGAGCCACCCAACACAGTGAGGTTAAGCAGCCCTCCACAGCTAATTGTTGCCATTAATTACAGTGAGGAGCATTCTCCAGAGCCTACATGAAGAGGGCACCCCACAAAGGCCTGCCGAGCTGAGGAAGTGAGGCAGATGTCAGGGAGAGCGGGCCCCACGCCGAGCATGAGGCAGAAGCCGAGCACTGAGGGTGTAGGTGGTGCCTCAGCTCACATTTGTCACCTCTTTTTCTCCAAAGGAAGCGTCTGTCTGCTGCAAAACCTTTCAGGCGCCCACGCTGTGGCTGTACAGGCGTACACGTGTGGCTGTACGTGTCTGAGGGCAGATGAAGCACGGGGACGCAGGTAAACAGCGTGCCAACGTTAGAGCACATTTTCTGCAGTTGGGCACACCGAAGTTGGAGGTTGCCTTCTTCTCAGGGCTGCTCCTAAGTTCAAAGAGGAAAAATAGGGGTGTTGCATGAGGACAGAGCATGGATTCAAAAAAGAAAACAAAAAAAAAAAAAAGAAGAAGAAAACAGGGGTGGAGAGGGGTGTAGGTCTTTGTGTGCTCATCTGTGGGATAGCACAGGAGGGAAAACTGGCAACAAAAGTGGCATAGAGCTGCCGGGAAGTACCTGTGAGGTACCTTGCAGCAAGCAGCTGAGGAGGTGTAGGGTAGGACAAGCAGTTCTTACTGAAACTCATTTCTTCTGCAGCTCTCTAGACTCATGCCGGACTCGTTTATGTTCAGAGTACAAGAAGCGTGGAGGGAGCCTCCACGATTTTTCAAGGGGTTCTGTTAGCAAATGGAGTAAATGAGTAAGCGGGAGCAGGCACAGACATACAGAGCAGGGCAGAGAGAAAGGAGGGCAAAAGAAAAAAGCCTCTTCAAATAGAAGTTTAATGGCCTGCCTTTCTTAAGAGAAAAATCATGTACAGCCTGTTAAAGGCTTTGGTACTGACTTCTTTGATGTTGGTGCCTTTAACTGATTCGCTCATTACTCCTCTCCCCTGAAAAATACAAACGGAGCAGTGAAGGAGGACTGTGCCCTCCCTTTTTCCCCTGCCTGGGTTAATCATTCTGTAGGTTTCCCAGCTCCCGTTACAGGCCAGGGCCTCGCCACCCTCACCTCAGGTACTGTTTCCCTCCTTTCTCAAAAGGGAGCGTAACTGAGAAACCAGGTTCTGCCAGTGGCCTGCCCGGGGTCACCGCCAGCAGGATCAGCATCTCCTGGGGGCTCCCCCACCACTTGTACAGCAAACCGCAGCCTCCCCAAGGCCCTGCTTCCTTCGCAGAATAAATTTGTTATGTCTGGGTTCCTCACCGCGCTGTGCACAGGAGGTATTCAGAGTATCCGTACAGGTGATACGGAAGAATCATTAACAAGTTAACCGTGAGCCTGTGTTTCCCCACAGAGCCAAACCCCACGATCTGCAGCAGTGACCTTCTGTTGAACAAATGGGAAGCTCATGAGGGGATTCAGAAGTCGTGGAGGAACAGGGTGAAGGATGTGGGTTGTTACCCGATCACATGTGCATAGTAAGTAGGCTTGCATGGTAAGTCTTGTATTACGTTTGCCACCACTATAGGATATGCAGGTGCCTATTGCCCATCCAAAAAGAAACCCCATTGCCCAAACCTGATCTGCCTCTGTGCTTGGATTTTGTGCTTTTTCACTTGTCGTTAAGACTTTTTAACCGAGGAGGTTTTCTTCCTCCTGTCACCCTTGTACCTTCCCATCATCCTGGATCCTTTCCTGGGATACAGAGTGAACAGTTACACTGGAGAAACCTGTATTGGGTTTGCTATGCCATGCTTTGCATATGCACATAACATCAGCTACTCTGATTTAAAAATAACAATTCTAGTTCAAGAGGCTCCCTGCCGTATTTGGGAATGCACGAGGAGATGTAAACATCAAACAGCTGCCTGCAAAACAACTGCCAGGCCTTCAGCAGGGCCACTACCCATTCCCCGTGGTCCCTGTAGAGACTAAAGCTGTGTTTCTTTCTTTACCAAAGGGGCACGGTGATCTGGGCTGAGACCCCTTCCCGCTCTGACATCCAGTGAGTGTGGCAGCCTCTCAGCCAGAAGTAAAAGAGCACAAAGGCACTGAAACAGCAAGAGAATATGGCAGACTAGGTCAGACCCCTATCAGAGTCTGTTAAAGTCAGAAAGAAGCTTACAGGGAAAAATTGGACTCGTGCTACTGGAGAACACACTGCTCAGAAGAGAAACGTCCGGTGTCAGTGTGAGCCAGATGTTTCACAAACACTTCAGAGCAAACCACTAGGTGAGATAGATAAACCTCTCTTCCGAGTTCTAAGAAAAGAAACAAAAAAGAATTTGGAGAATATTCTTGGTCCCAGGTTCATCAGGGAGGGAATAAAACCGTAGAAGTTAGTGTATTTATAGCCAAGAGCATGTCAGTGTGAAATAAGTGGGCCCCTTTAGCGAGCAGGAGACTGGAATACAGCTCATGGTGTGTACTGGAGCAGCTCAGCATCCGTGCTCCACAGGTGGGTTTGTAGGCAGCCAACGTCTGGGGCAGGCAGAGCTTTGTTAGGGACTCGCAGCACATCATTCTGCAGCAGAGCAGCCGATGTTAACCCGCAGGGGAGCTTCTTGCACCCCGTGTGTGAGCACTGAGGCAGGGGAAGCGGGAGGAGACCGGTGAGCAGCCACAGCAGGCTGGCAGCGGCACACACGCTGCATTTCTCCTGCGACTCCTTCTGCCTCGTTTCTGTTTTATTATGTTTACGTGTGAGCTCTGTGTGGCACTTTTCAGGTTTTTGGCAGCTCCCAGCTTAAACCACGATGATTTTAAACCCTCTCCCCTGGCCGCTGCGGGCTGTGGCAAAGCGACGCGGGGCCTGACAGGACTGGGGCATGGCGGCGGTGCCTCACGCTCCCCTCCATAGCGCCCTCCCTTCACACACACCACACCACCCAGCCCCCTGCAAGCACCGAGGGGCGTTTTTTGCTGCTCTGCCTTTAGACCCAGCCGGGACAGCGCCGTTTCCCCCGGCTTTAAGGAAAAAAGCGAAGCGGGGGGGGGGGGGGAACCTTTGAGCAGGGGGAACGCCGGGCGCCGGCAGCGGCGCGGGGGGGACGGCGGGGCGGGGGCGCCGCCAAGGGCTCGGCGGGGCGGGCGCGCAAGATGGCGGCCGCCGGCGGCCGCTGCGTGTGGAGAGGTGAAGGGGGGGGGGGCGGCTCCCGGGGCTCGTGTGTGTCCAGCCGGCCGCTGTGCTCCTCGCCCTCACCCCGATGGGGATGAAGGGAGCCTGAGGAAGCGGTCTGGCGGCCGGCTGAGGCGCTGTTTGTGTTTTTTTCCCTCAGTTCTGGCTCCGCACTGCCGATGGGCTTTGGCCGCCGCCTTGCCTCGCCCCCCGCAGCCCGCCTGCTGCTACGCCGCGGCCGCCAAGTGAGTGCCTGAGGTGTTGGCCTCGCTCCCAGCTGCTCTCAGGGGCTTAAACAGCGGGAGGGTCCCAGGGAAGCAGTGTGGGGAGGGGAGGTCGAGGCTGGGCCCGCAGGGAGGGTTTTCGGTGGTGGTTCAGGTGAGGAGTGCAGCGGCTGTGGGGGGAAACGCGGTGGGGTTTGGTGGGTGGTCGGGAAAAGGATGGCTGGGTGACAGCTGGAGGAGTCGTGTCAGCGTGGAAGCTGCTGAGCTTATGGAATTGGGTTCAGACCATTCCTCTTCTCGCCTCACGTTATCATAAAATCACAGAAGCACAGAGTATCGTGAGCTGGCAGGGATGCGCAGTGATCATAGAGCCCAAATGCTGGCTCTGCAGAGGACCACCCAAAAATCAGACCAGATGTCTGAGAGCGTTGTCCAAATACTTCTCAAATTCCAGCAGGCTCAGTGCCTTGACCACTGCCCTGGGCAGCCTGTCCCAGTGCCCGACCACCCTCTGGGTGCAGACCCTTTCCCTAACCCCCAGCCTGACCCTCCCCTGTCCCAGCTCCATGCCGTCCCCTCGGGTCCTGTCGCTGTCCCCAGAGAGCAGAGCTCAGCGCCTGCCCCTCGTGTGGAACCCAAGCTGAACAAACCAAGTGACCTCAGCTAGACACCTACATTGCTTTGATGTTTCTTAAAATCTGATACCACTGTGTAAGTGGGAGAAGAAAAATGGGTTCTGTGCACAGAAGAGTGGAGCATGCTGTATACCAGGAGCGCTGGAGTATAGTTAACTTTTTCAATTTTAACCTTCATTTTAATAGAGGAATGGAGTATCCTTTTCTACCTCTATTTTTTCCGCTCGTTTTGAAAGCCTTTCAAAATAGCAGAGTTAAAGACTGGGGCTTGTGTTTGTTAACTCCACTGGAAACTTGATTTGTCTTCGCCATTTGAGACAAGCGATTGGAGTGAATTTAAGGATGTTACTTGCTCTTAGGTGCAGAGCCTACCTTAGTAACTACTCGTTAATTAACTGACATATGACAGTGTTTACTTCTTTTTCTTGAAGCAAGTGCCTGACTCTTATGCTGATGATCTAACAATGGTGTTTGTTTTCTTCTTGTCTCAGAAATGCAAAAAAAGGTTCACAAAAGGCCAAGCAGGAAGAAGCAAAAAAGAAAAAAGGAATTATCAGGCGGCCTCTGATGAGCAAGCCAGTGGATGACGTGTACCTGACGTGGCTTTACAAGCGGCCATCCTATAATGTAGAAGAGGCTGTTGGTATGCTAAAGAAATTTCAGGAACTAGACTTCACGCACCCCAAACAGTATGTGTATATTAATGTGTTTCTAGATACGGCGCTGCAGAAGAAGGTAAGTTTGAAGAGGATAAGGAGGTGTTTTGATTTTTTTTTTTTTTTCCAACGTGGGAAGGCTGTGTTTTAAATGTAGAGTAGATGTTTCTGTTGGCCTTCTCAGCTGCTTCTTCCAACTGCACTGTTTACTGTCAGAATACAGTCTGCTTTTGCAGGTGGCTTTATGCCTTTATTGCGTGTGTGCTTATTAAGTATGGCTCAAATTCTTGGGGTCAAAGTAGGCACCTTCAAGAATTTCAAAGGTGGGCTATTACGTGGCTGAAAATCAGGTCCAGGCAGAACAGATCAAACTGAACTTCACATTTGTTTAGGCTTTCCAATTGAAGGTGTGTTACCAAAATCATGCTTGTACTTTGTTCTGGATTCGTTTTTATAGGGAGAAGTGTAGATTAGCTTCTTCCCGTCTCTGTCCCCTGTGTTTTTATTTTTGTTTTTCAGTCGTGCACCTTAAAAGTAGGGTATTGTTTGCTTATGGTGTTTTTTTGTGGGTACTGTTGGAGTGAAGGCACTTATGCATACACAGCTCTTCTTTACCAAGAGGCAGTGAAAAGGAAGCCTTTTGTTGTCGTTTTGAAGAACCTTATTTCATCATTTATTTCTGTGGATCTTTGGGGTTCACGCATGAGCCCTATTACATCGCTGCACGTCAAAGAGCTGCCAGTATCCTCAGCAATTAATGGGAGGTAGTTTCACTTCCCTTGACCACAGTTGGTACTAGTTTCTAGTCAGTATAACAGACTGGACTTGAATCCAGAGCAGAAGGACTTGCTCTGTTACCTTAATGAAGTGCAAGAGAGCCAGGATTCCTGTTAGGCTGCTGAGACTGTCATTTCTGGAGGACTTTCTTTCAGCTATTTGTTTTTTTCTGGCTTGGATTAATGACAAGTTCGTGTTAAGTGGAAATGTCAATGTGAGCACTTTTCATGACACTGGAAGTGGGTGGTGTCCTTGCAGGTCTTCAGAGGACGCTGGTTAAGAAATGAGAAAAAAGTATGAACAAATTTTTCCTAGGTGACATTTCTCACACTCTCAGCTTCAGAGGAGGTTGTTAGGAGTCTGGCCTGAGTGTTGTCTTGGTGGAGTTTTTTAGCTCTTATTGCCAGTCTTCCCTTTTGTCAGTTCAAAGGCACCTAGCCCAGTTTGGATTTTCCCTGAAACTTTCTCCTTCCCTCAGAGCTAGAAAACAGTTTGGTCCCTTTAAAGTTTATTTCTTTGTGCATGTAACTAAATATCCCTTTGGTATACCAGGGTCACTTAGAGCTAGGTAAGTTTATGCTTACACAGACCTCTTGTTCCTGCTTCCAGTAGCATTGAGGCATTCTTAAGCGTTGGTGAGAGACACATTTCTTGCTGATGCTATGCACTGGCCACTACCTCCTCAGAAACTTAATTTAAATGAGCTGTGACTGCAGAACCCCGCTGTGTTACTGACAGCACCTGAGCATGGCAGCGGTTCCACATGTGGGAGTTGCTGACCCCAGCCCCTTTCTCTTGGGCGAGTATCAGCGTACATAAATCATATTTTTATATCCATGATTAATATTGGATTAATCCTGTGCATTGTGCTGGTTTATTGTGATTATTACGTGCAAGTATATTGTGGGTAAAAATGTTTTAGTCAGAGATGCTTGCATCTGTGCATTTGCGTGGGTGCAAAATTATTTAGTATAACTTGTGCTGAAGTCATGATTTCTTTTTTGTTTCAATCTTTTCCTTTATTTTTAGAAAAAAGTTGATCCGTTTGCAAGCACTGTTCTTCTTCCGCATCGCTTTACAGATGAAGTGAATAAGGTCCTGGTTTTCACAGAGGTGGGTAAGCACGAGTTACTTAGTTACGTGTGTTACGAGCCTAGCGTGCTCTTGCATGGGACCTAGTCGTGTTGTATGCGTTGTACCTTGTGTTGGGAAGGCTTTCCAAATGCTTTGCAGGATTCTCAAGCCTGTTGAGGTTTCATCTTCAGCAGTACCTTAATGTGTTAACAAGCACCTTGAGTTTCCTTCATGTTGATTTGTCTACATGTACGTAATTAATTCTAGCAATGCACTCAGGGAGTGAACATCTGCATAGGTGTGACTGAGGGAGAGAAATGATTGAAGTCTGTTTGCAGAGTAAAAACTTGGATTATCCTGTAATAAAGGTGGACAGTTCGGTTTAGCAGTCGTGCCTAACCTTGCTGTCTGAAGCCTTAGTAGGCAGTGCAAATTGTGAGTTACTCGCAGTGGCTTATGCTGTAACGGCTTGCCATTGAGTGGTGGTGGTGTTCAGTAACTTCTCTAATACAAAACACAGACAACCAATCTAAATAATGCTACAACCCTACCCTGCCTCACCCCCAAACCTTTCATCTGCTGTGCTAGGAGATCACTGATGTGAAATGGTGTGGAGGCCCTCTGTAGCATCTGTGTGAGGCTAGTTCAGCCTCTTTGCTGCTGTCCTTTGCCTGTTAATCTTTCTAACAAAATAACCTCTATGAGATGACTCTAGAGAAGTGCCCTGGCTTTAGTTGATGAACCTTTGAAAACAAGAAAAACAAAGGTAACTTCTAAATGCTATTTGAAGCAAAAGTTTACTAGCACTTTCAGAAGTAAATAGCCGTATTTTATGGTGGTTTTAAGAAGCATGCTTCATGCTTTTCTTTTAGCTTTGAGTAACAGCACATGTTGACTCCACCTAGTGGATGGTTGGTTGAAGCTTCCGGAGGCTAACGATCAGGGAGAAAGGGCTTGTAACAGAGCTGTTCCCCAAAGGGATGATTTTTTTTTTTTTTCTCCAGAAACAAATTGAACGCTTGAATATTGCTTTCTGTTAAGACTGGAAGTGAACAGGGGTTGCTGCTCCAATACTAAATCGCCAGTGTCAGATATATTTTTTTCATCTTTGGTTTGTCTTAAATCATTCTTCCTTTCTTAAGTAGTATATAGTCTGTTCTTACATCGCATTGTCAAGATAAAGAACCTATCCAGTGCTGTTGATATAGACTAATTGGTAGTAGGCATGCTAACAAATTCTTTTTCTCTCAACAGAATGAGCAAGAAGCTGAAATAGCTCGAGAGAATGGAGCTGCTGTTGTAGGAGGAGTTGAATTAATCAAATGGGTATTTATTTATTTTTTTAAAGAATTATCTAAATTAAACATTGTAGCTTGTAACAGTGACCAAGTGGGGAGGGAACAAGGAACTTCATGTCCAGCCAGCTCTAGCTTGAGGTTAGCAGCCAATATAAAGAGTAAGATACTGGCTTCTGTGCTCTGACATTTTTGTACATAAAAGTTGTGTACTTGGTTAATTTATTGTGTTCCTAAATATATTTTACTTTGTTTTATTGGAGATTTTGGAAGATGAAATCCAAGTGGACTCCTATGTAGCTGTTCCTGCAATAATGCCTAAACTAATACCGTTAAGAAACAAGCTGAGACGAAAATACCCCAGCACAAAAAGAAGTAAGAAGCATTTTTATTTTTTTTTAATAGATCTAAGTACTGGAACAAGATTAACTCTTGAGGTGATTTTTTTTTTTTATGAGGACATATAATTACACTGAGTATTTGACTGCATATGACTGAGCCACTCCTTTTGTCATATGTGAAAGTTGTTTTAGGAACCTAGTACTGTGCCTTTCCCCTACAACAAAAATGTTGGGATTACAGTCAAGGTAAGTTTGTCAACTAGTTAATATCTAATCAACTGTAATAGTACTGCAAACTTTATGTAGTGAAGTTATGTAGGAAAATAGAAACAACTCTGGGGAAAAAAGATGTTCACTGATAGTTGCGCTGTCTGACTGTTGTGCAGTTGTTTGGATCCCAGCCACATGACTGCTCTATGTACTCGTCTGTGCTTCTTAATAACAATATTTATGTTTCTTGTTAGTATAACCTGTTAGCTTCTCTGTGTGGTCGCTCCCTTTTCATTATGCTCAAGGAACTTCCTATTCAGATCGGGTTCTCACGGCATCAAATGTCTCTGAATATTTTGTCTGCCTTGCTGACTTGAATTATTTTTGCTGTATTTCGGGGTGTCTTCCTAACACAGGAAAAAAGTTATTCACGTGAGCTGTGTCAGTTGCATGAAACGCGAAATCTTGAACCAAATTCCCTTTCCCTGCTGCTCTAACAATGTTTTTACAGGCTGCAGGCAGTGTTTTTAGCCTCCTAAATGTTTGAGGCAAACATACAAACCTGTCCAAAGCATTGCAACAGGATACTCCAGATGTTCTGGGGACAAACAAAAGCTATATTATGCCATTACAGACTTGCTTGCTTTGTAGGTTACTGGTGGCTGCTTTCTCTTGGAGCCGCTCAAAGGCATATGGGAGAAATAATACTTGCAGTTGAAGCAACTGAGTGGTGCTGTAAATCTGTCAAATGAGCTGCAGCTGAGATAACAAAACAGCTGTCTTGACTTGTTCAATGGCTGGACTGGGCCAGGATGTTTCAGGTAGTGTGTAATCTTGGTATTGCACAGTTGCGGAGTGTTTGTTTTCAAGGTAGACGCTTGGGGCTTATTCTAAATTTAACTCAGTAGGTTCTGATCTTCCAAACTAATTATATTAGGAATTAGGTAATAATGACTGCTTATGTACACTCTTCACAGGTTCTTTATTTGGAGTGAAATCTTCCTTATTTATTTATTTATTTTTTTTAACTCTATCTCCTATTAATGTCTGCTGATTAATGAGGAAGGAAGGAATATAGAGAGAGATTTTCATAGGAGATGTGTGAGGATGCAGTTGTTCATGAAACTACATTTTTGTTTGGAGTTTAACTGCTTTAGCTGAAACATTGAATTTTCCCTTTTCTAGTAGTATATTATGCCCTGCTCATAAACATTAACCGGATTTTTTTTTTTTTTTTTACTTAGATTCCCTGGGCCACGATATCCCCAAAATGCTGCAACTCTTTAGAGAAGGTCTAGAGTACACGGTAGAAGACGAGCGCTTAATCAAGACAAGAATAGCAAGAGTAAGTATGGAGAGTTCTTAAGTGTTCTCTTCTGAGCAGAGTTGAAATTAGTATTAAAACAGGTAAGAAAAGTTTTTGATCTGTGCATTTTCAAGATTTTAAGTGTTGTTTCACTGACTAAAAAGAACTTTACTGTTTCTTGCGCAACGTGCTCAGCTGATGTGAGCCTTGTGTGTCACTGAAGTATGGTGATGGAAGCTGGTTCCACTGAGAGCAAGACATATCTAATGCTGAGAAGTTAAGGATGCCAAGAGTGGGATCTCTGGATCAAGCTGTATTCACATGAACCTAATAATTAAAGGCTGGTTTAATTTAGGGAATTTTTAGTTGTGGTTTGATTTTAAGAACTTTTAGTTCTGGTTCAGGGGAGGAAACAAACCAACAGTTTGCATCACACCTGAAATATAAAATTAATCTGAGCTTTGACTACTGTCATAAGAAACTGGGTTATTGAAGGGAGGTATCTTATCTCTTGTTATAGGCTCTTGAGCTTTTTTCCTTTTTTTTTTTCCCTCTTCCAAATTGTTTTACTTCCATTCTGTTTTGTCTATTTGTAATCCTACCCGTTTTTAACTTTAACTGATACTGGTACAGAAAGGAAGTTCACAAGACTTCTGTTCTCTGCAGTTCTGTCTGGTGATATTAGATAAGCAAGTTTGTTGATTTTGGCTAGCTCCTGTGAGTTGTACATATGAATTTAAAGGACTTGTTCTTCTGTACAATATCTCAAAACTGAGGTATTTGGGACTATTCTCCTAAAATATGTTATGTATTAGATTCTCATAGAGGCAGGAGGTATCTTTAGCTGTCTCTAAGTGTGATGTGACTATATAAAACACTTAAAATCCATAGATAAAATGGAAGAAGAAAAAAAAAGAAAATATTTTCAAGTGTTTTGCGTGTATTCTACATCTTTATTTTTTTGCTTTGGACTACTTTAATTTTAATCCTCTTGATCAGCCTTTAAAATACCTGCAAATTAAATGTCTTTTAAAGTTCTTTTCACACTTAATCTAAAATTTCTTTTTTTTAATAACAATCAAAGCTTGGATAGTTTGACAGCATTCCATGCAATTGCAGTTGGTCGTACTAGGTATAGCTCTTTACTGCTGTGGTTAGAGTTTTTGAGACTTAAACCACGTCCTGTTACTGCCATGAGCTGCTGGTGTTACAGGGCACCTTAGGTTCTTTGTCTGGGCGGCTCAGGCTCTGCATTTCTATAAGCACTTCTGAAGCTATGGTGCAGCCAGAGATGTCATCTTTTTTTAATTATAATTAGTAAATAACAGGTTCTTGTGAATGAGCTCTTAATCTTGGATCGGAAATAGCGTGCTGGGGGTTTGCTTGTGTGCAGTTGAGCTGTGGTAAGGTAACATCAGCTCTGTGGCAGAGGTGACTCCACCGCAGTGGACGTGACGTGTTCGGGGAGTTGGACGCCGGAGGATGACTGTGGTTACGGCTCGTGTAAAAGGTCTCCACCCTCAGAAGCTGCTCTCCTGCGCCTGACCTAGTTGTGCTGCTGGTTGTGCAGCGCCGCCGGGAGGAAATCTGGCACGGGCAAGGCTCTGGGAGGTGGTGGAAGCCTGAGTGGTTATGCATGTCTGCTCACCACTAAATCAAGAGCTCTTTAAATTTAAACCTTGTCAGTGAGAAAATAATCATTTGTGAATTACACAGAAGCGTAAAGATCTATTGCTTTGTTCCAGGCAGTGGCGTGGATGTTTCTGGGACTCTGCCAGGCCGGTGTTTCTCAGAGAGCTTTTCTCTTCAGTGCTGCTTGCTGTCTCATGTTGCCTGTTAGCTCAGTCATGGCCCATAGCTTGAAGTAACGCCGCCCTCCCACATAAGTCAGCAGCCTCAGTGGTGTTTTCTTATGTAGTGAGTAATTGAGATGTCTTTGAAAAGCCCGGGAGTTGGCAATGGTTAAGTCTAATTAGTAGATTAGTTGTGAAACCTAGAATGCCAAGTCTGCTTTTAAGACACAGAGCTTAGAGCAGGAGAGAGACAACTGAGGCACTTGGGATGTCTACTTCAGAACCATGCTATCTGAAGAGGGCAGCTTGAAGGTTCTGTTGAGGGTTTTGACATAGCTTTTGAATTGGGATAGGCTGCTGTTGACTGCTATGAAGTATTCTTTCTCCCAGGTTGGAGGTGTTGTCTTTAGCAAATGTAAAGGTGACACCAGGAAGTAGTTTTTGGTTTGTTTTTGTGTCTGTGCAGGGGGCTGCCTGGGAATTGGCTCTCTTGTGAAATGCAGGAAGGTTATTTTGAGTTGGGACTTGAGTTTGTTTGGAAGGGTATACATTTTGGGAAGGGACATGCACAGGAGCACCATTTCCTTTAGAGGGTTAGAAGTGTGGAGAGAGGTGTACTGAACCAGAGGCCTCTCAAACTTGGGGAGTAGAAATCATGAGTTGAGGCTGGAAATGGCAATTTGCACTGGCAGTAGCACCTACCTCCCTCGTCTGTCAGTGTCGGGAGGGCCAGAAGTGTCCTTGCAGGCTGTGAGGGACATGGGGCCTTACAATAATACGTAGCTCAGCAAGAGCTGAAGGTCTTGTGGAGCTCTTGATGGTATGTGCTGCACCGAAGTAATGTCTTCCTAGTAATCCTGTATGGCAAAAGGCTTGAATTTGGAACAAAACAGGATGTTTTGGAACAAAACTGAGGATGGCAAAAAACATAGCGAAGTAAACTCGAACTGGAAACAGCACTTTACAACAGCGAGGACCAAGGGCACAGCCTCAGTAAGGGGTATTCTGTGCCTGCATTTGTCTTTCTTGTACACTGCTAGTATCTCAGAATTGCAGCCAGCTTCAGTGCCAGGATGAGAAAAGGATATCTGCAGGGTCCCCAGGCTCTTACAGAGAAATGTTTTTTTTTTTCTTGGGAAGGTTCATAACTGAGCTGAAGCCAGTGAAAGCAAGGCAACACAAAATGGGTCAGTGCTCTTTAACTGATACTGTCTGTCCTCCAAATGTTTTCTCCAATTCTGTGGAAATGTTCATCTGCCACATTTGTCAGCACTTAGCTCTTGCTTTGGGGGCTTTTTTTTTTTTGTTCCTGAAAGCAGAGATGTTCCAGTTCCCGCCTTTGCTGTCATGAGAGGCATTTGACTTCCCTGAATTATGGCAAAATGGAGTCATTTTATTATGCTGGTGCAGTGCAAAGTAAAAATTGTTAGGAGTTGCTCTAAACCTGCTCTAAAGAGATTTAGTTCACATTTTATATAGAGGCATCTGAGGACAAGTTCTTGGAGTTCAGCCGAGTCAAGTGTTTCTCTTGAAATTAAGAGGAAATCTGGTTTTACTTGAATAATGCAGAGACATGCAGAGGTTACATATTGTTACGGGATGCTGGTTACAGTACCGTTGTTAATTGCTTGGCAGCTTACTGTGCTCCAGAAATACCTCACCATTGCTATGAGCTAAAAGGTAAAACAGGGCTCTGTTCCTCTCTTATTAGCACCAGGAGACAAAATGTACTTGCTCAGAAAACAGAGCTGTGAACTCATGTCTCTCTTCATGAACTTGTTTCACATTTGACTGAAATAAAAAATAAAGTATCATTGGTAGTTGGAACTCTAGATCCTGCAGTTGATGGAGCTAAACTGTGAAGTGCTGGGGGTCGGTGGGTTCATGGTTCTGTTAGATTGTCTTGTAAGAGCTGTAGTAGAGGACTTGGAGTAGATTTCCCTTATGTCAGATGCCACAACTGTAAGCCCAGTTTAAGTGCCTTGAGAACTGATTTAGCTTGCTGGCTGAATGGCTGCTGGGCAGCCCAGGTCTCTGACATGCCGTGAGATAAAGCCATAAAAATTCCAGTTCCCTGTTGAAACGGCTAGTTTTTAATGACTGCATTGCCCCGTAAGTCTTCAGAAAAGCTGGAACCTGAATTCTGAGTGGAGGTGCCAAAACTCTGAATTTTCTGGCTGATTGCAGCCTTCACTGTGGGAGCCCAAGTCCTCGTGACTGCAGGTGGGAAGCCCTCAGCTGGAGCCTGAAGTTAGTGTTTTGAGAGCGGGGCATCTTCTAGTTTCTTCACTTGCAGGTGTATCCACCAAATAGCTGAGCGGCTCTTCTGTATGTTCAGTTGCAGCCTTCTAAAGATCCTCTAGAAGGCTAGAAGCTTTGGGACTTCATGAATGGAGCTTTAAATATCATCTTTTTTGTATGATGCTGGATATTTATAGCTAACTTCCGCCTAGGCAGCAGAGGTGGGGAGAGGCCCTGTTAAAGAAACTTGTTTCTTCCCCCAGAAAAAGAACAAATAACTTCCCTGTACTTCCTTACAGCACCTTGTGCCGCTCTAGAGATAAGAGACCTCAACTATAAAGATTTAAGTAATGCTTCAGTTCTGTGCTCTGGTTTTAGCACATACTGTCATCTTTTCAAGCTCCATTGTGGTTAGGTTGTATTTATACCAAGTGGACTAGAAATAGATTTACAGTTGTTCCGTCTGTAGGCATTGTTATTCGTCAGGGTGGCTCAGGACTTAGATGCTGAGGTCCCACTGGAATTGATCTGAGCAGAGCAGTGTGTGCAGCTCTGGAGATCTGGTCCAGAGTATTCTGTCAGTCTGGGGAAGGCTAGAATTAACCTAAATATCTAAGTGCTGATACACAGTGACTGTGCGCACGCCAGGAGTTACTGTGGGATACTTTGGTGATGTGGAAGCTATTTTGAAATACTTAAAACCCTTTGGGCATTACCTGTCTTCATTATGGAGCCATCTGCATCTCAAGAAAATTGTGGTACACGATCTCTTGGGATGTGTCACGTTGTGTGATGGAATGTAACTCACTTTGCCCTATTTTCCTGTAGTATCAAACAGGGGATATTAACTGATGTCTTCATATGTTGACATGTTTGTCTTCTCTCATAATGTGTTACAGTTCTTAGAAGAAATTGTAACTTACTGTTTAGAGCAGCTTGCTGGTTCTGTATGTTTTGTGTTCTTGCAGGCTTGGTGACAGATGATGAATATTAAGTAGCTCACTCAAGTTGTAGAATTGGAGCCTTGCTTGAGACTTCAACCTAGTGCAAGATTTGGAAGCAAACACTGTCCAAACCTTTATATATAGCTTCTAATTAGTTACTGTAATTGTTGAAGTTGTCGCAAGTGTTCCTTTATTTTGAATTCTGTACAGCATGGTGAGCCTGTCAGTGAAGTGAACTGCTCAGCATTAGCAAACAAATTTTTACAGCTGTTAATGTATGAAAGATGAAGCACTTCACAGTCAGCCTAACCGTAATAAAGATGAATGCTTACTGGCCTGTGTAACAGAAGAATGGCATTCGGATCAGAAGTCTGCCAGAGGAGCATGAAAAGAAATTAATGGACCAAATCTGGGAGGAGACTAGTGAAGTATAACAAGATTTCTGTTGTAATGCGTACCTTTATGGATAAGTGAAATGTTAAAACCTGCTTGTGCTACATTGAGAGGGAGTGGAGAAGACGGGACCCGGTGATGTCTGCACGCTCCACTGAAACAAAGCTAATTCTGTTTTAAAAAAAAGAAAAAAAAAAAAGACCAAGCTCATTTTTTCTTAATTCCACTCCTGAAACTTCTAGAAAAAGATTTCATAAAGATGTCTGGATGATATGGGTGAGACCAGGGAGATTAAATAAGGCATAGCAGGGCGTTAACGCTAGCAGAACATTAACTCTGAGAAACGTGCACTAAGCTCTCCAGGAGCTGAGAGAAGTCAGCCCTGGATTTGACCCGAGGGTGTTCAGGTTTGTGCATCTCTTCCTCGTGAGTTGCTCATTGTTGAAGAGACTCCAGGTGAGATGAGTAGCAGTTGTGGTTTTAGGTGATTAACAGATGAGGAAAGATGGAGATACTAATTTTTGGCAGCAGTGTTGGTTTACTCCCAAGTATTGTGATCTGTTCAGCGAGGACTGCTGATGTGCCTGAAGTGGTGTGTAAGGACTTTGTTATGTGAGCATGTCGGGCAGAACCAGGAGCCACCAGTCTATGGTGGATGCCCCATCCAGCCTGGCCTTGAACCTCCAGGGATGGGGTAGCCACAGCTTCTCTGGGCAGCCTGTTCAGTGCCTCACAACCCTCTGAGTGAAGAAATTCCTCCTAACTAAGGAGATCTAAATCTCCTTCATTCAATTTAACACCATTCCCCCTTGTCCTGTTACCATCTGCCTGAGCAAAAAGTCCTTCTCCATCTCTTTTTTTAAGTCCCCTTTAAGTATTGAAAAGCTGCAGTGAGGTTACCCTGGAGCCTTCTCTTCTTCAGGCTGAATATCCCCAGCTCTCTCAGTCTTTCTTTGTAGGAGAGGTGCTCAAGCCTTCTGATCAATTTTGTGGCCCTCCTGTGGACCTGTTCATCCTTCTTATGCTGGGGGCCCATATTAAATACTTAATTTCAGTACTATTTCACAAAAGCACTTGTATGTGGGTTGTTTTTAAAAACACCTTTGAAGCTACATATATACAGAGTCATGTGAATGGAATAATTGAATGTCATGAGTAGAGAGAAGGAAAATAACAATAAAAATACAACCTCGTATACTTCTGAGTCATTTTGGTAAGGCCGTTAATGGGATTTGTAACTCTTAACAGGGATACAGAGAAACAAGACATATTCAAATATATGTTCATATCCAGCACATACTGATTTATTAATCTAAGGCTTTAAGTATCACCATGGCTAATTCTGCATTATCCTTTTTCAGCTGGATATGCCTACTGAGCAGATAGTTGCCAATCTAAAAACAATTTTAGAGGATATCTGCAAATTCAAGCCATCAAGTTCTGGTAAGTAGCTGTTCTTCCAATCTATTAGTTGAAGCTCTAGAAACAAAATAAAGAAACGATTGTTAAGCAGGGTGTCATTAAATGACCTCGTTACTTTGTCTACTTGGGATGGGAGGAGGGAGCTGTTAGGCTACTCAGTGAATTAAGGCTTGACAGCTTGACAGCCCATAAGGGCATGAATAGTGTCTGCTCTTCTTGACATGAACTCTCATTGCACTGCAGAAGTGTCTGTGTGAGGAAAGAAGTGAGATGATGTACAAAACTGAGTTGGCAGGTTGATGCTTAAATGGATTATAACAATACATTGGAATCCTTGTGAGACATGGGGGTCTTCAGTGTATGGGTGGATTGGTTTACCCCACTTGAAGCCGAATACAAAGAATCCAAACCAAGAATCCACCTGCAGTTACTTAAGACAATGCCAGTACTTCATCTAGCTAACATCTAGTCTGATGCTAACTACCCGTTTGAATATATACAACCATTTTTTTCTGTCACCAGGATGTTTTTTAAATTTCTGCTGTTCCTGGTGCAACGCTGTTAATCTTTTCTTTTCCTTCCCTAACTGAATGATCAGGTTACAAAGGAGCAAAAGCAGGAGTTCGGCATGCTGTTGCTGTGGGTTCTGCTCACTGTTCCTTTGTAAAGAATTTGACCAGCTAATACGCTAGCTGTTCTTTTTCGTATTGAAGTAAATGTAAAACAGATGTCATCTGTATTACTGGAGTGGAAACAATGATTTAAGAACATAATTCTGTGTTCTAGCATTCTGTAATCTAACCAACCAATTTTTATATTAATATTGGTTTAATGTCTGCAAAAAGAATCAAATTGCATCTCTTCCACTGATGCTGTGACTGTACGGACAGAACGGACTGTGAAAAGCAAACTAAACAAGCATTTGGAAGCGTTTCATCCCAAATAAAAGTATAAAGGGTTAGTTGACTAGAAATAAAACTAAATAAAAGCAGAAAGTCATGAGTTTTTTTTTTTTTTAGTGATGAGGCTCATATATAGACTACACCAACTTGATTAAGTTAGGGTTAGCCATTCTGGACTTTATAACGTTTCTGTTTGATTGGTGGTATCAAGCTTGATTACTGTGGTATGTTCTTACTTGCTTGGTCAAAAATATTTGCCATTTGTAGGAAGCAAGTGTGGTCCTCAGCGTATCTTTACAGGAAGGGAACCTAGGTAGGCTTGCTAACTGTCAGTCGCTTCGTTCCAGATTTCTGTTCGTTTTAGGTTTTCCATATGTAGTAGTGTATCTTCGTGCAACTATGCAGTTATCACTAAAAAGGCATTCCTCTGCAAGTCACTTGATCTAATGCAAGGCTAAAAATACCACCAGCCATATGTTCTCTAATGTAGTTCTAATTAATCCTCCCCAAAGAAATTGGGTTATTTCTGTAGTGCCTCTTGTCAAAAGACTCCTTCAGCATTTGTTGGTAGGATCCTGAAATAAGATTGTTTGGGCTATTTTGGTGCGCTCCATTACGCGTGAATATTTGTGCGATCAACAAGTGCCTAGTTAATTTTTGTGAAGCTGCAAATAGGGGAAAGCCAATTGTAATGTGTTTTGGAGCCTACAGCAGCTTTTTTTTTTTTTTTTTTTTTTGACATAGTTGTTCGGACCTGACCACTCGGGTGGAGTGGGAGGGTTGGAAATGAACTCAGTGCCCATGTGGTCATCTTTACTAGGATTAATATGTTAGAAAGAGGTCTTGATTATTGCATATATAAGGAACTGTGAACACTCAAGCTATGTAGGGATGGCATTGACATCATGAAGATGAAAGGATGATTGGAGTTGACCTAAGAGAATGTTGTTTGCTATGTGTGGGAAGAGTGTGTTGTGTTAGTATATCTATCATCATTTTATTTCAGTCTTTTGACTTGTTAGCTTTTTCAACTTGAAATGTAGTCTTCCTGCTCTATGGCATTGCTTTGCCTTTTTTTCTTCTTTGTACTAGGGGCTCTATTTAGCTGTCAGACGTGTAACATCTCTACTGCTTCCTAGTCACCTTCATCAGCTATGTGTGTGTTACAAATAACCACAATATCTTAGCCTTTTCCTCCACCGTCTGGGTTTTATTCAGTTCCTTTCCAAATCCAAAGGGGACTTGAAAACCACTGCCTACCTCAGCAGCCCCTTCCTCAAATGCATGCTGTCATCTTTACCTTTGCGACCTGTGCAGCTTCAATCCAAAATGCAGGTGTGATTGACAGATAATCAGACTGCACTTCACAGAGCTTTCCTGCATTGTCCCCTCTGCTGCTCTGGAGGAAGCATGTGTTGGACTTTCTGCCTTGAGCTCGCTATAATTTCCACTGCTTTGTAATACCCTAATAATTTCTTGGAGAGCACAAGATAGCAGAGCACCATTCTTATCCCATGCAGAAGCTATGGGTGCTACATATTGTGGTGGATAAAAATGAATCTATGTAGGGTTTTGTTTGTGGAATGGCACGCCTGCTGCCTTTAAAAAGTAGGCTTTTCACTTACACTTATGTGCTTCCCAAGTACTCTTCAGAAAACTGGATCCTAGACTGGTGTGTTTGACTGCTGGAAGGAAAGCTGTTAGGTTGTCAGGAACTTCCCATCTGTAATTTGCCAGTCAGACTAGATTCCAAATTGACTTGATTTTTTTATCTATACGTTAGAGGAGAGTGTGTATGTGTGTGTAGCTTGATTTGTGTGTTCCAAGGCCCTGGAATATCAATTACCTCAACTGCTGGCGAGGTACTGAAGGAATAAGGTAGCCATCGTGTTACTACCTTTTTGTAGCACCAGCGTGTGAAGTGCATTTTGAGCCCTTTCTGGCAGAGTGCATGTTCAACTGTCTGCACTGAGATGATTTGTCTACTCGTATCGGTCTGTTACCTGACACAATATACCTGACACGATCTGGATCAGTACTAAGATAAGTCAGCCTGGAGACAAAACTGTTGAAGTAACTGAATTGGTGGTGCCCTTTGTTTTGTAGGTCCCTTTGTGCGGAAGTTGGTTATTAGATCTTCAACCAGTGAAGGCTTGCTTTTGAACCTTGATGGACTTCTTCCAGAGGTAGAGAAAGTAGAAGAAAAAGAAGAAGAAACAGTAGAAGAAGACGATGAAGAAAAACCTGTTCAAGAATCTGTTAGTACCTGATGCCTTTCCTTGTAGGTCTGATGATCAGGCTTGGAAAGCAAATGGTGGATTTCAAATCATATTCTGTGAAAAGGAAAAATAAATACACACATTTCATTTTTAAATTCTGTGTGACCGGAAACTATGTCACAAACAGGAGCCTGTTGTCAAAACTGAAGACACTAAGTTTCTTCTTTGGGTAGCTGAAAGCTCCCTAATTTGTGTGTTTTTTTTTCTTTTTCTTCGCACATAATCAGTCTAATAAATGTAGTACTATAAGCTTGAGGTATTGCCATCCAATTAACATAGTTGCAGCTGAAAGACCAACACATGTTACATCCATAATGCTGGGTTTTCTACTCTGTTGAAATTGCAAAATTGTTCAATGCTTTTGTCTGTTACACCCAATCTCATGTAGAGAAGCTAATGCAGTTACTTCTGGAAAGCTGCTGCATGACTTTCCAAGAGAAAAGCTAAATTTTAACTTACCATCCTGTTTTCTACAAAATCAGAGGTGGGTTTGCTTTTGAGTTGGTGGAAGCCACGCCTGCATGATGCTTATGGTATCCCACTTCATTTTCACTTAATCTACGTACATAGAGGTGTGATGTATGGATTTCTGTTCCACTTGGCACTCTGAAACTACTTCTGAATGCGGGATTGTTTTTGTGACAAACTGTAATAGTTGATTTTTTTTCTACAGAAAAAATGGGTTATCTTCTGCAAGAGGAGTGATTGTGCACCTTCTTTTTCTAATAACACTTCATCAATGCATAATTGATATTATGCTCCTCAGCGAGCCCAATTAGTGGCTTGTTTGTACTACCCTGGAAAGAATTGATTGTAAACTAGTTTGAGATGAGACCTGAGTGAAGCTACAAAAATTTAAGTATCCCTTTCTGTTTGGCAATGGAGGTTCCTTTTGATGGGCTTCCAAATAACCAACTGGATGTGTTCTGAAGGGGAGCGAGAGGCAGCTTCACAACAAGCAGCAGGAGGTCTTGCTTCCATACAGGTGACTCCAAGAGGAAGGCTCCTGTGGTATGCTTTGTGTTGAGACTTTACTTCAAAATGTTGGCTGATGCCTTAGGACAATTTTGTGTGTTACCAGCTGGGAATGAAGAGCACATACATAAGAGCAGCAGTGAGTAGCTAGGATATATAGGGCCGTGGTCCTGTGCTGGGTTAGTTATCTTGAGAGTGCACGGACCACTAGATTTGGCTTAGAAAATACTGATTTGCTCATTGGGCGGAGGCTCCCCAGCTCCTCTGCCAGTGTACAGGTGGAAGAAAAAAAGGCTGTGGGGTCCCTTTTGGTTATGTATTAGCTTAGCTTGTTCCTTTGACTCTTGGTAGCTGTGAATACCACTTAGCTTTGGTGGAAAATCTTGAAGTTAAAGGCCTCTTAGTTGAAATGAAGGTCTCTTTTAGGAATAGCACAGTTTGACAAATGAATTAAGCTCTTGTCGGGGTTTGAGCTCTTACACACACCAGAAGGCTTGACTTGGCGATGTTTCAACTTTTTACACAGTTAGCTTTTTGTTCGTGAGGGCTAGCTGGTGTGGGTCAAATCAATTAAAAACAAAACACCAACCCTTTTTTTGCAAAAGGTAGTAATGAGTGTGCTTGTAGTGTAATCCTGTCATTCTGCTCAATTTAATTCAGTTTATATGGCAATTGCTGTGACCTGTTACTTTGTCTACTTTTTTTTTATTTTTTTATTTTCCAGCATAGTTCTTAAGTATTAACTGGAGACCAGAGAAAATATCCATGCGTCTTTCAACTGGCTGGCTAAAAAACAGGTGTTTTCCACCTTGCTGCAGAATTTTTCTCAGCTTTCTGCACGTTGTTTCCAGCAGGTGGCATTCTTGTTCCCCTCTGTAGGATTGTTAGGGAAAGTTTCTTGCTGATATTTTTGTTTCATTGCTAGACATATGCTAGTAGAAATGAATCCAAAAAATTAGGATGATTCCAGAAAGGATAGGCCATATAAAAGGGGATGAGGTTATCCAAACCTGGAAGGGTAGCCTGTGTTTGGGGCTTTAAATCATTCCTTTTGTTGTAGATGAGGTGTTTTGTGTTTGAGGAGGTTACCCATATCTGCTTAGAAATCCTTGCACCTCCATCTGAAGCATTTGGCTGCTGTCAGTCAGGGTGCCTGACAGCTTGCTGCTCGGCCACACTGCTGTTTCTTTAAATATGTGGAGTGCTTTATGCAGGTTCATCAGAAAATTGTCTTAAGGGTAAAGGAAAGCTTCGCGCTGACTTCAGTAGACTTTCTATGTAGTATTTGCAAAAAAGCAATGTCAGTACTTCTGAATAGCTGTATAAAAAGCTGTATAAACAGCCTTGGCTATGGGCTGTGCTTGTGCCTTGTGGAAAGAAGAAATTTCAACCAATGTTTGTGGGAGTGAGTTGGTGTGAGAGGCAGAAATATTGTGTCAAATATATTCAGGGAAGTTAACTGACCTAAACATCACATTTGGTCCAATTCTACTTAGATCAAGAAAAGAGGTATTGCAGGGGGAGGTGTTTCCCTATAAAAACGTGTGTATCCATGATCAGCTGAGACAGAATTGGCAGCTTTTGGAAGATACAGAAAGATACATAATCAAGGGAAATTTATTTTTATTTTTTTTTATTTTTTAAGCATTAGATTCCAAAGCATTAGCATTGAAGTTTAGGTTTAATTTTAAAATATATTTAAGATACAGGGTGTCTTAAATAGCAGGCTCTGCTGATTACTGGCTGTGTGCAGGCAAGTCTGGTTTATGCCAGCGTAGAGCAGAGGAGCAACTTACTCTGCAACAAAAGGCTTGATTGCTTTTGACGAGCTTTACTTAGATGACTTCTTCTGATGAAAAAAATGATCATTTTCCACAAGTTCCTTGCCTGTACGATGTCTAGCTTCATTAGTTCAAGTACAGCATCCTCTAAAGGTACATCACTTACACAGTAAGCTTTTTTTTTGTTTTGGAGTTTGTACACAGATGTGAACAGAGAAGATCAAGCCATGAGAGGTGTGCCTTGGTTTGAGGATGTCTCTTAAGCTTCTGTGCAACTCAAATAGTGCACGAGGAATTGATTAACACTTTGAATCTTAGCAAAAAGTATTATTTTTTTTACAGGGTTCCATTCTGCAGAGAACATTTTATGTGTGCATGCAAGCAAACAGCATCTTTAGCACTAACAAATTGTATATACGAGGAATGCTGTGAGATATTGTAACGTTATGTGCTGTTTGTGCCTGTAATGGAACATGAAGGTAAGATACCTGCTGATACAGATAAGTTAGGCTTATGATGTTATTCGCCTAGGTTTCTTGGTCTCCTGTAATTTTCTTGACTTATTTCAGATTTTACTATCCGTTGTTGCAGGCCTGTTGTTTTGAAGATGGGTGTTCTGTTTTTTTTAGTGATGCTTAAGTGTAAATACACAGGTGAACGTATCTCAGGCTGACTGCCGAATGTATTTTCAGAGAATAAAAATGTGGAGTACTGTATATTCCTGCAGAAATGCATACTTTAAAAATTTGAACACTGGCAGTACTGTAAATCTGGATCTCTAGAGGTCAGGTGAGGAAAAAAATGGCTAATGAACTCAGCAAACTGTACCTGAACAACTGCAGCTGAAAATCTTACAGTTTCGAGTATGCTGTGTTACTAATTGATGTAGTGATAATGTTCCTGGCCTTTATAACACTGAAATGGGATTATACAAAACGAGTATATTATGATTTTATCCTGAAATGCTTGATTGAGATAGATGAGGGATGAAAAGGAGAAAGACAACATGGGATTGTTCCCCTGTAATAAGCTTAGTCCCAAAACACGCAGAGTGGGAACTGCTGTACGTGTGGGTTTTGTGCCACTGTGCCTTGGAAACATGTTTAATTGTCACGTAAGCGTAGCTAAGATGGTGTTGCTTGCATCTAGGTATGAATACTACTGTACTATTTGCCAAGTGTGGTTTTGTAATGCTTTGGTGGTTTCTCATTTAGTTATGGCAGTACATAAATTGGTTATCTGTCCTGAACGTTAAGCTCTTGTAAGTCCCGTGTGATAAGAGGCAGCCCTTTGCCAGCGTTTCTGTTAATGAATGCTTAATGCTCCTTCGGTAGGTAAATAGAGCACAGATCTTCCATCACAAGCAAAACTCCATTAACCCAGGGCTGTCTCCTTGTGAAAAGGAGGGAGAGCTGCAGTGTACTTTGTAATGCAGATGATGTATGATTGCTTTTAAAATTATCCCATATGAAACTGCTGTATAACTAAGGGGAAGCAGGCAATGGACTGAAATTCACGGTTGATACTTAGAGAAAAATGTGCCCAAACAAGGAAGAAATTACAATGGAAGCGTGTGTGCAGTTGTGGGGAATGAAGGGTTTAGGCTGTCAGCCTAAACCTGGACTTGTATGGAAATTAGTTGCACTCCAAAAAACTTCAATCTGGGCGGGTCAAACTGAGTTCACAGAGCTTTTGCTGCAAACTGTGGCACAGAGGTAAAGCTAGAGCAGGATAGGGATGTTGCAAATGCAGTGTTCAAAACTGATGCAAGAAAGACTGGCTGGCGGTTTCCCAGGTTGCTCACTGGTGGCATTAGCACTACTCCCACAGTTGCCATTCTGCCGTACTGTAACAGAGCGCTGCCTCCAAAACGTCAAGGAACATCAGCCTTGTACACATCCTGATTGAACTTGTCAGGTTCAGGCTCCCTCGTTAATTTTCCCAGAGCTGCCAAGTCCTGCTGCGTGCTGCCCCTGCTCTGGGAGTTAGGCTGGCCTAAGGAGTCGGGCTGAGCGCTTTGTTTGGAGCAAACAAAACTTGGAAAATCTGGGCTCAGCACTGTGCTTGTCTGGGTGGTGTCACTGATGAAGCCTTGGCTAAATGTCCCACAATGAGTAAGGTCATTCTAAACAGAGACAGGCTTTATCTGTACCATACAATGCATGGAAATGAGAAGGTGAAGGAAATGTCATTAGTGAAATCCCTAATGACAGTGCAGAAGGGGACAGCGTGGGGCACTAAGAGTGGTGTTCTGAGCGCTTTCTGTTCCAGAAGTTCCTCCTTCGTGCAGAAAGGTGAGAAAAACACCTTTAGAAACAAGAAGGGAAGGAGTAGTGGAACGGAGACCTGGCTGGTGCGGCTACATTCATGTTCTGCAGATCCTCAGTGGGGCAGCAGGACTCTTAAGGGCCCAATATGTTGTGCTAGGGTATCTATACCTCTCTATCACAAACCCGTGATGATTGCATTTCTTTGCAGCTGGAGGTGTAGTGGTCTTTGTGGGTTTTGTTGAAGTGGAGAAACATTTGGGTGACTTTTCTTCAGCTTAAAGAAAACTTAGTTGAACACAAACAAAACCCCACTGAAGCCTAATTTTACTTTTTTTTTTTTATTTAAAGTGAAAAGGGTAGCGATTAACAAATACTTTCTTCTCTCCTGAAAGCTTCATCTTTCCAGCAGGAGGAGTCCTGTGATTACAGTGCTAGCTGCAAGGCCTCTGAGCTGGTCGCTAGGAGGAAACTGATTGGAGTGGAAATGAGAGCAGCAAGGCAAATGGTACTTCAGTTTCTTTTCTTTAAGACACTCCTTGTAGGAAGGCAGTTAAGCCTCGTTTCCCAGCATTAGTGAAATCTGGTTGTGACAAAACAAAATTGTAAATGACCTGTATGCAGGCTAACTACTACTCAAAGCCTGAAGAAAAGATGGCATGCTAACAAGGTGGGTTGTGACTTTACACCAGAGGTGCCCTGTGGGGAAGAAAAGAAAAATATTTCAGGGGATCTGAACCATTGCAAACACACTTCCTTTCACAGGGCTTTCCCAAGCATACTTGTTCCCATCTTTCAGGGTTTGTTGGGGACGGGAGTGGATTTGGGGGACTGGAACAGTGAAATAAAAACAGAATCCTTGTTGGCAGTAAGTACGCACATGTGCTAGGCAGTAGAAAGATGTTTAACACTGAGGTTTGTGGAAAGAGCCTGCTGGATTGATTTCCAGGGCGCTGCCTGGTGACCTCTGTGCTTTGCCAGCTGCTGGACTGACTGCAGCTCTGCTGGAAAGCTGCACTGCGTGAGCGTGGTCAATCATATGCTTCCCCAAAACTAAGGTCCGGGTGTGCACATGCTGTGTGTAGCCAATATATGTGCACATTTGCATTGGCTGTCCAAAACTGAAATGCAGTCACTATAAAGAGAAGGGAGGAAACTCTGCTGGGTGCACAGTTTGGGAAACGCTTTTTCCTGCTTTCAGTAGCAGGGCTGTGTGTAGATGAGGAGGTGATGAAAGCCCGAGTTCTTCATTATTTAAAGACATATTTTAAAAATATATTTGTAAATCCCTTCAAAAATCCAGCATCAATAGTGGTTTGAGATGCATACTTTATCTTTTAATAACCTAATCTCAATGTATTTTTAAAATATTCACTAATAAAACCTTTTATGCTATGCATAGTGCACAGAGGTAGCCTCTTACTCCTTGTCCATGTAGGGACACTGGGAAAAGACTCAATTTTTCTTTATTCCAGTAGTGATTTGTGGTCTCGCATATTCTGTGAAGAGGTGAAATGTGCACTAAACATACAGCTGTCAGGATCGTGGATTCTTCTTAAAGCATGTCACAGTGGCCTTCAAGATATCATTTCCCAAAGGTCTTTGAAAGGAAAAGGTGCTACCTAGAAGAAGTTGGTAATCTTAGAACTAAAACCAAGGATAGGCGTTGTATCCTAGTGTAGTGGGCTACAGACTTAGTCATCATGTTAAAATTACATCCGTCCTCTCTAAATATATGTATTTATTAAAAGCAAAATGACAACTAAACAATTTTACTGACCTTTGAGAAGAGAGGGACTTGAAATGCAAGACAGAGAAGTCAAAGATGGCTAGGGTGTATCAGGCTTCGTGCTGCATGACAGCAAGCTCCATCTCCCTGCTTTATCGCAGCATCAGAATATTACAAAAGGAAGTTGTTTTCTCTTTGGTCAGATAAAACCCTTTCAGTGCTTTATCTCAAGCTTAGGTTAGATTTTTTTTTTTTTTTTTTGTTAAATTAAAGTAGTAAATCCTTTATCCTTCTGGGTAAAAAAAAAATACCATCAGTAAGCAACCCTGAACACATTAAAGTTAGGCAAAGCTTCTAGTCAATGACAGTGTCTTGACATGTTAGGGAATGAGTTTAAGTCCTCTCCCCAAAAGCTTATGCCACATAATACCACTTTTGTTTATTTTTCATATGAGAACTGTGAATTACTTAGGGCACAGATGCAGCCTCTGGCACATTATTGTTCTGTGCCAAGAAAAATATCTACTTCTTGAGATGTTCATTCAGTTTTGACAGGGTTTGCCTGGAATTCAGCAAAGCACTGTTATCAGAGCTGAATTGTCTGCTATTTAATATTTGTTAGGAGAGTTGCATCCAATGTGCACTTTTTCACTCCAGGGAAGGGAAGGAGGTACAAGGTAATTTAATTGTTTGTGGGTTGTTTGTACCTGTAAAAATAAAAAAATAAAAAAATTCTCCTCAATTTTCTATACAGAGAAAGCCAGCTGCTTTTTTTTTCTCTGGAGATGTTAAAAAGCTCTGATCTGTGCAAGCATAGTAGTGAGACTGTTCTTCACTAAAGGTCACTTCATTACACCAATCTCTGACTTCATCAGATCAACGTATCCTCAGAGAAGGCAGAGCAAAAATAGACCAAGATGACAAAAAAAAAAAAAAAAAATCAGGTATGGCAAAACTGTGCTCAGAGGGCAGGCTGGAAGTCTTAGCAGCAGGAGAAAGGAAAAGGTGTGCAGAGGGTAGATTTTGGCCTCTTCACTTTTTTCCACACAAGAGCATTGACTAGTTTTGACTAGAAGTTACAAAATCAATGTGATTAAATGTAATTAATATACAGATATGTTTATATATAACATGTTTATTTCTGTGGAACTTTTTATGAGACTGAGGCAGTTGCTGAGACAGTAAGATTTAGCACTCTTACAGGAAGGAATGTGTAGTTATATCAGGTAACATTTGGGAGAAGTTTTAACTGTAAGAACTGGTGCCAGGGTTTCTGTTATTGGGGAATTCACAAAAAAAAGTCCACTTCATGATTGTCTGCTTGAGTTGTTCCTGAAAGCACCTGGCTTGTTAGAAGACTTGATTCAGACTGCATCTGAGTCTGATTCAATTTAACGAGCTCCTAGATGGAGGTCATAAACATTGGAAGGCCTCGCCTGTAGGTTTCTGAGTCTGGACAATGTGGGCTAAATTCCAAGCAATTGAAAAAACCCTGAGAAGAGACCTCAGCCAACAGAGCTGGATTGAGATGGATCCTTTTCAGAAACGTGTTTCTTGAGCTATTCTGTGTGTATGTGCCAGCACATGCCCAGCTTTCCATGGACATAAGTTATGACTGATCCGAATCACTTGAGCCAGTGACTTGCATGCCAAATTGAGAAACAGTGCCCAAACACAAACGCACAGGGAATTGACCTCAGCCTAGAGATTTGATAAAGTATGCTTTAAAAAAAATAAAAATCCTTCAACCTCAGTGACTTTCTGTCCTGCCATTTCTGAGATGTGGCTGCGGTTGACAGTTGAGTTATTGCTTTGCAAGATGCATACTTCCAGTCTTAGTGCAATCTCATATTTCTCTAGATAGTCTGAAGTTCATTCCATAATTTAGTTTGCTGTTAACTCATAAACAGATTCAAAAATGCTGGTTTTATATTGAATTAGGGCTTGAAAAACAAGATGTCAAGAAGAAGGCTTTATAAAACTTTCAGTTTGAGGCCTTGGTGCAAGTTTTGGTACATTTTCTTTTAAATGTGTTGCCTTTTCCAGGATATTAATGAAGAATATTCTCCTCTGGAATGGTTAAATTTTTGAAATCATGTCAATTATGCATCCTGAGTTCTGTGACTGACTTTAACAGCTTCTTTGGAATGGTGTTAATATTAAAGTAAGTTACTTTCATGATAATCTTGAGTGAGTTAAAACCTGTAACTCTTATCTGCCTTGACAGCTGAATTGTGAAATAACGTGGTAGAAAATCCAGTTATTTGGATCTGGTGTGGCTGGAAAGGTATGGATACTGGCCGGAAAAGTGTATTCCTTCACTCTGGATACATTGGTGAAATGAGAAGGAATTGCCTTAAATCTTTGCTGTTCCTCCGTGTTGTACCAGTTTGTAAGAGGGTGTGAAGTAGTGTTGTGTAGAAATGGACTCCCCAAAGGACCACGTTTCTTCTGTTGCTCAGCTTGCATCTTTGGCTCCTCTTGCCTGCTGACTGGTCTCACACACCTTAAAGAGCTGCCTTGGTTGGCTTTGAATTCTGAATTTCCTTCTTATTTTTTTTTTTTTTAAAGGATTTAGGGTTCTAATATAGTGGGAGGACCCAGGATATAGCAGGGAGCGAAATGCTTCACAGGAGGAGGGCTGGAGATTGTGGGAATTTGATAGAGCTGGAAGAGAGAGTATTAGGGAGGGGATGACACTGATAGCAGAGAGACCCTGCTGAACGGGCAGATATGACTAGCAACATATGGCGTGCAAGGGAGCATGACAGATCTGACCTTCCTACACCTGATTTCTTTTCTGTGACAGTTTGGGCATGGAGAACAGCCACAGCCTTTTTACCAAAGGAGCAAAAACTTGTCACTTCACAGGTGTCAGCAGCTGTGAGCTGTCCTGTAGGATCTGTTGGAAGGAAGCTGGAGAAATAACAAAAGCAAGATAGTGGCATGGGAACAACGAGCAGGTCAGCACTGGAGATGGGGAGAAAAGGAAGAGGGAAAGAGAATCAAACCGAGAACAGCAGAAAGGAAGGTAGGAGAAATAGAGAAGGGGAAGCTGCAGCTGAAAAAGGGCAACAAACTGTAAAAAGACAGAGGATGATTGAGGAAGACAGATGGCAACATGCAATAATCAAAGAATCTGCAGGTAAGTAACTTGTCCTCTGTTCCTTCTGTATGTATACCCTCCATCTTCCCCCTGGACACAACAGAACAGAAGTCTTGCATGCAGTTGAGCACAGCAGTGAAAAAATAGTTGTGAAAGCAAAAGACTAGCAAGACTGATCTCCCAAATACTTTTGCCATTCCTCAGTAATCACTTATTTTCTGTCCATTTCTTTCTATATTATGTAGTAAGGATGGGCCCATTTTGCTCACGTTAATGGATTGGTATGAATCAAAATCTCATCAAGGGCATGAGCAGGTGATGAAGTGTTGTTTTCAACTGGTAGGTGGAGTGGTACCAGTCAAAAATGACTTATTTCTAGAGTCCACTGCATCTTGGTGCTTTTCTCCTGCACTGACTGAAATGCTTGTATGTCAAAGGCTGTGTTTCTGCATGGCTTTGGATGATCTGAAGTTAACAGCTAGACTGCTCCACAGCAGTTATTTGAAAAAAGCTGTGCATTTTGGGAAGATGGTTATAGGGAGAGCAACCATTGGCAATGTTGTCATTGGTTGCCTAGTTTATATCACTGGTTAACAGAAAAAGAAGGTCAGCGAGCAACCAGAAGTGTTCCACTTGGTTGTTTTGTTGAACATGCACCTGGTATAAAATTGCCTCCACATGGCAGGCATCTCTAGGGCTTTGCACATCTATCAAGTTAATGAATGCTGAATGCCTGGCTCTTCTTATGACTTCCACCTGCTTTGCCTAGCTAGTGCTCCTTTGAGTTCAGTCGAGCTGTCCTGATTTTTCATTTGAGTAACTAAGAGGGAATTAAGGCGCATGTGTTTATTGCCTTAATAATTTCTACACTATTCTAAATTAACATGAAATATTTGTTTGGTTAGTGTTTTTGTGTGTGTACCAGTGCTTACGATGTCTCTCTGCTCCTGTTTTTGTTTTTTAAAAAAAAAAAAAATGGCTCCTGCTAATAGTTACTGAGTAATAACTTGGTAAAGCAGTGACAAACTCATCATGCAAATTACAGTTTGAAACTTGGATTGGTGCCATGCTGTACATCTTATTTCCCCCATTTGTTGCTAGAGTTGTTACAGAAATTAATGGCATCCAGTCCTGAAAAAAAAATGACCTCCAACTCTGAGTTCAGGAGAGTAGTGTTCATTAGAAAGTGATCAAAATTGAACAGATTGAATTACTATGAGGAATTGCTATTAAATTTGCTGGCATACTTGCATTTAATCAAACAAGCTTTGTTTAAAGCAAGCGAGAGGAAAAGACTTTGTCAGTGCAGCGTTGTACAAATGACAGATCTGCTACCTGCTAATTAGGATACTGCCATGAAGCGCATCCATTGACATGAACTGAAGAGGAGTATGCTAATACCCTAAGAAAACTAGGATCAATTTTAAATTTCACACCTTTTTTAAGTTTTTGCTTAGTTATTGAATGACCATGATTTAAAGAAAACCAGCCACAAGGTTTTATCCCATGACTTATTGCAGAAAGCAATGTTCATATTGCAAAAGCATGTGGAGAAATTAGTACCAGTCTCTTCTATCGCGTTTGGCACTGGAGATGTGAAGTAGTGAGTTTGTAATGAGTGGGCAGGAGGTTGGGAAGCGCCTAAAAGAAGAAAATCTACGGGGAAGAGTTGAACTCGAGGCGTACGGTGCACTTGGTGGGTTCTGTGAAGTTCTGAGTGCTTGGTTTGTAATCACTGATGTTAATTACTCCTTTTTAGAGGAAATTATATAACGGGTGGGGAGCAAAGCGTATTGAGCTCTGGACTCGGTGGTGGGAAGATGTTTTGAGCGTGGACCACTGTCAGGGCTCGCTCCCTTCCAGCAGCCACCCTGCCCCTTTGGCTTTGACCCTGCAGAAGCGAGCCGCGAACAACATGAAGGAGAAGCCTCCTGCACCCGGGGCCGACTTCTGAGCCGCCCAAGCAGCCCCCAAAGCTCCCCCTGCCCCTGGGCTCAGCTGCGGGCAGGCAGGAGGAGGAGGAAGAAGAGGAGGAGGAGGAGGAGAGGCTCAGCCCCAGCCTCCTCAGCCGCGGCTGCCGGGGGCGGGGGTAGCGAGGCGCGGCCGGGGGCCGGGCCGGGCGGAGGGAGGGCGGCTTGCGGCGCATTTTTGGCGGCGCGGAGCGGGGCCGCTTTGTCTGCGGGGAAACTTTGGCGGGGGGCCGGGGGCCGAGGAGCTGCCCCGGCACCTGCCGAGGGCTGCCGGGGCTCCTCTGCGCCCGCCGCGGGGCCATGGGCGCCTGGGCGCCGCTCTGCCTCCTCAGCGCGGCGCTGGCTGCTGCCGCCTCAGGTGAGTCCCGTCCCGGGAGCTGCCCCGAGGGGGGGAGGAGGAGGAGGGTCGGTGCCCTGAGGAGAAGCCCCCCCCCAGGCGGTCCCTGTAGGTTTTGGGGCGCCTCCTCTCCCTCCCTCCCCGGCCGGGGGTCCGTGTGGCGCCCCCCGCCATTTTGGCTGCCCCCCGGCTCGGGCCGCCTGTGCCCGCTCCCAAAATGGGCGCGGGGGGGACCGCGGGCGGCTGAGGTGAGGGGGTGCCCGGCTGGGGCTGGGCTGGGGGCTTCACCTCAGGCACGGCACCTGAGGCGAGGGAGGGTGAGCAGGGGGCTTGGGACAGCTGAAAATCCACTAAGAGGTGGGGGTTTCCGAAGCCAGGGTCCTTTTTATTTTAAGAAATTGTGGGTTTCCAGTGCCTGGGTGCGAAGGGGGCTGAGCAGAGCCTCGTGGCCCCGTCCCATCCCGCGTGTCACCGCTGTTGGTGGCGGTGGGGAGGGCAGAGATCATTGCCCATGGGGTTTCTGCTTGTGCCGTGTGCTAAAACGGTGATAACGGGGGCTTTGGGAAGTGTTCAGGATCTTAAATCGTCACCTTGCACCGATTTAAGAGATTTCTGAGGTAAACTTCACGTTGTGGGGATGTTGCTGTGAGTGTGGCGAAGGCATTGACCACTGACTGCTTCTGTCACTCGAATTGAAAAAAAAAGTGTTCTGGAGAGACTTAAAGCTCTGTGTGATCCTACTACAGCCGTCAGTGCAGGGGCTAAGGTTATTGATAGCTTGATTTTGGGAACGCAGCGGGGCTGCGCTTGTGCTCTGAGGTTGTTTTCTGGCTTTCTCTTTGGCTGTGGGCTGTTGGTTCCCGAAGTGACAGGCTCCCCACGTACAGCTCCCAGTGTAAGGTGTCACGTTTGCTTTAGCCGTCCTAACGAACAGCAGGAGTTAGAGGCTGTGTCTGGGTGTGAACGGGGATATTAACCTGGTGAGCAGAGGGATTCATTTCCAAAAGAACAAAATCTGACAATCACCCTACCAACCACCTGTATGGGGTATGCCCGGCACAAGTAACTAGATGAAAGCCAGGGGGGTTCTTCCACAGCTCTCTCAGTGCATGCAAGGTGCCGTGCTCTTTGGAGGGAGCCCTTCCAGGTGAGCTTTGCAAACAGCCCCCTATCGCTCCGGTGACCTGGAGCTGTGTGGAAAGCCAGGGTGCTGCAAAGCACTGTTTGCTTTGTAGCTGCTCCTGGGGTGAGCCTGTGTGCACAAGGTGCAGGCTGTAGCACTGAGAGAGACTCAGAGGCCTCTCCCATCCCCGCCGATGCCTGCCTGGCGATGAGTTCCTTGGCACACGACCGCTCTCTCGCGAGGTATTTACAGTGCCTGGCACAAAGGGCCCCAGATGTAATTACAGCCCTTTGAAGCAGAGGTAGGAAATGGTGCTGATTTTTTTTTGTGTCCCCCTCACACCCCTTTCTTAAGGGCTTCAAGTCTTTAGTGAAGGCTGTGACACAATAATTCATCTTTTATGATGTTAAGTCATTTTTTCCATACTTTTAAGGAACTATAGTCATTAAGTAAAGAAGGAAGGGCAGTGAGCCCTTTTCAGGATTAAAATGGTCAAGCTGTATCAGCTTTAAATAATTGGTGTTAAGTATTATTTTTTCATGTGCCTTCCAACCATATGTAACCTTGTAGCGTTTTGCACTGAATTTTGAGGTGCAGGAGGATGAGGAACCTTGAAATTATTCTTTCCTCTCAAAAGAAGAGTATGGGGGGAGGAAAGGGTTGTGAGGGGCAGGAGAATAAGTGGTATCTGATGAAAATAAATGCACTATCATGAAGTCTAGATACAGTAATATCTTTTTTTTTTTTTCTTTAACCTGGGTTGCTATGGAAGCCAAGTAAATTAATGATCAGGTAATTGCTGAGAGCCTGAGTCTTAGTGGCACTCGAGTACCTTGGCACCACCATGAAAATGCAGTGTGGATGTGAGTGAAACCCGGCGTTTCAGCATGTCGTCCTCTCCCATGCTCAGTCTGCACGTGTCATCTTCCTAGTGCTGCCAGCATGAGTAGAAAGGAACCTACTGAGTATGAAAGAAACACAACTGGGCTCTTAGGGCTCATCTTTTTGGCAGGGGAAAATGATTCCTGCTGGTGCCTCTGCAGCCTCTTGTAGCTGAGCTGAGGACCAGCTTGAAGGAGGAGCTCTCAGTCTCAAACAGTGCGGCTCCAAGGTTTTCTGTACAAATTTGTCTAATCTGCTTTTTATGGGAAAAACCACTCTTTGACAAGGAAATTCTTAGTTCTCTGGGTGGTCCCTCGAGGCAGCTTTTCTCCCGTTCTTTGCTTTTAATCTTTGGGCTTCTTGGGTTGCTTTTGATTTCACATTCTTGTCACAGTAGACAGATACGTGCTGTTGTTTGAGAAGGGCTGTTTCCCAGAAAATCAATGGAAGAAGTGTCACTGAGCTTATTCATGGCTTTATTTTCTAACCTCTTATTTGACTTATTGAAGCAGAATATATCAAGTGTGCTCGAATGGGTGCGCATCTCTCTGTCACTTGCCTGGAGAAGCTTTCCCTTTCCCAGCAGCATCAGGTGGGAAGCCTGAAGGCTGACGAGCCTGTCAGTGGGGGAGATGTGAGATGTGACACGTTGCCCGTGGAGTGAGTTAGGGGCAGGAATTCATGGCTGCTCTTCTCACAGTGATCACGCTTTTATGTGTATATTCCTGTGCTTATTTGTTTCTCCTGTAAATGGTAAACGGATTTATAGGAGCAGAGAGAAGAGCCTGCTCTTTAGCATGCAATTTAAGTGCTGTGTAACCTTGCATTTTTAAGGGTTGTATTTTGCCATTGAATAGCAGTGGCTTGCCTGTATTTCAGCGAGAGCTCGGGCCATGAATCAAAGTAGAGATAGAGTTGTAAGCTTCATCTTACGTGTATACTGTGAGCCCTTTTTCCTTGGAGGAGACAGCTGTGGCAGTGGAGGGAGAGAAGATGAGCCCCTTGCATGAGAGGCACCAAACACAGGAATCTGTCACCCAGCTGAGGGGACATAAGGGGGGTATAAGGTGATTGTGGGAATGGGTTGGCCTGTTCAAAATAAAATAAGGCAGGTGACTGGTGATTGTGTGTGTGTGTGTATGTGTGTATATATATATATATATATATATATAATATATATTTTTGCTTCTAATCCATCCTTTTTTTTGTCCCACAGGTGCCTGTGTCTACCAAGGCTTGGTTTTTGAGGTAGGTAAGCTTCAGTGTATTATGTCAGGGAAAATGTTTGAGGAGGTGCTGTTGGACTTTACTCTCACTGCTGATTTTGTCACCTGTGCTGGGGATGGCTGATCTTCCTACAGGTCGCAGAGCAGCCTTCAGCCTGCAGGAAAACAGCAGCAAAATAAATATTGCCCTCAGGGAGGTCAGCAACTCTCCCTGGGCCTTTGTGAACCCAACCATTCTCCATCTCAGTACAGCTCTGCCTGCTTCTAACTGGGGCTCCTTATTTGTCCAGCGTGTGAAAGATGTGTGAGATTTTACAGCTTGGAAGATAGAAAACATAAATTTGCAGTCCTGGGAAGGACAAAATAGTCTTTTGTAAAATGTCTCAGTGATGTTAGGTATGTTCTGTGTTTTTTTTTTTTTTTTCCCTAAATGTATAAGGTATTAGTGGCAGAAATTGAACACATTTTCTCAATTGATTATGGTAAGTACTGGGTGCCTTGATGCTTCTTTCTTGATCCAAAGTATTTTGTTTTAGTGTCTTCCTCTTTACATGTACGTATTCCACAAATAACTTCATAAATAGTCAAAATCTGTGATTCTTGTACAAACTGCTCTGTTCTGTAACACTTGGTAGCTCTGCTTAGGTGCTTTGGGCTGAGAGGGAAAGGCCGAGCAGCTTGCTGTCCTGGAGTGTTCCTGTACCTGCCTCCGACCCCACAGCCAACTTGCTTGGGGATCTGTTTCTGTGGTCTGGCAAGCAGCACGCAGCAGCCAGGGAAAATCTGGGTGTTCATTTCTCTTCCAGCAATTTAGCCAAGCGTGTGGCGTGTGAGAGAAGCATGGCTCCCCTGTAGCTTTTGGCCTTCTGACCTGGACCCTCGCCCTTGGAAGTTTTTTTGCCCCAAGAGGGAAATGTTGCGCAGATTGCTGGAGGTGAATGTTGCCAGTGGGTGGCTTGGGGAGAAGCTGCGTGAGGCTGAACAGGTTTGCTTCTCTCCGTAATGCACTGTGGGGAGTTGGTGTTTTAGGAGCCACTGGGAAGTTTGCCTGGGCTCCAACTTGAAGGAGTTGTATGGCAGATCTCGCTTTTCTGAGCATTGCAGCTCAGTGAGCTGAAAGGTTGGTAAATGAGGGGTTTTAATCTGTTACCACTTCTCACTGATGCCAGTTGCAATTTGTTTTTGCTTTCTGTGTTTCCTTGCTGTTGTTTCTCCACTTCCCCTGCAGCTGCGTCTGAAATGCTAGCGCAGGTCTTGGTGATACCTTGACATAAATTTTGTGTGTGGGGATATTTCACATTACCCGTCCCGTTTAAAGAACTTGCTCCCTGTATCCTTGACTTCATCTTTATCTCTGTTTAATAAGTTTGTATTTTTTATTAGGAAACCATTACAAGTTTTCATTAGCTGCACAAGAGAATTGCTCTGCAGTAAAACTCAGCTCAGCACCTGCATTAGTATTTTGGCTCTGACATTTATAATAGAGTAAAACTGGAACGACTCAAGCTTATCGTTCTTAGAACAAGCTCCTATCCTCTAGAAGGAGCAGCACTGCCAGAGCAGCGTGCGAGGGATTTGCCTCATGTGGCCAAGCTGCATGTGGGTGGAAGGAGTAGACCCGAGTGACTTTGTCTGTACCCGAGGAGCTCTCTGTGCCTTCACCTGTGCACTGGAAAGCCAGAGGAAAGCAAGGGCAGGCCGTGTCCCAGCTGGAGGGGAGCTGAGCTGTCTGCATCAGGGGTTAAAGCAAATCTTACACCAATGGGGGCCGACTTGTGAGAGCACAGGTGGGGCTGACAGCAGAATTTGGCTGTGGGGTTCCTCGCTGGTGATGCTGCTGCATGCCCCGAGGGGAGTGGAGGAGCAGGCTGGGGGATAACTCTGTGGTTTTAGCATTTGTGTATGACTGTGGGGAGCTGCATATAAAAACATGTTGAGTGGAGAAACCCCAGTGGCAGGGCAGACCTGCAGACAGGGATCTTATCTCGACAGAATCTGTTGCAGAGGAGGAATGTGCCTTCTGGGTACCTGTGCGTACAAACCATTTACTCCTGGGGAAGGCAGCTTTTCTGAATGACAAGAAGGCATCGGGCCAAACTCTGCAGCCTCTCCTGATGGCTGTCGTTGCAATGTGTCCCTGGCTCTAAAAGAGCTGTTCATCCCCTCCCTGCCAATACATCTGTAGAAATTTCCTTACATCCAAAATTATGGTTTGAAATGCCTTTTTTCTTTTCAGTCTCATGCTATTCAGGGCTTTCCTTGGTGTGTTGGGTGCAAGTAGTTGTAGGTGAGCTGTTCCTAGGGTGTTGTAGGAACGCTAGTTGCTGCAAGTCTTGCTTTATGGCACTTGGCTGCCTTGCTTCTGCTGCAAACCCGAACTCTTCAGTCCCTTGAAAAATCCTCTGGGCATAAATCAGGCACTCAAGAACAGCGAATGCAAGTGCTGCAGAGCTGCGTGAATCGTTGACACAGGGGAGAGTGCTCTGCATCTTGCTTGGCTGACTTAGCTGATTGTGTATCAAGGGTCAGCTTCTGTTCGTGCAGTTCCTCTGAGGGAAAACATCTCTGTTTTGTTTCCAGCTGTGCTGGGGAGGCTTGTGTTATTCCCTCTTCCTTCACTTCACCTTTGAGGGAGTTTTCAGGTCCGTACTGCCAGCGCTGCTGCTTTTATTTAGCAAAGAAGAAAATGCACGTTCCTTGCTCTTCTTAGCTGGAGGGTAGCGTAGGTGGGGTGGGGAGACTTTCACGCCCCAGTGAAGGTAAATGGTCGGGGGAGGTATTGGCAAAGTCTGTGTCTGCATCTTTCTTCCAGCTGCCTCGTACCAAGAGTAGTTCTCAGCCCTGGGAGGATGGGAGAAGAATGGGGCTGTGAGTTAAGGTGGGAGCTGGATTAAATGGAAAGTGTGGTTTGGGAAATGACACTTTCTGTCTGGTAGGCTTTGCAAGAGGGAAGGACAAGTCCAGCTGAGCGATCTCCACTAAACTCTCTTTTGGTTGCGTTAAAACACAGGTGTGGTCTGTTCCAACACTTGTGGTAACAGATGCAGGAATGAATTTGGGGAGTGACAGGCTCGTTTGGAAATTTCTGGAGACGTATACAATGGCTTTTAAATGTTACAAAGCAGCAGTGAAGCTAAGCAACTCTTCTTGAAATAGAATAGGTTTTTAATCTTGGAGTTTGGATGAAACTAGATGGAATACAAAGCCCTACCCGTACCCCCACACGTACTGTACTTGTACTTCTACCAAAAATTTATCTTCCCTTTTTCCTTTGGGAGCTGTCTGAAAAAGAAATCCAGTGCTTAATTGACTTGAATGTCTGCAGAGAAGAGACCTAGGTTTAGCTGTCAGAAGAACAACAGGCCCTTCTGGAAAAGAGAAAATCATAATCATCTAGGTTGGAAGAGACCTCCAAGATCACCCAGTCCAACCTCTGACTTAACACTAACAAGTCCTCCACTAAACCATATCACGAAGCTAAAAACCCCATGTTGTAGCTCTTCTGATAACTCAGCTTTTTGTCTTCCTAATTCTGCTCTGCAATCAGTCATGGAAGAGGTCACGAAAAGAAAAAATCTGTTGTATAAATACAACTTCCATCAGCTGCATTTCAAATCAAACCTTGGGCTCAATGTATGCTTTAGTTGTAACTTTCTGGAAACACATGCAAGGAGCTGGACCAGCAGGCGAGGACACTAGCAAAAGTTGAGGGAATCAAAAAAAGAAAAGAGGAGGCGTAGAGATGTATTGTGCAAGAGGTCACTTCTTGCTCAGCTCCAGAGTGTGTGCTTTTTTTTTTTGACTTTTTTTTTTTTTTTTTTTTTTTGAAACTGGATTATGTTTGGGTTATTTAATTAATTTCAGTGGCTAGTGTAGTCTGAGTAGAGAAACAAAGTGCTGCTTTCAGGTTTGGAGGAGGGAAGGGGCTTGTTGCTGGGTGTTTTCTCACCTGCTAGTGGCTGAAGGAAGTGAAGGAAGGAATGCTCATGAAGGTGTTAATGCAAAAAGTTTGGAAGTTTGTGACAATAAAACAATTTGAAGAAATTTGGCACGACCGATTGCATATAACATCTTCTTTGTTAATAAACACTATTCTTTTATCATTTAAAAAACAATTACAGACTCTGAAATCTCAAGGTTATGTGAGTATATTGTTTCAACTCTAAAGGAGGTCTCATTTTATGCATTCTAAATTTAATTCTTCTGTTTCCATCTGCACTTTGAGTCAAAAATGAATGGGGAAATATAAAAAGTAATGTCTCTTCAAACTTGAAGTAAACGTTCCTGCTCTGGATAGCTTCTATTTTAAATGAATTAAGTGACTATTAAAATTAATTCTTGGCAGGTGCAGAGCACTTCTGGATAGGGAAAATAACACCTTAGGGTAACAATGAGGCAAAGAAGTAGCAAGCTCTTGTTATGTTGTTATAGAAGAGAATACTGAAAAAAAAAAAGGGATCAGAATGATTTCAGGTGAAGGTTTTGCTTCCCTTCAAGATAGTGAAAATGTCTTCTATAAATAATGTGATTTAATTGCTCCCACTTAGCCTGGGGGTTACACCCTCAGCTCCTCCAGGGAGCAAACTATAAACTCCTCTTTATAACAGGCATATAACATTTTGTGTCTGTAAGCTCTAGTTTACCTCATCACGAATCTCCCTTCTGTGTAATGTTCCTGTGACCACTTTGCTGGGGGTGCCTCTGAGCAGCCTGCGCTCGCTTTGCTCTTCTGCAAAGGAGGAGGAAGGTGTTCAGGAGGTAATGAGCTACGTGGTGGAGGCTTGCAAGACTGAGCTAGCTTTTTCCTGCTGTTGCAGGGTGGAAATGTAGCTCTGAGAGCTGACTGACATCCCATGTATGAGGAATTTTGTTTATTGAACAGGTACAGTGAGGTATTGCAACTCTCCCAGATACCAAAGGAAAGGCCAGGGGGATGTGGGGGTGAATTTGGTGTAGCAGGGGCTGGATCCTGCAATGCCGTCATGCAGCCTCACATCTTAGTGCAACCACAAAACACAATGTCCTATGTGTAGTGCTTAATACCAATTTGTGCTCCCATTGTATGGCTGCAAATGGGCGTGCAAGGTGATAGCAAATAAGCCTCTTGATTTACGTGACTTGTACGTCGTTAAGGCTTATTGATGAGACACTTCGCACATAGGAAATGACTTCCAGAAAGCTGAGATCAACTGAAGATCAAAAATAAAAGGCAAATATTTGCATGATTTTTTTTTTTTGAATAAAACAGATGCTGGCTGTGTTCTCTGTGTTCCTTAAAATAATAGCATAAGGCAGGGGGAGGGGGGCAGGCTCCTTTTTTATGGCACGAGGTAAAAGAAGCTTTTATGAAAGATGATTATTCTCCTGAGGATGTAGTGAAATCTTGTCTTTTAATCAGTAAAGAGTTATTACTTGGTGGAACAAGGCTCACATCTTAGTATTATGTAATAACTCTTTTCTATTGTAGTGGTTCTCATTCAGAAGGCATGTAAAAGTCATTTTTTTGGGACTAAGACTGCAAACACCAATTTTACAAGGAACGAACACAAGCAGCATCGCTGAGCCCTGCTATCTTCCAGCATTATCATGTTTTGTGTTTGTTTTTGTAGGCACTTGAAACTCAACTCGTTCTGAATACTAAGCACCACACAGGGAAAGCCTCACACTGGGCGTGCTTCACTTTTCTCTCAATATATTGGGTTGTACATCATGCATAAAGACAAGCAGCATAGCTGGCCCATCAGTTCCTTTTCCAGTTGCTTTTTCTTTTTTATTTCTGTGAAGAAATCAGGTGGAGCCTCCACCCTCTCCCATCATTATCTCCTCAGGTAAAAACACCTCTGCTGGGGAGGTGCTGGGCGTTGGGTTTCTAACAGCAGAGAAAACAGCAACTGCCCCCACTTGTACCTGGAGGTCCTTTCACAACATGAGTAAATGGCAACCTGGAGGCTGTGAGCCTTGTTACCAGGTGCATGGGAGTTGTCCTGGGGCTCGGTGACTCTCTGCAGCTTGTCTTTTTTTTTCCCCTTGAAGCTCTGAGGCTCTGCTGCCTGTTGTCATCTCCACTCGGGCTCCTCTCCCCGTGCTGTGTTGTGGGAGGAGATCTCAGCTGGGTTTGGAGAGTGGGGTCCTCACCAGAGCTGTCCTCTTCCATGTTTTCCACCTCAGTGCCCTTCCTGCACAGTGGCTGTTTGTCCATGAACACTGCCCCAAGTAGATGACTAACATTTAATGTCACAGTTACAGGAGCTGTACGCCAAAGCCTTGGCAGGAGGCATTGGGTTGCTCATGGATTCGTTCACTAGTACACCAATTCAACAATTACCCAGCATTTATACATTTTACAAAGCATTGTGTCCTCCAGCTCTCTGTATGCACCTCAAGAGCCTTGGTTAGGAAGTAATTCCTTGTAATTTGTCATTTACTTTTCCTTCCTAAGTTCCCTGTGCGAAAAGAATCTGTTTTTCTTTGCTAGGTCACTGATTCAGGTTGTGTTTCCTCATTCCTTCCCTCTCCTCAACCCTGTCAAAACCTCAGTCAGGATTCCTGTGCTTTTTTTCCTTAGAGGATGGGGGCTGTGATGTCCAGTTACTTAGTACAAGAAATGCTAGAGATCAGTTTCTGCCAGTGGAATGAGGCCATAATGCATTAAAAGGGGAAGCCTGTGGGCAGAGCACAGCAGTGTAGCTACAGAAAGGTGGCGGCTTGCTGTCGGTGTGGGGCTGAGGTGTGGGAGCAGGGCGCTTCTGCTCGCTGGGGTTAGCAGGGGTAGGAGTGGCACAGGCAGAAGACACCAGAGGATGCTCAGGTCAGGAGTTGTAGCTTCTCCAGAAAGGATTTTGTTGTATCATTCAGTGGTCAAACAGGCCACAATGTGATTTTAAACAATCAGCACTTGATATTCATCTTTCTCTCCTGAATCATAAAGGACAACTCACTGAAAAACTGATTTCCCCTCTCTTCGGCGCAGTGACCGAGCTGCAGACACCAGCCCAGCGGGGCGCAGTGCTGGAGGCAGTCGTCTCGTCAGTTTTATGGACTACTGAAGAGTCTGTAATCGTGCTCCTGGGATGCAAGGCTGATGTTCATCAGATGACTTGTTGGGGTCTTTGAACTTAACTAGAAAGTCAATATAGTTTTGATTATTCCCAGGGAAGGTTTTACAGAGGTGGAGTTGACACTACGAGCATGTGCGTGCGTCAGCAGCTTTAGGAGAGATGAAATGAAGGCGTGAGGCTGGGGCAAAAAAATCAGAGTTTGTGTTAGAAACGCAAAGGTCCTGTATTGGAGAGAAATATCTGTATCCATACGTGTGGGCAAATCTCATTGAATGCTGTCGTGATCTGGGAACTTGGGCTGTTTCCGTGTAATGGTGGTTTTCTGCTGGAGGGACTTCTCGGATCCAGAATCTGGAAAAAGTGCTGGAAACACCACCACGATTTTTCAGAGCTCTAGTGCTTCTTACCCAGCAGCCATGGATTTGGTAGTGCTTTTAATTTGTGTTTAATACTCTGGTTATTGGAGGTTTATATCTCAACAGTCAAAGTTTTCTATTGAATGACGCTGAACATCATACTTTCTTTTGGGCTAGGATTATTTTAGGAGTTTGAAAAATAATTGGCACTTCATACGAGTGCCACCAACTAACAGAAATGCGCTGTATGTTTTTGGTGACCCCCAAAGAACTGAGAACTGCTGGATGAAATCTGTGAGACAGCTGATGAAAGGTGAGTGGATGTTGAGCACCTTTCTCTTTTCTATAGGAAAATCCTGGTTTTAGTTTAGAATTTAGAAATGTTGGAGACACTAATACATATCAGCAAGAAACTTTCTCCTTATATACTGAAAATGAACTGTTTATAAATGAAAAAAAAACTTAGTATAGAGTGAATTTCTCTTGTATAAACAGGTTTCTGTGGCTGTGCAGTAGGATATCAGTCTGCTGGCACAAGAGCGAGTCAGACAAATGGACCAGCCCAGTTTAGATGTGTCTGTATTTCACCACGTAACAGCAAATACATAAAAAGTAGTTGGGATGTGATCTTTTTGACTGAATCCCAAAATGCTGCGCATATCAGTTAAGGCCAAGGTTTGCACCTGGGTCGCTCAAGTCATGTAGGGAGCAAAAATCGGTGTTTAGTATTGAAAAACAAGATTTAGCTCTCTGTAGTTTGGGGGTCAGATCAGAACTACTTGCCCTGGCAGAGCCTGGAGATGTTTATCCTATATCTTAGTCCTTTCGGGGAGACAGCTGAGAGAAACAGCTGTGGAGGAAGGCTGCTGATAGGGGAATTTGTGGGAGTTGTTGTCTGCTCCTACATGCCACGTGTCAAATTGCTCCTGGGACAGGCAGCTTTGCACTGTGCCAGTGCCAGGCTGCGCTTGCACGTTTGCCAGCTCAGGCTGGGTTCGAGACCTTGTGCTTCAAACTCAAAACATCTTTGGCAAAGAAATTTCAAGGAACTGGTGAAGTCTGCTCCGTGGTTGGAAATAAGTTGTTAGTGTCTTAATCAGTCTTAAAGCAGAATCAGACTGCTGTGTCAGGGCAGTGGTCCCATGTTGAATTTTTTATCTTCCACGTTGGTTTTCTCCATTTCCTCTTCCTCCCCGTGAATAACTCATGTCTCCATCTGAAATGCCAGTATGAGGTCCCTTTGTCATTGCAGTTGTTCCGCAGGCTTGTTAAATAAATCAATTCCAAGCTGTCCAGGATAAAACATTCTCTGAGACGTTTCAGTTGTGCTCCAGCTGTTGGCTGTTGTGACTGATGAGTTTCACAAGGATATTCCTTGGTGCTTTCAGGAGGCCATATAATAGACGGAGAACTCTTCTTGTACCACATCTCGGATCTGTCACCCTTGAAAACACCTTTAGAGAGCCACGTGATGCTACAATGCACTGAAGTTTATGGTGCTGGGATGTGTGTATTTCTACCATGCATATTAAATAGCTTCTCCTGCAAATACACGCAGCCGACTTCCATTGGAAGACCACTGTAGTTTTCCTAACCCTGTGATTTATTGTTGAGCCATAGATTAGGGCGGCCCATTAGAATAAAATACTCAGTGCTTACTCTATTCTGCAATCGTTATAGCTACTTCAGAATCATTCGGTAATTAATCCTCTCTCCCTGTGAGCCTTGGCATCAGAACTATCTTGGTATTACTAGCTGGAGTGCTGTGCCTAAAGGAGAGGCCTCAGCATTTTCAGAGATGCTTAGCTATTTCTGAGGATCTGTGAGAAAAAAAAAAAAAAGCCCCCCCCTCTTCTCCCAGATGAGAAATCACAAACAACATATTTCTTCCTGTATTAATGTGAAGAATTTTGCATCAGGTTTTTCCTTGCTCAAGAGAAACCAAAAGTTTCATAAAGTGCTTTCTGTGTGTGTTCCAGAGGTGAATATTAAACTACGTGCAAGCTCAACGTTAGAAAATTGTAATTTCTTTAACCCGTATAAGTTCACATTGAACATAAATTTCCAGTGACATCGGTGGGAGCTGAAGTTAAGGCACTGTAGCGAGATGACAAAGATAAGGATTTTTGGACCTTGCAGCTATATGCATGCCCATTTATCTTAGTTATCAAACTCGAAATCTGGCGATTTCTAATGGGAATGTGGTGTCCCTGAAAAATACCAACCTTTTTGTTTTCTGAGAACTCGGCTGCTGCTCTGCATTAATGGACATGGTCGCAGTCACGTGGGAAGGGTTGGTTTTGGGTGCTTAGCCAGCACCAGACCAAAGTTGCAACCTATTACATACGGTGTAGGTTGTGTCTTTGTGGTTCCTGGATATCAGAGGAAGTACAGGGTCAGCTGTTTTGTTAGGAACTTCAGACCTGCCCTGATTTAGACAGAGCTGTCACCACTGACGCGCTAATGGCTGTTTCTGAGCTGGTGGATGCAGTAAATCCTGGCATGCACTGGGTCTGGTAGAGCGGCTTCAGGTGAAAACATGAGCAAACTTGTTAACAGTCTCTTTTCCGCATTGCTAGCAGTTTTATGGATTCTTCTCTATATGTAAAGACCTGATTTTCTTTAATATTTAAGGAGTTAATTTACAGTTGTCCATATTACAGAGTAGACATCAGTTGCTACATTTTTATTCTACCGGGTGTTTTAAAGTGATTTAAAGGACCAGAATTTGAGAAATGTTCCATTTTGAAAACCTGGGTTGGACCTTAACTGAGATGCACTTGGAAATTGTGCTCAGTCCTTTCTGCCTGAGCTCCTCAGTGAAGCTGATGGTGCCCCAATCTCCTCCTGTGGGAAACTTTCCAAAACAAAAATGAATTATGTGCTTCCTTTGAGTGACCAAGGAGTAATTCTTAAGTCTCTTTTCCATACTTTGTTTACTACACAGATTCCCTAGAATGAAACAGGAAAGCTAATGAGAATCTGTTTACAATGTAATGAAATCCTTAGGACAAAACAAAGACAAACACGTTATTTTCAGAGACATCTGGAGACATCCTATGAGATAATATGAGATAATTGAGTTACAATCAAATACAAATTGAACAGAATTTGTCCCAGACTTTCAGTTTACGTTGCCTAGGCAGATGAAGTGAAATTTCTTTATGTGGTTACTACCAACAAAGCTTGCTTACAGTCCAGAGAAATACCGAAATGCAGTTTCACAGAGCAAGAGGGACTGAAGCCTTCAGGCCCAGGATGTGCTCCCTCTGCCCACGAGCACTTTGCTTGTGTCTTTAGTGCAGGTGACTTGTCTGTCGTCACATGTGGGCTGTGTTTGCATCGGGGAAGCTCGGTGCTGTCAGACTGAGGTAGTGGGGGATCTTACATTGCAGGCTTCTGAGAATGTGAATGTTATCAGGGACATCTTGGCTTTGCTGTTAGGAAATTGAGTGAGAGGGAGAAGGCAAGGGTGGTCCTGGAGAGCTGCAGACCTTTGTCTCTTCTCTGTGCAGTGTTTCATCAAAGGCATGTTCCGTACTTGAATGCTGTGTCCTGGCACCGGTCTGCACCGTATCTGGCTAAGCAGAGTGCTCTCATCGTGCTCCTGCTTATGCTGGGCAAGTTGAAGGTGGCAGCACGCTGTGTAACATCACACGGATGGAGGTTTCCTGTCAAGACCCCGTGTTTGTAGCCCCAGTGAATACAGCTATCAGCCCCGTTATCAGGCAGTAGTAGAGCTTGCTACTGCAGAGGTTTGGGCATGACTGCAACGTATTGTTTTACTGTCTCTATATATATATAAAAAGAAGTGTAATTCTACTTCCTAGCAGGTTTTCCAATGTTTGACTGTAATCCAGTAAGTGATCCCGTCTGCATGGCGTGTGACTGACCAGGTAAACTAAGGGCATACCCGTGGTGGCCCGGGACAGCTGCAACACATTGGCATGGTAGAAGTAGAACAGAGTTTAACAGCATTCACCTCTGTAACGTTCCTTTTTTCCTGTCTGTCTGGTCTGTTAATATTTTGATTTATCAGGTACAACTTAACACAGCACTGATCGACCTTTTCTTTTTGAAGACATGGCTGAACAGACAGCTTGACAGCCCCGTGTCTGTCCTTTGGTATTGCAGCATAGGGTTTCTATTTGTCCTGTCCAGCCCGCTTTGTCATTACAGCAACAGCCTGACCCCACAAGGCCATGGGATCCTTTGCTGTGAGTTTCAGAAGGATTTGCTGGCTGTAGAAGAATGATGTGACCTCAGGATCTCAGGCGTTGGAGAGCAATGTGCTGGACTTACCGTAGATACTTTTCTTTTTTGAGGGCGAGATCTAAGCTGACAAGATCTAAGAGTGTCACCTCTCCTTGCTTCGGGCAGGAAATATCAGAGATCAGAGACAAGCCTCTCAAAATCCCTAGGAAAAGGTATCATCCGCGCTATTTGGCATCCTAGGAGGGGGCTGTGCAGTTAAACAGCTTTTTCTGCTAGGATTAGCATCCTCTGGCTTGTCCAGTGACAGCATGGCGTAACACTTGGTGCTTTTGAGCTCGTGGCTCTGTTATGGATACGCAGGGTGCAGGCAGCTCTGATTTGGAAACTGGACTCAGCCTCTGTGCTACGAGAGGTGTTTCGTCTTAGAGCCGTGCCACTGCTGTGATATGTTCTGCAGGTACCAGCAAGGGATCTGATCTCCGAGGTCATTTCCTTAACTCAGCGACCTGTTTACCCAGATGCCTTCTTTAGCCTCTAGAAGAAGCTGAGAAATGCACACGTTCAGGCCGAGGAGATGAGCGTTGCTCATAGTGCAGCTTCGATAAGTAACCTCCTTGTTAAAATCAGCAGTGCTGTCTCGAAGAGCTACGCCGAGGTCTCTAAACATAATATTTTCAGTGCTTTCTGTATGATGCCAACAATTTTTTAACCTCGCTGAAGTCATTTCATGCCTCTGTAATTCATTGGCTTTTTAGTGTATTTATAGAAGCTATTTTTTTCAAGCACTGCAGTAGAAATGATGAGAGCATCTGGCTAAATCCATCACATCTTGTACAACAACCTCTTAGCAGTTATTCTCGGTTAGATGAAATAGAAAAAATACTCTCGGTAATTGAGCCTTTCCCCCTTTAGATGATACACCAATATTTTAAAGGCTTTAGATATTTAATATAATTAGAGTGCCGTAAGTGTCACCGCTGTGCTTTTCTGTGATGGAGACAGCAGCAGTCAGCTATGAGAGCTGGAAAAACAGAGCCACGGTTCGGCTTACACCTAGTTCCAGGCAGCTCTGCTTATAACCTCTTGTAAATCCACAAGTGGGCTGGGTTCAGCATGGCTGGGTGGTTCTTTGCTTGGTTCTCCCCTTCAGCTTTGTGGGCCATTGCTCCTTTTCCTCCTCAGGGCGTTGTAGTGTTGTGTGCGGGGGATGCTTTCTGATCCTCACTCTCCTGGTGTGAAATTGGGCTGTGTTTGTTAGAGCTTACCCTGACCCTTGACTGCAAAACGATGTGGAAGTGGCACAGCTGGGACTTGTTGGCATCCGTGTTCGGAAAGCTCTCTGAGCTCGCTGCAACCGTGCTGACAGCGACGTCTGAGTGGCGTGGCAGAGCGGGGGGTTGTGTGAGGATTGCTGGTCGGAAAGCCAGGACCTATCTGCCCGGCTGGCGTGGGGAGTTGATCTCCTTCTTAATCTTTCAGTCCCTGGAAAGTGGTGCCGGTGTGATGGAGGCGGTGACTGTCGACTTGCCACTTTGCAGTGCTGCAGGGAATCCGGAGGTGAGGCCAGTATTGCCTTATGGAAACGCGATCAGTATTTCTATTTTGGGGAGCCCAAATTCCCCTACTGTTCTGCTCTACAGGGCTGGGTCCTCTGCTACTGTAACTGGCTGCTTTGATGTCTGTGGAGCCGGGCGTTTCACCAGCTGAGCATTTGACCCTAATGCTGGCAGTCAGCCTTCAAGCCACCGAGTTTATTTAGCACTTGAAGTAAGGCTGCGAAATGGGAACCAGTTTATCAGTTTGTGTTTAGTAAGCATGGGGTTGCCTTCTAACTTTACTGGTAAGAGATTTGAGCTTCTCTGGCCCATATTCTTTCCTCATCCTGGCCCCCGTGTGTTTCTTTCCTTGGCACAGCCAGTTTGGTCATTAGGAAGGTGACGACCCCCTTGTGTCTGAATGAATTGGGAGATGCTGTTTTAGGAATCCAAAGAAAACTGCATTTCCCTCTCCCCACCCCTTGCTCTTAATCATCCTTTTACGTAGACTTCCAGAGGATTTTCTGATCAGCTTTTGGCCTCCTTGTGTTCCAGTTGCTAGTTTATTGCCTACAGTGTCCATATTCTGACCTTGAAATGAAAGCAGTGCAGCACAACTGTTGTGTTGGAACCTCTCGCTATCTTTAGCACATAGGAGAATGTAAAAATTGATCACAGGCAAGGTTTTGTTCATAGGGAGATTCCTGGGACCCTTTCCATCTCCCTCTCTCTTTCTCACTGGCCTCTTAATAGGAGTGTGTATGTGAATAAATGAAAGCTCCTGTGGAGATCACGGTGTTTTCGCACAATACATTTAAATAACTGCACTTACAGGAGCCTCTTTCCAATTGTATCTGATTTAGGGCAGCAAAAAGCCTCTCCACTGTTAGCTGTGGGCCTTAGATGATGGAGGCCAGAGTTTAAGAGAAGCTGGGCCAACAAGAGAGCACGGTAGCAGTGCTTGCTCTGAATTCCTCTGGGAAGGTGGGAGGAGTTCCTCTGCAGAGTCCCGGCTCTGTTTCTGCAGGTAGGATGGAAATGAACAGCCAGGGTGGCGAGTACTTGGATGACCGAACTGCTCGCTTGTGACCTTCCTGCTCAGGGGAAACGCAGAAGAATGTCCCAGAGGTTCATTCGGCAGAGGACACAGCGGTATTTTTAAGCCAAGGGTGTGAATTGTGCAAACGTGTGAAAGTGGGCCAGGAGGATAAAGCACAAGATCCCTCATGGGATGTGCTGCTGGGGGAGATTTTGGTGTGTAGGCAGAAAGACAGATAGCTTAAAAAAAATAAATAGTAGTTGTGGGATACTAAAAATTGGTTAAGGTGAGGGACTTCACCACGTCCAAGTTTATGATGTTTAGGTTTATTTCAGGTCAGGAAGAGGGGTGAAAGGAAGTAATTCACAGGGAAAAGTGCTGACAGAGAGGAGCTGTCGAGCAGGGGACAGCCAGTAAGGGTTTATGGTGTGCTGCACGTTGCTGAGTGATCTGTGGACCCGCAGCTAATTGTTTTTTGAAAAGTTTCTGAGAGCTCTGCTATGATTTTGGTGCTGTTAGGAAGTTCAGAGATTGCAAGAACAGGTTTTTGTTTAATGTTTTTAAAATTAAGCAAATATTTGATATCTTTCCTGATGGGGATTTCTTTTAAGCATTTACCTGATTTGCTGTTTTGAACCAAGGCTATTAATTGAAGTAGTTTATATGCCAGATCCCACTCAATTCAGAGCGTATTTCCACCAAGACAGGTTGAAACCTTTAGGGGGGTCAAGCCAAGTTTTGCTGCATGTTCTTTTTATTGTTGCTTTATTTTTAATCCAGCTTTTATTTTCTGCTTCTGGGGAGTATTTTGACAGTAAAGCTGTTCTGCTGCGCCTCACTGATGCCAAAGGTGTGCCTGTCACTCAGGTCCCGAATCCCATCCTGCAGATATCCAAGGGGCTGAAAGGTTTCTTGTCCTCCCTGCTCCCACGCGGGTGGGGCGGCTCTGCTGTGGACAAAAGCCAGTGCCCAGGGATATCCAGAGCAGCTGGCTTGTGTCGGGGCAAGTACCCCGACCCTTTGATGTGTTAAAAGCAGGTATGTGCGTCCGGTGCCAGGTTTCTGAGCGGGGTGTGTGTACCCTTTAAAAGCGCAACTTGGAAGCTGATCAAAAAGGTGGGTGATTGGATTTCTGTGCCTTTGGGTTTCCTAGAGATCTGTTGTCGACTGGAGGTTTTGCCGAGCTTAGTTTGTGCATACCAAGTCTGAGATGTGCTTGTTGGTAAACGCACACTTCGAGTAGTTCCGTGGAATAACATTTAAAAAAAATCCCACTGATTTTTTGACATGAAAGAGGCTGTGCGTAAAGATTTTTTGCTTGTGTTCAAAACAGCTTTAATTGGAAAGCTTTCGGTTCAGTATTTTGACCAGCTCTGGTAAACATATCGGCAGCCTTTACTGGGGCTGTGTGTGCGGGTGCTGTGGAGAGCAGCAAATGCTTCTGTCAGCGCTGTGGCTCTGTCACTGCTCCCCCCCAGTAACTCAGGACAAGTTCCTGCCCCTCTCCCAGCTGGACTGCCTTTCTTTCTCTCAGCATTAGCTCATCCCTGCAGTGCTGATGTGAACTGCCACTGGCTGCTGGTGCAGGTCACGTAGGCTGGGGACCCTGAGCCAGTTTGGGCCCCCAGGCTTGGTTTGGAACCTGTAAGAATTATTCGTAGAAGTTGCTGAGGGCCTCGTGTGCAGAGGTCGTTAATTTTGTCCTTCTCACATTGATAGTTTTATCAGAACGGAAGTCTTTCTAGACATTTCTTAGTTCCTTTAGGCTGGGAAATGTGTTGTTTTTTCTTCTTTTTTTCTCCATTTAAGCTTTTTTATGCACCTGTCCCCATGTGATCTGGCAAAGCCCCTTACCCGCATGCTTGCTGCTATTTTGGCATCCTGTAGTGGTTCCAGGGGGCAGTAGCTGCCCCTTTTGGGGTGGCTGTCGAGACCTGCTCGGCTGTTTGGAAATGACCACATAGCTGAAAGCAGCTTGCCTGCGAGCCTCCGCGTGCCATTCACAACAAGCACGTGTCCAGGACGGGATCATTTGATAGCCCCAAGCAGAGGAAATCCAATTCATTACAGCAAATGAATGATGGAGAGGTTCAAAAGCATAAGGGTTGCTCCTCACTCGCTGTCTGAACCACGCTGGAAATGCAGAGCGGGGTTTGCCTTGGAAAGCAGGAACTTCGCATGTGTTTATTGATGCGTTTGCACGTGACTCCTTCAGGCACGCAGAGCAGGTTATCTGCACAATCTACCACAGAAGCATTCGTTTCTTCTTACCTTGCAGCAGCAGCCAGGACCAGTTGCACATTTTTGTTTCCGTTGCCGAAGAATTGGCTTCAGGCAGAGATAAATTGGATAGAGAGGACAAACCTTGAGGGGGTCTTCAGGCATTTGGGGTTTGGCCCGTTTCCTATCTGGTCACTCTTCACTTTTCTCAAAGAACAAACTCCTCCATCTCTTTTCCTTTATTTCTTCCCCAGTGAGGGAAGGTAACACACTTCAGGGATGCCTTCATTTACAGGTCTTGTTGACAGAGTTGAAGCATGTTGCTACAGAAAAGTATCTGTGAGCATGGCCTCGATAAATTTGGCCATAAAATATAGGAGAGATTAGATAGGAGAATCGCAGGTTTTGCATGCTTTCTTCTTTAAGGTGAAAATGTTTTGCTGGTAACTTGGACGAGGGCACTGCCCAATGGGGATGTGGGGAGGCACGGCAGGATTGCTATGCTCAGACAAGAAGGTGCCCTTTCTCAAAGGGGAGGCTGAGTGATAATTTGAGCACTGGGTGGAAAGACTACAGAGGGTACAGGAATTCTAAGAAATAAAACTCTTCCACCCATGAGGAACTGGAGGAGCCAGATGCTGAAAGCTAGATAAATTCGGTTTAGAAATTAAGTAGACTTTTAACTGTGAAGGGAGGGAATGATTGGAACAATTCCCTGAGGTGTGCTATGAATTACTCTGTATCGCTAGAAATCTTTAAATCATAGTTGGCTTTTTTCCCTTAAAGATACGCTATGCTTAAATTGCAGCTTTTGGACCAGAATCAGGAATTCATTTATTCCATGCAGTCAACGAGCACAGGTCTCCTTGCCTTAAAACAAGGCAAGCTCCATCTTGGTGCGAGGTCTGTGGAAGTATGGGAGCGGAGATGGTGTCATGGAAAAGGTGCAGTATTGGTCTCCCTGCTTTCTCATGTAGCAGCGACGGGGAGGCTGACGTGCCATAACCTCTTCGCCTTTTTACTATGGTAATTCTTGTGTGTAAGCTGCAAACTGCACCTGTTTCAGCTTTAAAGGATCTGCCTTGATCATGCTTGCTGTGTGCAAAATGTTGTACAGAAATAGCCTCCAAACGTGGATGGTCGAATCACTTGTGTGCTCCTTTACTTCTCGCTCTGAAAAGGGAAGGGAAAGGAAGAAGGGAAAGGGCTCCCTCCTCGTCCCGTTACTGTTAACATCCAGCTCCTGCACAGCCTGTTCCTGGGGGTCTCGCTCTCTGCTGGCTGGTGTGAGTGGCCGAATGAATGCAGAGAAGTTACGATGGCAGAAAACTGGTGTGAGAGCAGAGTTAGGGAGGTTGTAAGCTTGCACCGCATCAGAAACGCAGCTTGCAGGAACAAGCTGTGCAGCGATCTAGCTCCTGGGAGGATTAATTACAGATGGTAGCTGTGACAGCTAAATCAGGTACCTGTAATGTTGTGTAAACCTCATTAAGCAAACTCGGTAGCGGTGCTAGAATCTCTGAGAAATGGGATAGGACGGTGAGGGAAGAAAACAAAAATACTCCATTGGACGTTTAAAAATCTCTCCAGTGTCTAAATCCACTGACGCAATTTCTTCTGCCTCTTACCCTACAGCGGTGAGTTTCAAACCACAAGCTTTTAAACTTCTTATGCGGTAAGAGTTAAGAAAACTCTGCTAGTTCCTGTTAGTCAGCAAGTCCTGTGGTATCTGATGTGCTAAATCCTTCCTGATATGCTGCACCCAAATGCATTTGGTCAATTCTTTCTTGCTGGTTGAAGTCTGAGAGGAAAAAGCGCAGGAGGCCGACTTCACTTGGCTGCTGGGTTTGATGACAATGCATTTTAGGAGGCTTTGAGTTCCCAATGGAGGCCCCCGTTGGGTTTGTTCATCTGTAACTCCTGAGCTCTCCCCGAGCAGGCCGCCCATTGCAGTGGTAAGGGGCCGATTAAAAGGCCGATTAAATTAACTGGGCTTTCCCTTCCCAGGCAGGGAGGGTTGACCAAGGAGGAAAAGCCAAGCTTCTATTTCAGAGTGGTTCTTCTCCTTGTAGTCTGCTGTGTCTTGGTGTGTTTTGCCTATTTTGAAGTCAGAAAGTGACACAGTATTGGACTTCTCTGAGTATATATGCTCACAGCTGTGCCCCTTCGCCTCTTCTGAAGAATTACGTGCTTGTCCTTAATGTCCTTAATAATGGCTTGTCCTTAAGGAGCTATAGTATATCTAATACCCAAAGGGGGCATTTTTTTCCCAAATGTTCCCCCCAAATTGCCCTGCCTTCTCTGCCTCCTCTCCCAAATCCTTGCCCGTGGACATCTCTTTAAATCATGACTTGTGTAGCTCTTTCAAAATCAGGAGGCAGAAGCCAGGTTGTAGATTTAGGGACCCTGATTGTGTATTGATTCTTCTCGCTGCTTTTTTAACTGTGTGGTGGCTCCCCTTGGCTTCTGGAGGCCCAGCTGAATCCAATATTTTTGGAGAACAGCACTGAATATTTAGCTGCATGAATGTGGGCTTTAAACACCTGTTTTGGAAAACACTGATTTTAAAACCATAATTGTAATTCGGGAAGGCTTGAAAGAGAAACTGATCTCACATAATGTTTATTTCCATGTTGGAAGCAAGTAAAAAAGATGCACCATTTAATAAAGGTAAATCTGGGCAATGAAATTCCTTCATATTAGCGTTAAATCAGTGGGTTTTTTTTTTTGTTTTTTTTTGTTAGTGCAATTTTGTCTTTAAAATTTCCTTGAATGTAGCCAGGACTAGAAGGCTGCCCCTGCACAGGTCTGTGTAAGTGCTGATGGGAGTCAGTTCTGGTTCCCCATGGATTAGATGCAGCTGGAGAGAGATTTTGGCCTTTGGGCCCCATCAGAGAGCCTGGCATGGTGTCTGTGCTCAGCAGGCCAAGCGCATGTTTTAAGGGGAAGTGCTGGGATTTTAATAATCTGTTGTTTAATGCTGCAAAATTCCTTTTTCCTCTGGAAACTCTTCCACGCAGGGGAAATCTTCTGCCCTGCTCTAAAGATGCTCTGTTACGCTTGATCCTTTCAGCAGGAAACAGTGCTGTGCTTGTACAGCACCCTGGGTGTTGGAGCAACTGCACAGTGCCTGTTCCTTCCCTCCCTTGTTCTCCTCTCCTCAGGTGCAGCCCGGGAAGCCCGTGTGTGTTTTGTTCCCTGCGTGTGATTAAACTCCACAGTTCCGCAAAGCTGATGAGCGGCGTATCAATGGTATCTCTGTTAGCCTGGTTTTCGGCAGCCAGAGATGTGGCTGTGAGGCAGGCAAGCTGCCAGTCACGTTGAGTACCAAAAAAAATAAAGCAGTGCAAGTCCAAACCCAGCCGAATTGCAGACAGCTTTGGTCTTGAGCTGTAGCCAAAGTGAGGATGTTTGTTTCTTTCCAGGATTTTAGCTTTTTTATCCCGTGGCCGTTGCTGTGACACACCGCCTGCAGAGCCTGCTTCGGGACAGGTGCTCACAGTTGGGCAGGAATTTCCCCTTGCAGACAGGCAGAGCCTTTTTGCAGATGGGAAGTTAAGGTGTTTGCCCTTCCTATAAAATCAGGTATCCCTGTGGTCTGTGCTCAGTTTGCCACCATGGCACAAAGGTGGCACTCGCCCTGTTTCAGCCATGCTGAGCTGCTGAGCTGTGGTCTGGGACAGAGCTGCCAACCCGTCTCCTCTAACATCTGCTCTGCTCTGCAGCCCTCACGCACATCTCCTTCGCCTTTTCCTCTCTGACTTTTTATGGCCGTATCGTTTCTCTGCACACACTCGTGAAATGATAAAGTCTGGGGGCTCTTTTCCCAAAGGAATGAGGGATTTTACCTTCCTCCTGTCTCATGGGCTGCTGGCAGGGTTACAAAACCTTCTGTTTGTTTTTATGGCACGCGGCACGGGGGCCTTCTGCAGTGTTAGCCTGCGGTCCCCAGGCGCAAGTGGAGGACAGATTGCTCTTAAACAAGGCTCTCGCCTGGCGGAGATTGTCCCTTTGTAATCATTACTTCTTCCGAAGCTGAAATAAAATGGTACATTGCTGAGGTTAAGAAACAATAAAATCCTCGTTTGCAAGTGCAGGAGATAATAGTGCCCTGAAATATTTTCTCTTCCATATAAACACCAGCTAGCACTTGACTTCAATAAGCATCAAGGGCAGAAGCTGTTTTATGGGAGGAAAATAATTTTAAATGGACCTAAAATCACAAATTGCAGGAAGACGCGTGTTTTCACAGCAAGACTCCTGCTCCAGTAAATACAGTAATACTTTTAAACTCTGGCTGTGCTTCCTGAATGTGTTGCTTTCAAATTCTGAGCTGTTTCTGCAGAGGCTGCAGTGAGGGAAAGGTCTTTATTCCATTTTTTTTTTTTTTCAAAGGAACATGTCTTTCTGTTCCCTACAGGGCCGGTGGCGTTGTTTGATGAAGTCTCAGCAAATAAATCGCCCTTTGTATTGGAGTAGCATGAAACATGATTGCCCAGGAAAGAAGCGTCCCCAAACAGGACTTTGTTTTGTTGCCATTTAAAAATGGCCTTGCTAATTCTTTCCTGTTGCAGCCTGCAGCCCGCGCTGCATCTTGGTGTGAGCAGGCAGGGTAGGTCTGGAAAAGGCAGAAGGGTTCCTGAACAGGGAGATCTTCTGGGTCAAGCTATGGGCGTGAATTGGTAGGGGAAAGATAAAGAAGCTTGACCTCCCGCAGGGGGAGGCACGCATTATTTACAAGTTTGGGGATTTTGAAACCCAGCTGTTCTCTGGTGCAGATCCCAGAGATGGGATTGCAAAGCTGAAGGCAATTAAAACATGCTTAAAGCCATTATGGGGAAAAGCCATAGCATTTTACATGCACGTGGGCAAATGAATTGCTTTCCAGATTTCCAGTTAGGTGCAATTTCAGGTTCTGTTTAAGGAAACAGATATAGAAAGCTGAACTTCTAAAAGGTGTAGAGATGAGGGAAACAAGGACACTGTTCTGACAGTTCAGGAGTGCCAGCCCTGTCCGGGGTTGTTCAGCCCTCCTGGAGATGTTCTCCCTGCATCCCGCCTGCTGTCAGCTAAGCGCGTTTTATCTCAGATTTCTGAACGTGGGCCTGTGTCTCAGCCCTGCGGTGTGATTTATTGTGGGATTTGTGGAATTTGTGCCTGTGTGTGTGGCTGCTGGAGAAAACAGCCGTTTGCTTTGGTGCCTGGAAGCACTTGAGTGTGCCAGCGGTAAGGACTGGCCAAAAATACACAGCACCCAGGGAATAAGAGTATAAAATTCCACGGCTGGTCAAAAAGCCCAAACTCCTTTGAGAGGAATAATCCTGAATGTGTAACCAAGGTGTCACAGTTTCCCCAGACTGCTTCCCTTGCCTCTCCCCCCATGCTCCATTGCAAAAGCAAGCCATAGATTTTCAGCAGTAGCTCTAGCTCAGAATTAACCCTCGTGTGCGAGACCTGCCATAATTTCTGTGTTTCTTCTGTGCTGTGCCTGTAGAATAGAATCCAACCCTGTCAATCCAGCTGTCCCGTGAGTTGTAAAAATATTTTCAGAACAAAAATGTTGGTTAGATTTCTTTAAATTGCGCAAGGTCCTCAGAGGGGATTTGCAAACCTGAGTCGGTTTCACACCTGTCAAAATGAAATCAGGACAGCTGAGCTGTGTCAGGCTTACCTGATATTCAGGGCACCTTGTTTCCTACCTGGGCCAGCAAGTGGCTCTGCACGTAGCCTTTTTCTCTGTGTTTGTAAGCCACCTCTCGATTACAAACTAAAAATGTGCGGTGCTACACGTACTGTTAGGAATCTTGAACGTGTGCCAAACGCAGATTTTTATATTAACTAGTTTTTTAATGGTATGCAAAGGCATAATTATGCCTACTGCACGCTTTTGCAGAACTACACTACATTAACTCGTACTAAATCCTGCAAAGATCAAGCTCGTCTCGCTGTTCCTATTGATATGTCCCGTTCATTAAGTTCAGGCACGTGTAGGGCTGCAAGATCAAGGGCTTGTTCTGACCAGGGCTGGGCTGCCTCGGGCTGCACGTCTTGGATCTGGTGCCTCGTGCAGTAGCGCTGGTGTCTTCCCATTTGCCAAGGTATTTGTTTTGCGTGCGAGGTCCCAGTACTTACTTTTTTTGCAGATGCACTGGAAAGGAACGTTCCTGGAGAAATCTTTGGTTTATCATCACCTGTTTAACACCTTCTCCTTCCTGTTACTTCATCTCCGTCGCTCCGAATTGTGCTTGCTCAGGAAAGCTGTCTCCAAGAAGAGCATTTTCTTGTACTGAAGTTAATTATTCACAAGAATTGCAGAAATTTTTATTCTCCTATCAAGTGTCTCATCTCAGGAGAATTTGGGGTAAAAGAAGATTCTTGTAGAGACCTCACTTAGGTTTTTGCCAGTTGCTCTATGTGGCCTTTTCCCTCCAAGTGGGAAGTAGCTGCGTCCTGTGCAATATGAGCAGCCCATTTGGTGTGTGTGGAGATCTGGTTCTTTGATTAGGTGACGGAGCAGCAAGGAATGTTTTTGGAGACTCCTCTTTGTGCAGAGCCTTTGTGTCTGATAAATTCAGTGCTGTTGGCTCTTTGTGGAGGCGCTTTACGTGTAAAATGTCTGCTGCAATTAACAGATGACAGAAGGAAATGAAGGGTGGAGGGTCAGCTTTCAAATATTGGCATCTCTTCAGTGGCAAGCTGAGACATAAACTGTGCTCTGGGTCAGACTGCAGCGTGCTCTTACTGAGAATGTGAATGGGAGCACAGGTACAGCTCTCTCACCCGGGCAAACATACCCAAAAGGGCAGGCTGCCACGCACAGCTGCTTCCACTGAGGCATCCAGGATATTGCCTTATTTTTTCAGTCATGACTTGCCACATTTCCCTGCAGAAACTCACCCTCTGAGCACTGAAAGGAAACCTAGCTGAAAGAATGGATGTGCCTGATTGTAAAGAGCAACATCTAAAGTTCTCCTTATCAACAAGGAAACTTTCATTTTGTGTGCCTGAAGGACAGATCGGACTCACCAACATTTTTGTTCGTCAGGTTTGTTTCAGGTTCCTCTGCCTCCTTTGCAATTTTGACTGGGCAGAAAGCAGGAGAGCATCTCAGATACGGATATATTGATATCTGTCTATCCATCTACGTCTGTGTATCTGTCCTGAGGCGTTTTCAGAAAGCCTCTATATTTCATGGCCACCATCTGTAGGAGTAACCTGCAAGGAGACTTGGATTCATTCTGCTCACTGGGCAGCCGTTCTGTGTATTTGGGTACTGCTGTATGCCTTTTTCTTTGGCAAAGCTGTCACTTGAAAGATCATCTTAGTTGGTAGTAATAAACTCCACTTTTCTTGTCGTTAGTCTTTGTTTCCTGGCTTGTTTTGTTAGCAGACCTTACACGTGCTGCTTTGCTTCTTGAGAGGCACTTTTTACATTAGAATATCTGTATTTTCAAATTTCTTTCTTCCCGAAGTGTCTGTTAAATATCTTATTTTGCTTTCCATTTCTCGAGTCTTTGTAGAGCTGCATCCAGTCGTGTTGTGGTGTGCTGCTGGGAACTGTTTCTTTCTCCCTGGAGTTTCTAGGGATTCTCAGTGGAGAAGTGAAAATCTCCTCGTATGCAGGCTCCAAACCCAAATACCCAGATCAGCTTCCATTTTGGAAGCCATCCTCCTGAAGTGACAGTGTGAGATGAGACAAAGCTGTTGCAAGTGAGATGGGAGCTGGAATGTGCGGGGGTGGATTTCGTCCGGAGAAGGGGTGCCCCCTTCCTCATTTTTGGCTCCTTTGTGCAGAAAAGGAATTTGCGTGGTTCTGTAGCAAGAAGTAGATGGTAGCAGAGGTTACACTTAGTGACCAGCTGTGACTTGGATGTCTCTGCACCTGCAGCTGGTGTTTCCACTTCATATTTTTCTCCAGCTATTCTTTTTTTTAGGGACAGATCCTTCTACAGGGTAGCTGTTGGTACCACGCACAGGCAGGTGCTGCATGGTACTGAAGTCTCCTAGACGAACCAGGTAATGTTATTGCACAATGCTTTTCAGATGGACGAGTGCCAAGGAACCTTCAAATCTATAATCCTACCAGAAACAGGTCTGTAAAGATCCTTCCTCTGAAGTCAGCGATGTTCAGTGGCTCTGTCAGTTAAAAACACCTTACAACTCCTCGCCAGAGGGAAGCCTGCTGTGACACTTAAGGTCTTGCCTTTTATTTTGACCGCAGAGGATATACAGGGAGCACAACGTGGTGCTGAGCACGAGCACCAGTATTTGTCTTTGCTTTGATCCGAGAAATCCTGCTGAAGTTTGGAAGGGGGAGGACAGCAGTAAATGGCGATCCTCATTTCACAGACACAGAGGAGGGGAGACGGTGGCTTGCAGAGCTTTACGTGCTGGTAGTGGGGAAGGTGCTGGGAGGAATCCTGCCTGAAAATGAGATCCTGGACAGGACAAAATACTCCCTGCCTCACTGCCCCCACAGAACTGTAAACTGTGACATTCGTCAGGAGGGTCTCTAAAAAGTCTCAAAAGGACGCTCTGGTACTTTTGGAGGTTCTTGTCTTCTTGCTTTAAGAAGACTCAAGTAGTCAAGGTTTTCTGGTCTTCTGGGTAAACCTTGTCTTTATTTGCATTCCTCTTACAAGGCTTTGTTTATGGGAAGCTTCGAAATGTCTCTAATTAGGGGAACGTTTAAAAAAACACGGAAACAGTTGAAGTTTGTTTTTTTTTTTTTTTTCTGGTGCAGTGTTGACACTAGCACTTTTGTGGAGGTTGTTATACGCGTGCTCCATGGGGCTGACTAACTGGAGGGGGCTGATGGATGTGGTTAGCCACTGGAACACATTTTGCTGCTTTGGGCAACAGCGAAATTGTTGTTGGCTGTGTCTTCCTTTTTTACAGCTCCTCTCGGTGGGAGGTCACAAGCCGTATCTGCTGCACATGAACGGAGAAGAAAGCAGCCCCAGAGTCCCAGGAATTGCCATTCCACTTGAAATAAAGCAGTGGCTGCAGAGCAAGCCCCTCCACTGCGGTCTCATGTGAGATAACTCCTCACCCAGAACCACGGGAGTTGTTAGGAGAAGGAGAGCCAGGTTATTTTGGGGACTTTGCAGTTAGTACAGGGAGCTCATCAGGGGAGAGGCTGGGTAGAAATATTCGGTAGGCTTCTGTCAGTAGGAGATGGTGCTGCACAGAGGCTTACTGATCATAGCTGCCTGCTTGGTGTTTGACCAACTTCAGGTCAAACTGATCTGTGCCTTTCTGCAGCATAAGCTGAGCACTTCTTCAAATACAGTGAGTGGTGCCCGTTTCAGTACTGATGGGTGTGATAAAGGCTATTGCACCTTGTGCAGCCGTGGCTGATGTGGTCCATTTAATTGCAAGCTCTTGCAAGTAAATGACTGTGAGATACCATATGAAAGAATTAAATCATAATGGCCTAACCATATGATGCAAATCCTGGTGACAACTGGATGGATGATAACGGTGCCCTCATTTGCTGGAGACGTGGGCAGACACTTTGCACATTTTTCCTGCAATTGTGCTTTAACTCAGCTTTTAACTGAAGGATTCATTTTCCTGAATTTAACAAGATACAAAGAGAGAAAGAGTGGAGAAAAAAAAAAAAAAAAGATGAGAAGCCTGTACTTGCTGCTGTGTCTGCACAATGCTGAATGCACAAAGATCAAGTAATTAAGACAAGCCAAGTGTTTGCACAAGGGTATTTCTGGTGCCCCCATCCTTAGCAGGACTGAAGTTCAGTTTGCCTGGAGGACAGGATGAAATGAGCTAATTGTAGGCCAGGGACTTGTTTAATTTTGTTTATCTGTGGGAGAATCAAAGCAGGTCAAGGTACAGCTTTGATGCAGGGTCAAACGTGGGTTTGGTTAAGTGCAGCTTTTGTTTTTGATTCATTAGCTGGAAGTTGAGGGTGGAGAGCTTGCCTGGATGAACACCAACATGAAATAATTGCTTGGCTAGGAGAAGGAAAAGATCAACCCGTGGAGCAAAGGATGCCTTTCTGCTGGCTTTATTGGACTCCATTAGTTAAAAAATGAGGAGTGATGGTTTTATTTCTGGATTGCTCCAGAAACTGTGCAAACTATGCAAACTCTGGAGACAGAGTTTGGAGATCCTGGAGAGAGCAACCAAGATGAGTAACAGGGTGCTAGTAAGTCATGGCTGCCTAGTATTTTGGGTTTTAAAAAGATGCTCTCAAGGGGCACACTGCAGCTAAAACAACCTTGGATAGTTCAGTTCTGAGGGAAGTGCTTTGTGGGGGTCCAAGATCAGTTCACATTCTAAGATTTTACCTGATTTTGTCCATTTTGCTGAAACTGTCATGTAAGTGGACACCTATTTCGTACAATTTACAGTGACACTGGAACAGTGGTCACAGTATGAGAATTGTGTGTGATGGGCCACTGCTAGGGCTCCCATCTGGCATAAATCCCTTTTCATATGCCTCTATAAAATTTAAATGATATTGAGAAGGACTTGCCAGACCCAGCCACCTGAAATATTAAAGTTGTTTTACATTACATGGGCATTGTTCAAACCAGAATCTCAGCTCTTGGGATGGGGCATGTGTCTAGCTGAAAACGAGGGCTCAACATCCACGGGAGACATTTTGGAGAGAAAAAAGGTAATATTATTCTTTGCCCTAAGTGGTTGAGCTTTAGTTTTTCCTCTAGTGTTACACTGGTTGCTGACTCTTCCTTGAGAGAGACAACTGCTTGCAGTCCTTGGGTTTAGGGTCAGCAAAGCTGCCAGGCTTGGATCTGCCTTGTACTTGGGTCTTTTAAGGCTGCCAGTATGTCAGGTCTCATGGTGGCAGTGTCCAAAATGATTTTCCTTTGAGCAGTTAGGTTTTGGGAACAAACGCTTTCAAGAAACTGGATGTTTTGGTGGAATACTTCACTCTCCTTGTCCTCAGAAGTATTTCAAATCATCGCTAAAATGTCTTCTTCTTTTAGAGTGATCTTGCCTTCTGGGAAAGTTTAAAAACATACAAATTAGGAGATACTGACTCCAAGCATTTGCAATAATTTTGGACATTATCCCTTTTTCCAAAGCAGCACCTTGTCAGGCATCTGAATTAGGGTTTGCTTCCTGCGTGCACAGCAGGGCTTGCTGGCAGGTCTCGGATTTGGACAGTCTCCGTGACCTTTCTTATCCCAGAGCGTGTGGTGGGGACCATGTGCTGATGATTCCTAGCAGGCGAAGCAGCTGGAGGAGATTATCAGAAGTGGCAGTCCCTTTTCTTCAGCCCAGCAGGGAGCCTGGGCGCCTGGCTGCTCTCCTTCTGCCCAGTCCTTCTGCCCTTTGGCTGGGGAGGTTCTTGGGGCTGGATGTGCCCACTTCAGCATGGCAATGAGAGCAAAAATCCACCTTTTCCTGGCATCCCGGATGGCATATTTTTCATTTTGGAGGTACAGCGTGTGAACACAACTGTAATAACGTGTGGCTGGCTGCTGTGGAAGAAAAAGCAGAGCCCCTCTGTTTTATACAGCTCTGGTACCGCAGTGCAAACTGGGGGGTGGGAAGGGAGCTGGGCAGGGGGATGCGATTTGACTTTTGCACGTAGTTCATGGGCACTTGGCTCTCGGTGCACACTGTGTCTGCAAACATGGGAGTGCTAACAGGATTAAACATTCAGGTAAAGGTGGTACAAAATCACTGCATTGGCTTGCTTTTGAGCCAAGACTGAGCTAGACTCTGAGGTTTTGTATTCTTTGTTTGTCTGGAGGGGATGGGAGCGCTCTGCAGAGTAATAATGGGACAAGGAGCAGGTTTTTATCTCCATTTTCAAGCACAGGGTGGCTTGGCTGCCTCAGTATCTCAGCCTGGGGAGAGGAGCGTGGAGCGCTTGGCTTTTCCCCTGTGCAGCCTGCTTTTGAAGGGAGAGCCCCGGCTTCCTCGAGGCCCTCCTTGGGCATCTTTCATCGACTGCAAGAAGTGGTGTTGCAGGCAGGCGTCCTCCCTCAGCCGCACGCTGTGCTTTGCAGGCTTCAAAAAGCCTGATGTCCCTTTGAAGGTGAGGGGAAGCTGAAGAATTTTTAGTGGGCAGGTTTGTTTTTGGTAACCCTTTGTATTTTTTGAGCAGCTTTTCCTGGTTTGAAGCTGCCTGGTGTGTTTTTTTCAGGGGGAAGATGCTAGATGGTTGCCTTCAGGCTTCACAGGCGCAATTCCCAATTGCTGTAGCTGCTATTTTAACATGTTTATCCTGAAAGGTGATAATGCAGCCACTCTCCACTCATGTCTCATTGCTCTACCTCTGGTCAATACTTCAGAGTTTGTGCGAGGAGCACCAGGCATTCCTGCAGATAGGAGACGCTCCTGAGGTGAAGGTGGTGAGTCCACGCTGCCAGATGTGCGCGTAGCATTCATGCCAAACCCTGCTATGTGCTCCCTGCTGGTTCCAAACTCGTGTTTTATGCAGCCCCAGACACTGAACATAAATCCAGCTCTCAGGTATGATGTGTCGAGTTGTGTTTTTTTCCAGCTTTCCGGCTTGCTTGGACTCTGGCAAAGAGATGATGGCAAGGACACCGCATATATGGGTGCCCTACACAGAAATGTTCTTGTTTAGGCTGCTGCTCAGCAGTTGGTGAGGGTTGCAGCTATGGAAGCTTCTTTCAGGCTTTCCCAGCTTGCAGAATAAACCCATAAACCTGTACTTTGGGTCCCAGAACCTGAAAGTAAGATTAACAACAGGACTTAAACACCTATCAGGTAGATTTAAAGCACAGTATTTACTGCAGCATAGAACAGAGCACTGAAATGCTTAATGGCCCCAAGCCGGTGAAGAACAGGCTGCCTGGCCGTGCCTGTGTTACGGCAGTTTCTCTCCAAAGCCTCAGACAACCTTCCTCGGGGTGCCAATGAGGAAGCATCAGGCACAACTTGTGACTTGGGATACACTTTCCACAGTCTCTCTGATTACTCTGAGCAGCTCAGGAGAAGCAAAGTTCCTTGGACTTGGGCAAAAGATGGCAACCCTGAGAGTTCTGCTCAGAAAGGAGACCGTTTATAGGGACAGCTTGTGTCCTTACACCTGTACAAGGTAGCTGGTGCCTGACGGTGTTTGCAGCAGGTTGGAAACCCCCTTGTGCTGTTGCGCACAGACCTCCTTGAAAGTCCTGCAGCGCAGAGGAGTGGAAGAGCAGTGCTGGAGAGGATAGTTTGTCTTCTTCCTTGTCTCTGATATTTGCAGTAAAACAGAGTTATTTCTCCTGAGCTAACCCTATCATCATAAATATCGTGTGGCTTCCTCCCCAGAGTCCCATCAGCTATTCCCTTCACAGTAGCAGGGGCTTGAGCAGCGCTGCATCCGCACGTGCCCTAAGCTGTCCCTGCAGCACTTCACCTGTCTTAATTGCAGTCCCCAGCATGTGCTTCCAGGTGCCTCGTGATAGTAGAGGTCGTTGATTATATGTTTCTTTCCTTCTAGGGCTTTGCGCATTCTCGCCTGTGCTTTGTTATTTTGCCTTTACAGTGCACCTTAGTGAAACCTGGAGTAAGGTTTTGTTTTGACGTTGTTCAGTCCAGCAGGCTTGGGTCTTCAAGTTCAAATCAGCACTTACTGGTGTGGCAGGGCTTTGTTTACATCTGATTACATCAGCTGCATTTATGGCACAGTGCAAAACAGGTGAGAGGAAGGTGGGGAGGTGAGGGTGTGAAATAATCTCTCCAGACATCGCAGCGTGTCTGAGGAACCTCTTAACTGTAGTGAGAGTGGTCTTCATGGGGCGCTTTGTTTAGAGAGTATTTAAGAGCTTCCAGAAAATAATTGTCCCCTCAGATTACAAAGGAACGATGCCACATCCACCCGCCGGGTATCACTCACCGCTGGGTGGAAGCTGGAAAGAGGGACAAAGTAAATGCAAATTGTTTTTTTGATGCGTGTTGGGGTGAATAAAAACTTCGAGAGTTTTTATTCTGAGTAACTGCAAGGTGAACACGATGCTGGGAGTACGCCTAGTTTTTCTTGTGACTCTTGAAATGGTGTTGTCCACTCATGTGCTTGGAAGAGACGGCAGTGAAGCATCCCCCTACCACAGTGTGTGCTCAGCAGGCTGTCATTTTTGGTAGCGAGAAGAGGGTGAGTGTGATCGCTGTTCTGCTTTGTGCCCCTTTTACAGCCTGGAGTTGCCTGGGATAGAGGTACGAGGTGGATTTCAGATCCAGCTCTCCCTACAGGGGGTAAGGCGAGAGCAAAACGGGAAATGCTGCGCTTGTTGTTCCTAACCCATTGGGTGGAAAGGGCCTTAAAGAGGTTTTCTGGTGCACCTTTTCCTAAATCTCTTTGTTCCCATGGGAAGCGGTGCATCTTTAAGGGTACAGGCAGGCAGCGTGCTTGCTCAGAGTAGACACAGGTGAAGGAGAACTAGAAACCTTTTCAGGGTCCTGCAGGAACCAGCGTTTAAAACCATTGTGGAGATGTTTCCAGAGCTCTGTAAGCGCTACCTGAGCAAAACCTTGACAAATGGGCTATTATTATTTTTTTTGAGGGGAGAAAAATTAATTAAAATAAATGGAGTTCTGTAGCAGTCGGTGTTTCATATCTTCACGAAGATGAAGAAGAAAAAAGAAAAACTGGAAGAGAAGGAAATTGCAGAGTGATCCTATATCACAGTGTCATTATTAAATTTGTAATGAGGCAGCAATTACTCCTAGCCAAGCGTGAAGTAGCACGACAAGAATTAGCTCACACCGTGTCAGCGAGCGGTCCTCAGGCTGGCGAATATCCCCAGCAGCGCCGAGAGTGATGTGGTGAAAGCTTTTGGTAGTCTCTTGACCCCGAACGCATGTGGACATTGAAGCCTGGGGCTTCCTCTACCCAAGAGATGAGCTTTGGAAAAGCACATTAGCGAGCGTTCATTGAAGCTTATTCAGGAAACAGCATTAAAATGCTTCTAGAAGTTTAACAAAACCAAATTTTCAGGTGTTATTTTTAGCGATATTCAGCCCAGGCTTGCACGCCTGAGGATGGAGGGGAGATGCATTTGCTGCAGCCTGAACTGGAAGGATGCAAAGGTTTTGCCCCTGCTAAATACTCCGCAGAGCAGCTCCTGTAGCTTAAGACAGCGCTACACTGAAGGAGTGAAGTGATGCGGTCTAGAACCGTCCCTTCTTCAAACTGCGAACATCAAAGGGATTTAGGGACCACCTGGTCTGTTTTCAGGAGTCTAAATAAGTGCTTATGCCTGTGCTCTTTCTTACCCTGACTGCTCCGGTCACCCTATAAACTGTTCCTCGGCTTTTACTGCAGATTTATTCTGAGCAAGATCTTAAGCACTGAGAAGAGAGCAAGAGAGAAAAATTCATGTGCATGAGTCTTGGAGGTTATGGTAATCTTTGTCCCTTAGCTTGCTTTGCTTCTGGACAGTCGAGTTTTGTAAAATTGGCTTTTCAGTAGCAGAAAACCTGTAGTAAAGTGAGCAAAACTGGGTAGATGTGCGCAGTACTGATTGTGTTTATTGCCAGAGCAACTCCTGACATGCCTGGCATGATATATGGGAAGAGCGATTCATAGAATCGTGGCGTTACTCATTCTTATGCATTGAAAAAATAAGTGTACTTTAGGTAGGATTATAGGGTTTTAGCTTTAAAGAAATATTTTTTTTTGCCATGACCTTTTGTGCAGTGCTTCTGAATAACAAAAGCAAAACAAATTGTTCCAGCATGAGCACAAAGACATCTGCAATTCACTTCTTGCTGAATGCTGCCGCTTACCAATGCATAATGCGATTTATTTCTGGCTAATAGCCAGTCATGCTCGTTGCCACGATGGTGCTTCTCCTGCAAACACCAACTGTGCCCTGATTTTTGCTTCTGCCTTAGCTGACTCGTGAGCCAGGGCTTCAGCGCCTTACAGGACTGTTTCTTGTCCCTGCCTCCCCAAAAAGCAATGGCTCGTGGTTCAGCTGACTGTCAGTATTTCTTCCCTCTGCTGCCAAAACTGATCCCTTGCAGGCATCCTGAACAACTTTTTGCCTGTGCTCCTCCTCTTGAACCCTTGTTGCTTTTTCTGGTGCCAGCCCGAAGCTGAGGGCATAGACCTCGCAGGGTCTTGTCAGTGCTGTTGGTATTTGATTTAAAGCCATGTACAAAGTACCAGTAGTATCGCTTCTGCTTCTTAGTTCTTTAAGGATGTCTTTGTCATTCCCCACCCCTCTTCTATTTTGCCTTCACCATCTCCCATCTTCAGCTGCTTCTTGCCGACTTTTGAGCCTGTCGTGTCTTCTCTGTTGCTGAACGTGCCCTCCTTGAAAACCAGCTGCTTCACTTTGGGTTAATATTAGCCCGAATGAAAGAGTTTGAGCTCGGCAGTGGTGTCCCTGAGTGTAAGAGGCATCTTGTTTGTTTTCAGGCTGCCACTGCTGACGGCAGTTTGCCACCCGGAGTTCAGCTTTCTCTGTAGCTCCAACCAGCCACGAGCGCGAGGCTGTGCTCCTGTTATTTCATGGTGCAATAGAGAAAGAAAAGTTCATGAAAAGTGAGTAATTTATGAAAAAGGAAAGAGTCTATGGAGAAAGAAACCGTGTTCATTCCCCAAGCAGGGCCTGGTTGCGTGTCGTTATGGTTCAGCAGGAAAACCTCCTATTAGCAGAGTGTGTGTGGAAGAAATGAAGACAACCAAATGACGGGGTAGCCTTATACCCATGGAATTTCTGCTTGTAGAACCGGAGGTAACTGACTGTAACTCTCCACAGCTTGTTTCACGTGGGGTGCACTCAGCTGTCACTGCAAGGAATCATGATTCTCAGGCATGTGTGACCCGGTGAACGGTAGGGACCATGTTGCTCAACTCAACAGCTTCAACAGCTTCTTCTTTCCTTCCTCCCGTGCTGTAAGAGGACCTGTCACTCTTCATCTGTCCCGGCAATCGTTCACCACCCTGGTGCCAAAGGAGTGTCTGGAATAGTTGGAGCTGCAGTTATAGCACATGTGATTTTCCCTTTAGGTGGTGTGTGTGCTTTTGTGGTACAGAGGCAGAAGGACAGGCACAGGAAAAGTTTTCTTTGTGTCTTCCCTTCCTTTCCAGTGATAATTGTGCCAGGAGTTACAATCTCAAATTACAATGGGAGTTGGCTTTTTAATTTTTTTTCTATTTATTTTTAATGCATATATATATTCAGCACTACCTGATTTGTTTTTTATAAGTCGGCCAGGGAAGCAAGCCAGTTCTGGCAAATCTCAAGGTGAAATGGGTTGCGTGTTACGCTTTTCTGCACGTTCTCCAGGCGGTTGAATGTGCTGATAATGCAGATAGCGACTGGACAGATATAATCCCTAAATCAAACAGTAAGAAAAAAATGCACTGCTGGAGGAGCTGCTGGTTCCCCGGTGTGTGTGGAGAGTGCTGATAGCAGCGTGCCTTAGGACAGCACCCACATCCACCCCGGTGTTCCCTTCCAGAAATCTCCGGCCCTTCCTCCACCTCAGTCTCAGCTTTAGCAGGTGCAGGTCAGTGGGTTTGGGGTCTGGTTTTCATGCAGGCTGTATCTGTGTGAGGGAGCCAGCAGGCAGCTCATCGCACAGCTGCTGTTGGTGCATCCCTTGGACCTCCACAGAGCTGGCAACAGACAGGGCTTTTCCATGAAGACACGGGGCAGTGGTGTGGAGGAACACCAAACACTGCTCTGCAGAAAGCTTGGTACGAAACAAAGGAAATGAGGCAAAGGACGGGTGATGTGAAGCACTGCAAAACTAGCCTCTCTTAGCACAGAGACCCCTTTCCTTATTATAAGAAGCACACAAATACTTACATCATCTTTGCCTTTTTTAGGGTATTTTAAGCCTGATTTTGTTTCTGAGCCTGCAGCTTCTGCATGCTGAAGTCAGTTAGTTTAATCATTGGTAGCAGTAGGCACCATGGAGCCTAGGTGTTCACTGCTATGTACCTTTTGCTGCCATTAATTTCAATTTCTTTAGTCATAAAATTACCACCTCGTTAAACCTTGACAGCTCCCGGTGAACCAGGGGCTCTTGAAACAATCCGAGAGGACATGAAGGCTGCCTAAGGAATCTCTTTTACCTACAGGCCTTTCCCAATCACTTGTGTTCAGCAACAAAACCTCTGTTTGCAGATCCATGGTGCTGTAGGACTGTCGCAGGGGTCCCCTGCCCCCTTTGAAGGAAAGAGAGAAGTGGTTTATTAATGTGGTACAGGACTTCGAGGTCCGATTGCAGGTGACTTTTACTGAAGGATATTTTCTTCCTCTGCTGAATCAGCTGGCTGAGCTGCAACGATTTTTGTACCCTGATGTTTTTTTTTTGTTAGAAATGGGATAAAAGGCTTAGCCTTTTATCCATCTATCTCGTTCATTCTGCCGTGCCTAGGTACAGCTCACACTGCAGCATGTGGCCCAGCACCACTGCGTTTCAGCAGCACGACAGGATGGATGTGAAATTATGCATCCTGCCGGCAGTATCACTTCGTCGATTGACACAGCTTTGTTGGGTCTACAGAGTCCTCCCTTTGAAAACATTAAAAAAAAAAAAAGTGCTCCAAAGGCCAGCAGTGTTTTCTAGAGTATAGCAAGGCTGTGCTCTGTGGGGAATCTCTGGTAATATATGCACTGGATTAAGGAGGTTTAATGCCCATTTCCAAACATGTGATTTTTTTCCTTTCTGGTCGAGCTGCGGTTCTGTGGCCTTCAGTGTTCAGCTCTCAAACAAGCAGCAGCATTTTTAGGGGGTAGAATAAAACCTCCTCCATGCTCCTGGACAGGTAAAGCTGCACTTTGCCTTTAGGTGCACCTGTGCTGAGCACATACACTATCACACGCCAGAGAATGTGACTTCTGCTGCTCCTGAGGTAGCCTTCATACCCGAATAAATGCGGTAATGAAAGCTCTGATCAGGCTTAGGTTCAATCAGTCCTTTACCTCTTTTTTTTCCCAATCCAATATTCTGGGTTTGGTATCCATTCAGGAATCATCTGTGGGAGGATGTCCCAAATTTGTCAGGCGGCAGGCTAAGAAATGTGGAGTAGAGGAGGAGGGGGAAACACAACAGGAGGAGCCCAGATGTTTTTATGGATGCTGGGCAGAAGTAGGACTGCAGTGTGAGTCTTCCAGGCTTTCTTCTTCATTCCCCTTGTTGCTCCCTTCCTGCCCATAGCTATTCTCAGCTGCCGTCCTGGGAAAATGCCTGCTGTCTGTGAGGATCCAGTGCGTCATCCTGCTGCTTATTTGCCTGACCCCTGTTTTTGCCCCAGCTTCACAGCAGCTCAGTGCAGGCCGTGCCCCTCCACCAGGGAGGTGCTGTTTTGGCTCCCTGTGCGGTTAAGCACTAAAGCCTTGCTGTGAAATGTCGATGCTTAAAGTTTGCCTGGATTCAAGGGGAGAGTGGCCAAATGCACAGGGGAGAAAGCCATAAGCGTGGTTAAATGCAGCAGCACGACTTCTGGCTTAGGAAGCCTCTGAACTGTGAACTGCATGGAGGGCATTTTTGGAAGAAACACAAGTGTCTGGCTTTGTGTTCTCACCTGTCTGACTTGGGCTGTTAAAAGGCACAAGGGAAAAATACCTTTCAGCATTAAAATCTGGGCCGAGATCCGCCAGTTCTTAAAAACTCAGTGGGATGCATCTGTTACTTTTGATTAAATGCTTTTAGAAGCAAAAAGTTCCCCTAAAATTATTTTTCTTACATCCTCAACGCAGAGGAAATCGTTGAACTCAGAGAGAGCATTTTAGAAATAGCACTGCTGTTAACTTGTCATTTTAGAAGTACGGCCGTGAATTGATTATAACAGGGAATGAATGTGTAAGGATCAGAGTAAAAGTGGGGTAAACTTCAGTCAGGTAAGTGATTATTAATAAGGTGGCAGTGTTTCTGCCAGACGGGAGGAAAAATACACAGTATTTGTTATAAAGGCTGTGTTTGACTGCGGATGAATATACTGTAATGGTTAGCAATCAGAATGCATTAACCTTTGCATAGGAGCACTGCTGCAGAAAAACAATTGGCTTGTTGGTCTGAACAAAGATGTAAATCATGATTAGAGCTGATGACTTCCAAAATTTGCTTTAATGCACGTACGCTGTTTGGTCATGGGGAATTCGGTTGGCTTGAGAGCTAAGGGACAGCTTTTGTGTCGGTATGAAAGACAGGATGGAGCCTGCAGCAGCACCTGGGTGATAGGAGAGTACCTGCTGCATCCTCCTCCTGTCTCTGAAGCTGTTTAGGATTGTTGGGAAGTTGTATTTGTAGGCTCTTGATCTTTAGAAGGCCAGGGCATCTGGTAAAAGACGTAACCCTTGACCACAAGATGTAGAAACAGTGTTTGAAAACAGTGCCTTGCTTTAATGCATAGCTTTTGAACTTCCTGAGTGGAAGAAGGGGAAAGGAGGTCCCAGCTCGTGAAGCTTTGTGCTCCTGCTGCCGTGTTGATAATCCAGCTGTGGGCTCTGCCTGCACTGCTCTGTTCTCTCCTAGGGGTGCAGGGAGACCTTCAGTGAGATCAGCCAAATTGCCTTTTGGTTCCAGAGACCAGGCCATGTCCACGTCCTCCTCCCTAGGAGCGTGCTGTAATAAGCCCATTGCAAGACCTCTGTCAGGGGTTTTTATACATGATCAGGTACCAGATTTACAAACGCACTCAGCGTTGGCAACTGCTGCCTGTTACACAGGGTAAAACACAAAGTCTAAGCCTCACCGGGCACCAGGAATCCTTTATGTGCCTGAGCTGCTTTCATCTCCTCACCGCTCCGTTCACGGATCCACCCCGCAGCCCAGGAGTGCTCTCTCGGCTTCTCTTACGGCTGGGTTTCTTCTGCCAATTGCCCGGCATTGTCAGCTAATTGGAGTGGAAATGAGAAATGAAAGCAGCATTATGGAGCTGCCAAGTCTCCTCACTTGGCAGCTGGTGGCTGATGCTGGTAATTGTTACCACAAGTGTAATTGCTCTGGGCTCTGCCCAAGGTTTCAACAAAGCAGCCCAGGATTCCTCCTCCGAGACATCTGATACCTGCTGCTCTCTTCGCCCAGGCTGATGGCTTCTCCTACCCCCTCTTCTCAGAAGAGACACCCTCTCTTCTCAGTCTTCCCTCCGCATGCAGCCATTTGGCTTTCCCTCCAACCTTTTTCTCCTTATCAGTATTCTCCGAAGCCACCGAGGGCTTGTGCTGTGCTCCAGTGCCTTGGGGTTTGGTTTGTGTTGTGTCCGGGTGCCTGCAGCTCTGGAGGTGTGGGAGCACACCTCGTGTTGTGCTCCCCGCTGTGCACAGCGAGCAGGTAGCGCGCGGCCCTCTCCTTGCAGCCTGGCGAGGAAAGGCCGCCTGAGTCGGGATCCCTTCTTCTTTTGATGTAGGGAAAGCCAGAGAATTAATTAATCCTAATGGCACTGCTCGGCGCTTAAGGAGCGCTTTCCGTCTTCAAAGTGTTCTGTGCACAGTGTTTCATTATTTATACTGTTAATTATATTAGCACTTGTAAGGAAAAAGCCCCTTAAATTGTCACTGATAAAAGCACACTCCTAACAGGATAGGGATGTGGTGCTGAAGTTGTAGCACATCCTTTATCCACTGAGGCTCGGTGCCTTAGAGAAGATGTAACGTGGATTTACAGCTCTTCTGTAAGTGTCTGCAGAATGAAGTTTTGCTGCCTGTTGTAAGTGGATAATATCTAGGAACTTCCCAGTTCCTTTGTGTGTCCCCCTTGGAGCACGTTATCCACGGTGGGCTCGCCAGGCGCTCGTGGTTAGCTGGGGGCAAAAATGGGGAGAACGTGCACAAGTTGCTGGCCCCTCTTTGGTCGTCTTAACCATCGAGGCATGTTTGAAATGGGAGAAAACAAAGAATAATGGGAATACTGGCAGTGGAAGGTTACAGTCTGCGTCTGCAGGTCAGGAGAGTTGTGCATAGGCACTGATAAATTGTGTTATGCTTCTCTGCATTAGCAGCTGTTAGCAACACCCTTGGGTGTGTGCAGGGAGCGCGTTAAAATAGCTTCAAACATGGTCCTAAAACAGTCAGTACCCAGCCCCAGCACCCAAAAGCAACCTTTGCAGTAACCTCCCAGTTCCTCTCTGTATTGAAGCGTGGGAAGGAGGCGTCCTGCTCTTTTCAACCATCCCAGAGGATGCCGTGGCTTGCACCTCACGTGGCTCGTAGCTGGGACGTGGCGTTGTGCTCACTTTGCCACGGCTGCAACGTTCAGACATTCGGTAGCATTATACCCCCTGCCTCCCCACAGAGAGATCAGGAAAATGGGTTGTTGCCAGCAGTCAGGTTTTCAGATTTGATTTCAGGTCTGGGCTCCGCAGCCGGCAGTCCGAAGCTGAGCGTTGAACGGCGAGATCTGTGAGCTGCTGGGAAGGCTCATATCTGGAAAATCAGGCAGTAGTTTTCCAAATTCCTGAAAACCCTGCGGTGATGTGCAGGTGTTGGTCTGCCACCAGCAAGTGAAAGTCACTGACACCTGTGGGTGGCTGCAGGCGTGTACTGGGTACCCCGGGGTCCAGTTCGGGTTCTCCCCTGTGGTGGGTTTGGGAAAAAGCTGATTTGAGCCCCCAGGGAGACCCAGCCTGCTGGGTAGAAATAGAGAGATAGAAATCTATTGCAATACAGAAACAATAGAAAATGAGGGAGGGAGAGGTCAGGGGAAGAAGTTGTTTTTAGCAGAAACCTGAGCATTTGCATCTCACTGTGTGTAAGGCTGGCTCCACGCTGATCACTTGCCATATGAGTCCTTTGGCCACCGTTCCTACATAGAAATACTACTTATTTTTTAAAAAAGAAAACCAAGAGGCTACAAGGTGAAGGCTTGGAGCCCCAGCTGCCCTTTGTGAGCAGCAGTACGTGCACCCCAGGTGACGAGGTGCTCCCCCTGCTCTCCCCTTTCCTCCTCCTGTGGCCAGCACCAGCCCCGTGGCGTGCCAGCAGCCTCACCCCGCAGCGAGCTGCCAGTTCTGAAACGCAGACTGCTTCTCAATGCTGGCATCCTCCGTGCACAGATGTTCTCCCTCGCCACCCACCATTCTCGGATTCCCCCTCCAGCTGGAAGCAAACGAGCAGGAATAAATCCATCGGTCTGTCACACGGGTTTGGTGATTAAACGCCACTTTTTGCCAGTGGGAAGATGTTAGGGGTCGTGAGTGTGATCGTGGTGTTAAAGGGGATCTGAACGTGGTGAGGGTTTGCTAGAGAGAGCTGGAAGAGTTAACCACAGCGTGTACTAGCTCGAGCTTTGCACGTCCATAGCTTAACCTGAATTTATTCTGTAGCTGTGCTGTAAGTGCTGGCAGAGCTGGCTTCTAGATGGCTGCCCTACAGCCCCAGCTGCGTTAGGGGAGGAGACACCCGGCTGTATCACCTGAGCAGAAGCGACCTCCGGATAGCCTGCCCCGAGGGGCTGCACGCTTGCTGCTGTCCTTTCTGTGCTTGGGGTGAGTGCTGCCGCCATCCTCAGCAGAGCATCTCCCGAAATTCCTCACCCTGTTCCTTTGGGAGCATTTGGGAGCATCGTGTGATATGCACACAGGGGCTGTCTAACGTAAAAGAGCTGTTCGTATAGGAAACCGATCTTCCCCTTTCTGTTTTCTTAAGGCTTTTAAAAGCAGGTAATAAAATATGGATAGAGCACGTCTTTGGTAATACCTCGTGTGTAGCTACCAGCTGCTTTTGTAAACTGCTGGAGAGAGGGTGTTTGGCATGGAGGAGCTGAGTGCAGGCAAGAGGGGAGCTCTCTGAAACCAAGGCAGCAAAGCACTCACCCTGTGGGTTACCCCATAAGCATCCCAACAGCAAACCCTTGCTTTTGGGAGATGTCTTACTGAGGCACCGAGACTCTGTAAGTAAGAACAGGCCAATTTAGCCATGGAACTTCAAGGCTTGCTGATGGTAAGTGGAAAAGCGGTTCCCTTCTCACTGCAGGATCGAGGGGCTCTTTTCCATCTGCATTACCTTTTGAGGAAGCCTGCCTCCCCTGGGATACCCACTGCTGCCTAGGAGGGAGGAGGCCCAGCAGAGCCCCTGCCTGCACGTCATTCTGCTCTGCTTCTCTGCAGCCAGCTCTGGTGGTGCCCGGGGTGCCAGCCTTCAGCCTTCTGCCTTGGGAGCTGTGGTCTCCTCTAGCAGAGAGCCCCACGTGCCAGCAGGGATTTGCTCTCTCCGAGCTGGTGCCAGGATGTGCTGCTGTTTTCCCTCTGTCACAAATCCAGCCGCAGCCCCTTTCTCTGCCAAAGCTAGCACGGGGCATGCTGGAAGCTTCTCCAGCTCTCAAGGCAGATCTTCTTCCTCAGGCTCGTTTTCATGGGAAAGCAGGAGCAGGCAGAGCTGGGCTGCTGGTGTTGCCGTGCGGTGTCAGGAGAGCTGGCAGCCAGCATTCAGGAGAACAGGGAAGGCGAGCTTTGCTTTCCGAGCCTCTCAACAGAAGTAACAAGTCCCGAGAGGCTGCTCAGGCCTTGGAGAGACTGATGGGAGGGGAGGAGAAGTCTGGCAAGCACCAACACAGCTGGGCGAGGGCCTGAGGGGGCTGATGACAGCCTGGTGGCAGCGTGGGGCCGGTACCTCGGGTACCAAAGTTGTGACTGATAAGCGTGTGGGAGGGAGGGTGGCCCACTGCGGACTTAACTTTGCCAGCCCGTCTGTTCTGAGCTACGTGAGCCTTGTGCTGTCACCTAAAGTAATGCCCACCTTCTGCAGTGGAGGTCTAACTTAGAACTCCATGTTTTATTTGCAGAATAACACCATTTGGAAGCCAGATTCGTGCCAAGAGTGCCACTGCCATAGTAATGTCATCACCTGTGAGCCTACAGTCTGCAGACACCCCCAGTGTGACTTCCAGAAGGTAAGGGCTGCAGCCATCCCGCCGCCAGCTGATCTCTTCTGGCTGGTAGGAGCAATGCCAGCTCACTCTGGAGCTCCCAGCCTTCTGCTTTCAGCTCCTGGCACAGTTGTATGCTAAAATGTTCACGTGGGCACACACACGGGGTGTTACACATAAAGGTATGGCGGGGGCAATCGGACTTCTGCATCAAACACATGCTCAGCTGCCTCTACGCAGCTTCCTTTGAGCCTGAGGGTCTGATTCCCAGCAGGGTTTAGGGGAAGCAAGAGGGAGCAGTGAAATCACGCTTTCCCTCCCAGGGTGTGTGTGACTGCGCAGGGTCAGGCTCAGCCTTTGTGCACGTTCACTCCTCGTCGAGGGCAGCCCAATGGAAGGCAAATCCAGCCTGAGAAGCTTTTGTCTGCATCACCGCGCTCCAGCCAGAGGCTTGGGGTGGTCTGGTCCCTGCAGGGAGCCCCTGAAGCGGGCTTGGACCCCCCAGCAGGAGCCCAGCTTCCACTCACCTTCATTTGAACGCCGAGCTGGGTCGGTGTCACCCAGGCAGACGGACGCTTTCCACTCTGATGAGCAACAACAGAGCTGAGATTGTCTTCCCCCTTCTTGCGCCCTGTGCTGCTTGTTGAGCTTTCATTGTCTCCTGTTTATCTGCCTCTGTCTGAGCCTTCATTAATGGTTGTAGCTAATTGGCCATGGAATTGGTGTTGCATTAGCATCTGGATGGCTGGGGCAGTACGCATGAATGACAATAAAAATTAGTGTTTTAAAGAGGCACTGCCAATATAATAATTGCATTGCTTTACGAACCTAGTTGAAATGTTTTTCAATATGACAGCATTAACGGGGACATAATTTTCATCCTTACTGTTTTCCCCCATTATTATCACCATGTGTTGATCAAGGCAAGACTGACATTTTAAGAATTTTTCTGCTAAAGAAGAGAGAAATGAAAAGAAGAAAGCTGTCATGGTAATAATGAGTGGGCTAGAGAGGATGATGTTCATTTAAAAAAAAACAACAACACAGATGAATGAAAAGGTAGGAACTGTAATGCTGATAATGGGAAATAGATTTACAGTGTGAAATGAATCTCTGAGACTCCTCGATATTGGTAAGCTTAAAGACGAAGACTTTTAAGTCTTAGGTAAAGGTCTGGCCTCTTGAATGGGGAGAAGAATTGGATCAACCCTCAGAAGTCTTGATCACCCTTGAAAATTCTGGCCACTGATCAACAAGGTCAGAAATTGCCATCCCTCTCTGTGGTTTATTTCTTATCTTCTTATTATGAGATTTATGCTCATATTGCAACGAGACATAATACAAAAAAAAACAAACAAAAGGAAATCTCCAAAGAGCACACCCAAGTGGAGTTCTGCACACGTGTAGGTACAGCCTTCTGCTGGGGGTGCGACCTTCTTTGTGCATGGGCAGGCTGAAAGAATGAATGTTCCAAACAGACGTAAAAGCAGCAAAAATGATTTCCGTTTTGTGAACCCAAACCACCCCAACAACCCAGAACAGTTTCCCCTCACCAGGATCACAGCTGAATATGGTTAATGGTTTAAGGTAAATGAAGTACTTAATTTTGTGTTCCACCTCCTAGAGATACGGCGTTGAAGGAAATCTTGAACTAAGAAACTTTTCTCAGTTAGAAAAATCCAAATGTTTCTTTTAGAAAACAGTGAAAACTTGGGACATTTCAAATCATTCTGCTTGTGTTTATCAAACAGCTGAGGAGGTAACAAGTAAGACGATTTGGGGCATTGCACAGCCTTTGTTTTTTGTTAAAACAAAACAAACAATCCTGAGCACAAGCAATCCCTTAAAGGGTGGCCTTAACTTTGGGGAAAGAATGATGGAGATTGTCTCCTGGGAAACACTTTGGCAATATTTTGAAGGAGGCAGTCTTATTGGTAAAAAATTTCTGCAGTTCTCTTTCTGAACCTTCTCTAGTTTCTGGTTCTGCTTTCTTCCTCTCCAGCTGCTGTGCTCACATCAGTAGACTTGTCTGCTGCTTTGATTTTTTTTTTATTAGCTGTGGGAGAAAAATGCCGTGATCTGTGGTACCTCTAAGGCGGTGTCAGGGCCCTCAGATGCTGCTGCCATCAGTGACAGACACCCTGGCCCAGTAAAGTTTAACGTGCAGCTGGGAGGAACATGAAAGCATTGCTTTGGAGAGTCCGTGGAAATGTTTCAAGGACAGAAAGCCAAGATCTTTCCTCATGCTGGCTGATGCCTTCACTGATGTGTTGTCCCCTTTGTTCAATGAGTTGCTTCCATCAGCATCATCTCTTTCCCTGCTGCTGAACAGGACGCAGCCAGCAGCCAGCTTGCTAAGCCCCTGGAGCTTGCAAAGCAAAGTGGTGGCAGTGTCACCGGGCTGTGCTGGACGTGGAAGTGCTCAGTAGTTTGCAGTTCATTTTCAGATGGTGTTAATAAAAAGAGTGGTGATTAGTAAGCCAGAGAAGTTCAGGTGATGGATGCCTAGTCGATCTGCCTGCCAGCTGAGCTTCCAGCATGGCAAAATGTTAGCCTGAGATCCATCCTGTACGTTTAGAAAACTTCTGTCTGTTGAAAAAAATTATGGTTATGCCACGTTTCTCAGAGAACAGTCGGTGAATAATCCTATTTGTTGTCTTGGATAAGTGCTTTCCAGTTATTATTCTTTGTTCTGATCTGAAAACTAGTCCTGCTGGGGATTTTCCAATTGCACGATTAGGAGTGTAAGTTCTGCTCCTGTTGTTTTAAAGGCAGAATGTCAAATACAGCAAGATGGTGTGATGGCTCTCAACAAGGGGTCTTCTCTAGTAATGTATTTTCTCTTTAAACTGAGAGCATTGGGTGCAGTCAGGCCCCATATCTTTCACTTCATCTGGAACTCTGTTTTACATTCATGGCTTATTGGATTCTTGGATCTTTTCAGGGAGAAGTGCTTCAAATAGCCCCCAACAAGTGCTGCCCTGATTGTGCCTCAAGAGCCGAAGGATTTTGCCAGCATGAAGGACAGATCCACAGCGTGAGTGCTCTGTCACGTTCCTCAGCAGGGACAATCTTTCCAGGTTCCAGCTCTCAGACTGTTTCATGACAGCAAAGGATGCTTAGGCGACATGAAGGATGGGTTATTGGGCTGTGTTCTGTTACTATCAGATAACATAATAAAACAGGAGCTTGGTCTGCAGGGTTTGCAAGAAGGGGATGTGTCTCTGAGCAATATTGTGTCCTGCTTGGCTTGACGGGAGAAAGTTTCCCATTTGTTCATTCCCTTTGCTGTTTCTGTGGATGACTTGGACAAATTAGTAATGTTAGGAGAAGGAAAACATGTTGAACTTGGTGTATTAGCTAGCTTGAAAGAAGGCTTTTCTATTAGCAGCCAAGTATGCTGATAAAGATTGATTACTGTCGTGCAACTTGGGTTTATGTATTTCATAATCCCAACTTATTCAAGAAGCAGCTTGCAGCATGTGGTTTCACCTAGGGGATCTGGAAGGCCAAACCAATAAGAGTAAGTGTCTACAGAGAAAAAAAAAATAAATATTTGTGGGTAGTAGTTAATGAACCGTGCTGAACAATAGGCATACAGAAAAAAATTGTTTGACAGTGAACCCGAGTCCTCTGTCTGGTCTCTTACAGACCTTTTTGTTTGATAAGAGGCACTTCAGGTCCAAATCTTAAGAAATATGCTGAAATGCCCAGATATATTTGAATATCTGGACCTTATAGTCTGTGTTTCAGATGGAAGTTGGAACACTATTTCAGCACCTGGCACAACCAGCACGAACCTGTTGCAATCCAGTCAAAGACTGGAATACTCAGCACACCCATCCTTTTCTCCTAGTTCCTTGTGCCCCTGATTTGGGTGATGATGTGTTATATTACACTGTATTTCTTGTTGCTGGTGCTGCACTTTGTTCTGTTGTACTCTAGCTACAGCTTTTGCCATTCGGCTCTTTTTAAGTCTCTCCTTTGGGACTCAAGTCAGGAGAACAAGTAGGCATGCCTGTGGGGACCCCAGCCAGCACATTTGTACGTATGCCACATGTCACACCCAAATTCCTGTGTGAGGGGAACATCAAACAACGTTTTTTGGCAGTACAAAGTCTCATCCTGATGGTTGGCACAGATTGCCTGAAGGAAGAAGTTTTCTCTTTTGTCATTAGCCCAGTGTAGTGCCTTATGACTTCATCCTGCAAGTGTCTAGCTAGCAGCACTGGCCCTGATGGAAGCTGCATTGAAGGAAAGCTGCATCCTTTATCTAACGAGAGCTTTTTTCTCCCTGCCTAATTTAATATTGTGTGTTTTGTAAAAATTAACATTCCCTGTTGGAGAGCATTACAATACGATGACATCTTTCTTCTTAGGGCCAGTTTTTCCTCACCCTGCCTCAGGGCAGAGGTTTTTGTTGCTGCATTAATGAATAAGCAAAGCTAATGAGATTTCACTCGTAGTGAAGAGCTTAAGTATATGGGGCAGGGGGTGCTCAGTGTTGTCAGGTGTGTGTTGGGGCATCTCCTGAATGTTTTCCTAAAGAGAACGTCTCTAAACTTAGAGTCCACCCTGTAGAAGCTGTAGTGGAGAGGCAGTACAGGCAGGAGGTTATTGCTGGATGCCTCTGCCCTCTTGGGGCTTAGGCTGGTCTGCAAGGCTGCAACTTCACCAATTTTAACCTATTTTTTGCCCTGGTAGTGCAGCCAGAAGTAAGGGTTATGATGTACAAAGCTTGACTGGGCTGGCAGAAGAGTGAAGCTAAATACTATTACAGGGAGGCTCAGAAAGGAGATGTATTCACAGGTCTGGTTGGCAGCTGGATTCATGGAGGTATTTTCTCTGCCTTTGGTTGTGTTCTGCGCTGCAGCACGGCACGCAGTGGGCCAGCTCGGGATGTGTCCTGTGCTCCTGTGCCCACGGGAAGGTGAACTGCACCCGCACGGGCTGCCCAGCCCTGGCTTGTGGAAGAGGGGAGCTGCAGTACACTGCTCAGGGAGCCTGCTGTCCCACCTGTGTGGGCCTTGGCGGTGAGTATCGCGTCTGAGCAGGGCACTCTCTGGCTGCAGTGACGCGAGTAGTATCTCCGTGGCTGGGAGATTGGGAAAGCTTTTCTTTTTGCATTCGATTCTGTTGGGAAGACACATGGGTCAAGTGTTTCGCTTAATTCTCTTTCTGTTCTTCTACCATGTTTACATTTTTAACAGCTTCACCCCCAGGCCAGTAGCAAATGATAAGATTTCAGCAGTGAGCAGATGTGCCTAATAGCTCTTCATTATGGCTATTGCTATTTGAAGGAGAAGAATGCAGATATTTCCTATGTAGGGTGGGTACTTCAGGCACTTACAGACTTGGACTGCAAGTTCCAGAAATGTCTGAGCTATTGGATACCTCTTCTTGCTAAAATCCAGTGGCCAAAGTGCATCCAGAGCTCTTAATTCTCAAGTCTAAAACCCTTGGAAACTGTTGAAATTGTTACTCCTATTTTCTGCTTTGACAGAACAGAACTTTGAATTCTGAGCTGCATAAAGTCTGTGTTTTGACTGTGGGTGATGGAAGGGGATTAAGGGATGCTGAAAAAGAAAATGACTCGATGTTTTATTATTATCTCTTAGAGCCCTGCTACTTTGATGGCCGCTTGTTCCGGGACGGTGAGGACTGGCGCCTCGGTCAGTGCTCCAAATGTGTCTGCAGGGACGGCGCGACGCAGTGCTTCACAGCTTCCTGCCAGCCCGTGCTGTGCAACCAGGTCAGGGCTCATCAGCCTTCCAGGGACGCTGCTCCTGGCTGCCTTCCTTCCCTTGGCAAGATCCATTTCTCACACCGGTGTACGAGTTAGCGGGCAGATCTTCTGCATGACAAGTGGGAGATTTGAAAAAGGGAGTTTTGGTGTGCGCAGTGATGGATAATCTGTCGGTGTAAATGTGCTGTCCATCTCCTCCCCTGTACATTCTTTCCCCACCAATTTACTCTTATCACGCATTTGCTGGCTGAATGAGCACAAATACTCTCTAAAGGAACTGCGCTTTTGGTGTTATAATTAAAAAATGATGTAGGAAGGATCAGAAAATGTTTTTATTTCTCTGGGGGAAGGAATGAAAGCACAAGATTTTAACAGGAGTTTATCTTCATAAACTTTAGTATTTGGCTTGCAGCTTTGGACTTTTATTTTTTACAAAAACTATTCAACTGTATTTCAACTGTAGAAATACAGTTGAAAACATCAGTCAAATTTCACCAGTCAAATGCTGGTAAAATTCCCCTTAGAAATAAGACAATTTCAGCCAAAACAGAAGTCTCGGAGCACTATTCCTTAAGCTTGTGCTTAAAAAAAAACTAAAACCAGTAAGATGCCTTACCCAAGCTCAAATAGTGACTCTCTGTTTTAGGCCAAATGAGAGAATTGGGACATTTCTGTCTCTGAGGTCTTTGCCGTGGACAAACGATGAGTTCTTAGTGGCTAGGCAGTGATAAAACCAACCGAAACACCCCAGGATTATACACAGTGCCAACACACTGGTCAGTAAAGACAGCACAATACACTCTATAAAACTGCCTTGATTTTTTCTAAATTCTGTTTGTTATATTACGTAGTGGAAGTGCTTGAGGGTGTGTTACGCTCTTTGGATTTCTTTTTCATTGAGCCCATTGTAGCAGGCTTTTTGGGCACCTCAGCGTGCTCCCTTACAACAGTATGCCGTGCTAAGAACCTCTTGGAAATGCAGGAACTGGCTCCCTGGGAGTGCCTCCTTCTGACCTTCACTTTGTTTTATAGGGGCTGCCATTTCCCATGAATGTTTTTATCTATTGCCATGCTTAAATGCTGAATCCTGAAGTTAAGCTCCCTTCAAATGTGTGCTTCAGCTGAGTGCACAAGGAAAAAATAAAAAGCAGTAGTCATAAACCTTTTTTTCCTATTGATGCTTACCCAGATTACTATTACTGGACCAGATGTTTGTGCAATTAACACTTTTTTTTTTTGATAGAAAGAAAACCCACCTGTTTCTCTGCATGCTAATTGTTTTGCTTTGTCTGGAGATATTCAATTACTATTAGTTGACTAAGTACTGTGCATTAAAACAGATTTATGCCTGCTTTACATTCCTCCCTTTCCCACCCCAAATGGACTGATGTTGCCTGCTGACTGATTGCACTAATGTTTAATCAGCTAATCATTAGGATTTAATTAGTGGAAACAGAAATTACTGTGTTGTTGCCGTGATGTATCTGAGAATAATCAGCTGAAAGCATACAAGTTAATGTAGCAGAAAGCCAATTCTGATGGGGCTCCAGTTGTTTCCAGCCAAGGAAACGTGCCTAGTGGAAGGAGCGTTGACAGGATGTGTGGGGATTCTGTTCTGGTCTCGATCACGCCTAACATTTTCTTCCATGTGTTTTTTATCCCTCTCCCTTTCTTCCTTCTCAACTCCTTGTCAAAAGTGAAAAAATAACTTCACCCCACAGGGTGAGACTGTTATTAAACTGATTTTGCATCATTTGGATAGAAGCTGTGCCTTAGTGCTGGGTGAGAGAAACTTCAAAAATGCTTGCTGTGTGCACCTGAGTATTTCCCACCATAGGAGAACAGGATTTGTGGGGCAGGGCAAGCCCGAACTTTTAAGCTCGATGCTAAGACAACATGAAAAAAGTCAGGAGTGAAGAACATGCTTTCTGGGCATGTGTTCTCCCTGAACATGCAACCCAGCTCACTTCTTGCTTCCAGTGCAAAATGAACGTCTGGCAGATTGAGCTCACTGCCTGTACTTGTCTGCAGGGAGCTTTGCCACTAGTTATCTCTGGCGGGTAAGCCACCAGAAGAGCCAAACAGAAGGCCTTCGTTATGCTATCCCAACAAAACCCATGATGAATGAGTTCTTTTAACTCTGCTGGCAAACCTGTGGTTGCTAAGTTTTAATAAGTCTTATGTGGCTGGAGGGAGGTGTTGGTGAACAGTACTGTGCCCGTTCCCAATCATTGCATGTACGTGGCATTGTAGCAGGGAGGTTTCACGTTTCGAACAGGTGGAATTTGAGGCCCGAAGGAACTGTTATATTGATGTGAAGTGCCAGCTTATCCCAACATCATCTAAATCAGTCATGACAAAGCTTAAATTAGGATAGTCTAAGTTTTAAGCATAATTTTACACCTCCACAGTCAGTTGGGCTGCATGGGTTTAACTAAAGCATAGCAAATGCCTCTGTACAGCACTCCTGAGATGGGGAGTATAAGTCACACGCTCAGAGCCTAATAATACAGCAGTGCCAGAAAAAAATCCCTCCATCTCATACTTGAGCATGCTTCTCTATGACTTCATATACACGTTTTTTTCTCTGTCTATTTGTATACATGAGCATATGCCAGTACTTTTTTTACTGTGTGTGTATCTTTATCTGTACCTATACACCTATCTAGATATCTGGATTTTGATTGCTATCCAAAGAAGCCCAGAAAATGGGAAGGGGGAAATATTTTTATTTCTAGCCTTCTACATTGATATCCTACTGCAAAGATGGGCCCCAGATTTTGGAACCAAAACCAAGCCTTGAGTGACTGTGGCTTATCACACAGATACAACATGCCAGGAATTCCAGGCAGTGATGTGAAGTTGCATGGTAACTATTTGTGTGCTTATTTTACTTGTCTCTCCTGCTTCCTATTTAGGATGAAGCTATGGTTATGTCTCCTGGAAAATGTTGCCCAGAATGTGTTCCAAAGCCCTGCTCGGTGTCAGGAAGAGTGTACCAGGTAAGCTCTGATGAGCCACGCCAAAAGCCAGCTGTTCACAAGTTCTGGCACATACCTCTTTCCCTTCTCCCTCACGTCTGACTTTCTGCCAGCACTAATAGCTTAGTACAACCATTGCTTTTTTTCTTCCTGGAAAGCCAGAAGAGTTGAAAGAAATTAGAACTAGATAAGAATTTGCTGGCAAGCAGGAAGAAAGTTTGCAGGGTGAAGCAGATTAGGTACTTTCTTTTCACGCTTTCTTGAAGGAGGAAAGCAAAACGCACCAGTGAAGGTCAAAAGTATTCATAGCTTTCACTGTATCATATAGAATTAATTCAATGTATTGCTTAATGAATGTACATATGTGGGGTTTTCTTTTAACAATACTTTTTTGCTAACAGTGATAGTGAAGGCCTCCCAGTGTCACTAGCTTGCAATTAACAAGAAGTGCACACCAGCCTTATTTAAGCCTCATACCTCTTCTTGCTGTTTGCTGCTCATGTAGAAATAAGCATCTCTTAAGAAAAAAATTGGTATAGGATACAGATATGCAGAAGGAGCTGTCATATTTAATAGGTAACACAGATTTCTGGAAAGAATGTGGTTATTTATGAAGGGTGTTTTAACAATTGTGTAAATCTCTTGTGTTCTTTTCAAACAGCATGGTGAACAGTGGAAAAAAAATGCCTGCACTGCATGTGCTTGTCACAGAGGAGAAGTCAGATGTCTGAGAGAGATCTGTGAATCTATTACATGTCAGAAGGTAGTTGAAAATCATTCAGCTCTGATGCCTAGGCTTCAGGTGTCACTTTGCCCACGTGAAAGGATTCAGAAAGTCCTGCTCAATGGTTGTTGATGTTTTGTAGGGGGAGAACAAAGTGCAGCGTGCTGGGAAGTGCTGTGAGGAGTGTGTGTCTTCCAAGGGAAGCTGTTTGTATGACGGCACAATCAGGTACCACAGGGAGATGTGGAATATTACTCGCTGTGACTTCTGCCTGTGTGATGAAGGCCAAGTCACTTGTCATGAAGCAGAGTGTGCTAAAGTGCAGTGTGCCAAGGTAAGACAGGTTTTGTTCTTTCACAAGGTATCCATCAAGTCCTGTGATTTTTTTTGCCCCCTTTTTTCTCAACTGCCATTTTGAGACAAAGAAGCTGTCCTTCTTTTGGGCTTGTTTGGTGCAATTACTTTGAAAGTGCTTCACAGAAAAGGTGAGGAAAAACCTAGGATTTTCCATGCAAGGTTGACTACTCAGAGGGGCTTGCACTGTGAAACTAGCTAGTCTGAGTCAGTGGCTCATTTAACTTGAATTTTCTCTGCCACTGCTGTCTGCCTGCTAATAGAGGGTCAGAGACATCTGGTTTCAGTAAAAACTGGCTTTACCAGGAGCTGAATGTGGGGAGAGATGTACAGGTCAGAGATAGTTAGCGGCTGAAGAAATGTTCCTTTTGTCTTCATTTGCTATGCAACTGTGGATTTCGGTGAGGTGGTTGGAAATGGAAGACTGTGTTCTACTTTTCTCCATTTTGTCCATGCCATTCTGAGCACATAAGCTCAAAGATGTTTTATTCCAAATGTTGTTTAGTCTAAATGCCTCGACAAGTTATGTTATAGTTGCTCTATAATGGATGTGGAAAATGCATTAGGTAGAGTTCAATGTCTTTTATACACATGCGTGCATGCACACACACCTTTTTGGATTGCCTTCGTGCACTGCGGCAAGACTTCTGTGTTTTTTCTCACTGCGTCTGTTTTAATCAGTGGGTTAATACCTGATTATGCCAACTACTCCACAGAGTCAGGGAAGAGGAGAGAAGGAAAGGAACTGTGGCCTTCTAAGATGTCTCTTGCAGCGGCAAAGCTTTTCTGACGATTCCGCATGCACAAAAATTTTTGAGTAGTAGCACCCTTGTGTTGTGCCTGAAGTCTGGCCAAAATCCGCACAGTGCACACAGTGGGTTCACCAGATTAGATCGTTTTAATGTGTGCTCAAAGTAAAGTTGGAATCCACACACAGGGTCCCAAACGATGCATCACACAGAGAGAATGCATCTGGGAATAAAAATGTACGCTTGTGCATCTGAGATTGGGCCTTTTAAATAGCAAAACTGCACTGAGTGTGGGACCCAAGCTCTTGTTGCTGGTGCAGTGCTGATGATTAACATCTGACCTCAAACTGCAGGGAGAGATTTTTCTGGATGGAAAGTCGCGATTGTCATAAAATCTTGAGCACTTGCATCTGTTTCAGACAGCTTCCTGCATGCTTATGGCTGTAAATTGGATCATTTACACTAATGATGATGGCATGCTGTCATGGCTCAATAGGGAAATGATTTAATATTCATTCTCATACCTTGGGTTCTGACAAAGAATCCATTATTCAGAAAAGCCGGGGCTATTTTACAGGACGATAGCTGGAGATGTTAACACATGAGCTTCAAAAGGGAGGGTTCAAAAGTGTGCAGCATTATCACTCATGCAGCTCTTTTTCAAACGGAGGCTCTCAAAGGTAACTACCGAGCTCAAAGCCACAGCAAGTAAAATGATATAATTTATCAGAGTGTGAACTGCTGCATTTTCAAATTGAATGAAGCGTGATTGCGAGGAGGACAGTGGCAAGGAGGAAGGCAATGTCCTTTGTTGTAGACAAGAGTTGTGTTCCCACTTGATAAAAGATATTTGCCTAAGGATTTACTATCCAGCATAGCTTCCCTCAAGATAAACTAGCTTCCCCAAGTTATGCGCAGTCATAGTTTATCTCAATAGTGCAAGGTGCCCATTAATTAACTGCAATAAAATATTATCTCAAAAAGCACGTAAAATATTTTATTTCCTTTTTCCTTTTTTTTTTTTTTTGAGGTACAGGTTTGGATTTTAGGCACCTGCATTAATAAATCAGAGCTGATGTGAAGCTAGGAGCATTTGGATTCATCTCTTCATTAAGGCACTATTAATTTTCTGGTCACATCGTTCTGTTTAAAACATAATGAGGCCACAGATATGAACTGCAAATCCTAGACAGCTCAACGTAGTATAGCAGCATTATGTGAAGGTAGGGTGGAGGCTTAGCTTTTAAACCCTTTCAAATAAACCTGTGCAGAACTGCCGAATGAAAGCATCTGCGGTGGTTCTGACCTAATCTTCAAAAAGCCATTTTCAGCAGGTTACTGACGAGCTCTGGGTACAAGTTATGTGGCAGGCTGGGATAGCTTTGGGCCTTGAAGTGGATGCACTCAACCAAAACTACTCAGGCTGTCAGCATCACAAAATCCCACTGGAGCACTTCCCAGCGCCCTGCTAAGTAAGCACACTTGGTGAGGAGGTTCAGGTACGTGCCTGAGGTGCTCACAGGGGATGCTGCAGCCCACCTGAGGTGGTGGTGCCTGGGTTGCCCACCTTCAGTGTTACTTCCAACAGCCCTAGCAGCCCCAGAACTACAGGATCAGTAAGGCAGAGCTTGCAGGGTGCTGTGTGCCTAACCCAGCCAGCAGCACTCTGGTATTTAGAAGAAGCAGAGGTAGAGGTTTCCTTCCTTGCCTCCCAGCCCGACATAGCCTTTCAACATTCCCAACCTGAAATATTCAGTGATCTCTTCAGCAAAGCCACACGTGGCCTAGAAATCTCCGTAGCCTCTCCCTTTTCTGGCAGAGCAGTGGGGTTGCATTTTTTGGGGTGTGTAGGGGAGCCATGTTCCCTGCCGGGTTGTTGTCGGCTTTCCTGTGGTTTGTGTTTGCGTGTGGGTGGGGATGTGGGTAGGGCTGGGGCTGAGAGGGTTTACAACACATAACAATGACATGAGAGGCAACCATCGCCACCAGCAATTTGAAGTAATGATTTAAGCAGCAAAAATGTATAGAACCAGGGGAGATTCAGGCTGTGGGTGGTCCTCGAAGAGGAAATTGAAGCTGTTTCTTTTGATCCGTGTCCTGGTTCCTTAAGATGGAGTCTCCCTCTTTACTAAATATTCAGCTTCCACGAGGGCTTGTGCCCAATCTGGGCATGTCATTCCTTTCTCCTGCTGCTAAATTCTTACCTTCAAACCAGAGCTGTTTAAGTGAACCCTGTGGAGTTATACATTTGTAACAAAGAACAGGCTTTTTCCATCTGGGATAAATAGAGCATGTGCTTTGAAATTCTCTTGGGGAAAAAAAAATAACACATTGAAAATGAAGGTAAGCTTCTGTGCATTTGAATCTTGACAGTGGTCCAGTAAAATGCTGGAGATGGGCAGTGAATAATGGCATTCCTCTTCTCTGTGTTTGCAGTGGGTTCTACTGGGGGACTCTTCGCAGGATTTAGGGATGAAGCAATACCCTTATCACTGAGTTCCCTGGCCTTTTCTGAGGTTACTTCTGTGACTGCAATATTCATTAAGCACATTTTTCAGACTGTACCTGCAGAGATGAAGTAGGATAGAGAGAAGATAACGTGAAATTAGATACTGAAGATTGCATTCCAGAGCAAGAGCTGTTCTGCCTCTGCATTCCACAGTATTTTTGGTATTGTTGATTTTGTTTGAATTGCTGCAACCTTTCTCTTCACAGGGTGAAGAATTAATTCACTTAGATGGGAAGTGCTGTCCTGAATGTATTCCGAGTAATAGTTATTGTGTTTACAAAGAACATAGAAAAGCTGTAAGTATCCTGGTACTTCGGAGCACGTAATAGAGAATTCTGCTTTAGAGGTTTGGAGAACTGACTCTCCCTCTCCAGTTCCAAGAAGGATATTATTTGCAAGTCTAGCAGAAAAATAATCCATTAATGCTATCTGCAGATTGCTTTTATAATTTACAGAACACTTGTTTATAATGTGTGCATCTGCTGCAGAGTTTAAGTTTGCCTTGCTTTCCTCTGTGCGGTATAATCAATCATTTCCTGTTAATATTTAATACACATCCTCATTGCTTTCCTGTACATTTCGTGGAGTTAAAGATGCCTGACTTCCATCCGGCACAGGCTGCATAGCAGAGGCAACGTATAGCATTCTGCCTATTCCATCAGCTAGGATTTTCTCTGTAAGAGTCCATTGTTTTCTGAATGTTTTCAAAGAATGTTCTTTCTGAAGTTGGATAGAAGGAGCAGGTTAAGGATCTTTGTTGAAATTCACCAGCAATGGGCTTTTCATTGCTCTGGCAGATAAGGGCCTCAGCTAACGGCTGCTGTTTGCCAACAGATGTGAGAAATAAGAAGTTTAATGCTGCTCTTTCTTTTTTTTTTAAATGTTAACACATCCCTTCCTCACATCTCTCTCTCAGACCCAAGTGAGGTAAAGCATATTCAGATGCCAGGTTTATTGCAATTTGTGCTTTATCCCTTTCAAGAGAGGAACTGGCACAAAAGCTAGACGGGCAGGCGGCTTGCTGACTCTTTTCTGCCTCTTGGCTTCCTCACCTGGTACCAGCAGAGCCTCAGCCATCGAGGGCAGCTTCAGGGACCTTCTGAGCAGACCCAGGGATCGCAGAGGGTGTGAGATCTCTCCCCTCCATTGACTTGTAAAAGTAGGCAGCGGCAGGCGGGCAAAAGAGAACAAGGCAGCAGAAGAGAGGAGGAGAGGAAGTCAAATGGTGCCGAGGTTAGAAATTTACCTTGTGGCAAAAAATTTATTATGTAAATGAAGAGATTCACACCCAGAACAGACTACAGGTGTCTGTTCAGAGAAAGAGCAGGTTCAAAGGATGTGAGAAAGAAGGGGACAAGAGAGACAGCAAGATGTGGGAACACAAGCAAATGCCTTCAGTTAGAGCAGATGAAGGTAGGTGCAGAAGCAGAGAAGACTGCTAGCTGCAAAAAACACTGGTTTGGGGAGGGAGTGCTGAGAGGAAATGCAATTAGGAATTCGTGAGCACTTTGTAGATTGCCTTGATCTGGATGGCAAACATTACAGAGGTGCACAGTCCCACATCCCCCGAAGCAGCCCCCGAGATGTTAAATTCACTGCTAGCGCTGATGTAGCCTTGAAATAGGCTACAGACTGCAGAGCTTGGCAGCTGTGCCCGTGGTGTGGGGCGCTCATCCTAACCCTGCCCCTTTGGTGTCACCTTTTGCAGGATGGAGAGAAATGGGCAGAAGGGCCGTGCAGCGAGTGTGAGTGCCGGGACGCGGAGGTGATCTGCTTGCAGCGCTCCTGCCCGCCCTGCCCGCCGGGCAGCCTGCCTGCTGGGCTGGAGGACGACTGCTGCCCGCGCTGTGAGCCAGGTACCCAGCCAGCACCACGCGGGTCTCACCGCCGCTCGTGTTGGGGGGAGCACGCTCATTGCACATCCCTCGGACACAGGACGGGGCATATCCTGGCATCCCGGCTGCCCTTGCATCCCCCGTGCTGGTCTGGCACCTGCAGTGAATTTTAACTTGTCTTCAGTTTGCAATCATAAATATCATAAATAGGCTGCTTTCCACGTGTTTCTGGACCTGTTAGAGCGAGGCAACAAGAGGGCCACAAAGGTGATCAGAGGGCTTGGAGCACCTCTCCTCGGAAGAAAGAGCTGGGGCTGTTCAGCCTGGAGAAGAGAAGGCTCCAGGGAAACCTCATTGAGGCTTTTCAGTGTTTAAAGGGGTCTTATAAAAAGGATGGAGAAGGACTCTTTACTTGGGTAGATAATGATAGGACAAGGGGGTATGGTCTTAAACCGAAAGAGGAGAGATTTAGATTAGACATTAGGAGAAATTTCTTCACTGTAAAGGTGATGAGGCACTGGAACAGGTTGCCAAGAGAAGCAGTGGATGCCCGATCCCCGGGGGTGTTGAAGGCCAGGCTGGATGACCAACCTGATCTAGTGGGTGGCATCCCTCCCCGTGGTGGGGGGTTGGAGTAAGATGATCTTTAAGGTCCCGTCCAACTCCAGCCATTTTATGATTCAGTGATTCCATAATTAGGGTTTCTGGAGAGGCTTAGGGTTCCATCCAAAGGATGGGGGACAATCCTGCTGACTTCCCTTCCCTTAAATCATGGCTTTCCACTGACAAAAGATGGGATGGTGTTTTGAAAATGTTTTGTCTATTCCTTTATTTTCAAGACAGCAAGTTTTGTAAGGCAGAGGTCTGAACCTTTGCAACTCTTAACAAGTGTTTTGGAGCTTATGGGCTCCTGAGTATTTCTCAGGAGTGGGAATGAGAAGGAACCTGCCTGCACTGTTAAGCCACAAGCTCACCTGGAGCTGGATGGCTGCCAGTTAATAATTGTTCGGAAAAATCAAAATAGCCTTAGCTATGTGTTCATTTTGCATATAAATTCATTTTTCTCCAGGATGTTGTCATTCTCCTTCATTTACACTTCACAGTTAGTATGCTTTACATTTCCTAGTTGGTAGGCTTTATCTGTGATTTGCTAATTTTTCCTATTGGTAGCTGTTCTTGTTGTATTCATCTAACTTGGGTTTTATCAGAGTGCTCCAGTTAATGGTTTATCTGAGTAAAAAGAAAATAGCTTCACAGTTTAATTATGCTGTCATTTCCAGGAGTGGCTTGGCACATTTGCCATATTAATGTTTTAAAGCTTGTTATTTACTGCATGCTAATAAAAATGCAAAGCACTACAAATTGAAAAGTGAGGAAAATGGGTTTTGGGCAGTTCAGATGCAATTGTCCTGGATTTTCAAAAGGGAACAGCGCTTGCATAGACTCCTATGCAGGAGAGGACAGATAATAAAGTGCTCTCAGCACCCATCTGTTCTGCTTCTTATCAAGAGGTATCACTGTGTGCTGGTTACCCTTGAAAATCAGACCTCTTCCTTCAACTTCTGCACTGGTAGTGCTTTGGAAAAGATGTCCTTTGAAGTCATGGCATTGGATGAACCTGCATTTTTGTGTCCTGATAGGCAAATGGAAATTCCCCTTACCAAAGCCTACAGGTTTTTTTTTTTTTTTTTTTCTTTCTGTTTTTGCATCAGAGCGGATGTGAAACAAATGCAAAACCCAGCCTGCAGCAGTTCAACCTGTGAGCCAGGAGCTCCAGCTCCTAACACATCTGCATCTTTAAAGCCAGTAAAAATTCATGGCTGCTCCTCACAGATGTGCTGGGGGAAGCAGGCAGGCAGAAGCCATTCGTTCTCAGCCACTGTAGAGCATCTAGCCCTAAGCACAATGATATTTTGGTGAAAAACAGCAAATATGCCAACTTACTGAGAACATTTGTGTTGGAGCAGAGGGAATTTTTTGTACTTAGAGAAAAATTGCCTGTTCTGTGGCTCACCGAGCAAGTCAGTTCATTGTCAGCCGGTAAGGATGGGGCAGCGTGTACCTTCGGGAAGTTACTGGTAAGAAATAGATAGAGACAGAGCTTTCTATTCATTTCTCTTGCTTTTTGACTTTGGATTCCTCCTCACCTTGCATCTGTCTGCCTTCTGTAGCTCCTGAGTCCCAATTCTTTCCTTAGGTACAGCTGCCTGGCAACTTGCAGTTTGTTGAGTGTAAATGAAGGAGAGTTTTCAGCATTGAGTCCCTTTGTGCTGACCCGTCAGGAAGGAGCAGACAGCTTTTCTTCCAATGAGCAAAAGAAGCTCAGTAGTAAAGAAAAAATAGTCTTTCTCCTGGCTTCTGCAGGGAGATCAGCATGCCCTTTGAGAAAATAAACTGTGGTCAAACAGTGTTTGCTACAGTGCTGGGACACAAAGCTTTTCCCTGGAGGGGATGTGCTCTGCCACCTGTACTTTGACCAGGCATGGGCGCAGTCTTGACTTATTGCAGGGTCTGGCTGAAGGAAATTCAGATTTAGATTGTTTTGAGCCATTAATTCCTGGTGACCTAGGATTTTTACTGTTGAACAACAATGTGGACAATGAACATTGTTTTTATCGATACTCTGGGAAACCAGAGTCTCAACAATACCCCCCACATATGAGAATAAATAAATAAATATCATATTTAGCCCCTTGCATGCTATTTTGGAAGAAAACCACTCCAAAACTAAAGCACCTTGAACCAGCAACAGAAGCTAATGAAGAATTTTACTTGGATTTTGCAGTGTGCATTGCGCTGTGTCTTCCTGACTGAAAACACTTTTTTTTTTTGGCCTTTGTGTCTTTTCCTTGTGCTAGCTGAGTGCCATCCGGACTGTTTGACCTGCTCTCACTCCTTTGATCACTGCAACGCCTGCCGTGATGCAAGGAAGCAGCTGCAGAACGGGCGCTGTGTGGAGAGCTGTGCACCGGGCTTCTACCAGGATGGGGGCGCTTGCTTAGGTAACCTCTGCCAGAGTTACATACCCTGTCAGATGACACTTCTGGGGCTCGCTGTGCTTTTGTCTGCAGGATCCCCCAGGCTTACTATAAACAGATTGTCTGGCTCTGCTTGGCAAAGCAGTCAGACATATCCTGAACAGTACCCGTGAGCTTAAGGCTTTCAAAGGTTTCAGGTGGAAGCCCCTGGAAAATGTGAATTCTCAAATTCTTTTGCCAACGTGAGACAAAATCATCTCTTAATCAGAGCAGGGGTGTCTTGCTGCATCAAGGCGTTTAGAATTAATACATCTTTCTTTTCCTTTGCTTTCTCCTGGAAGCCTGCAATGAAACATGCGCAGCCTGCACCAACGGATTCGAGTGCTCCTCGTGCCGGACATCCCTGCTAATGAAGAACGGGCAGTGCGTGACCTCGTGTGGGAAGGGCTACTTCCAAGAGCAGCTTCTATGTGCAGGTAAACCAAAGCAAAAAAGACTGCAATGCTTTGTGATAGCAAAGCAGCAGACAAAAGCTGTACCCAAACTATCAGATAGACAGACTCTCTGTTGAGGGACGTGCTGTTGACATAGGTGTTAATATTCACCCTAGAGTTAAGCCACGAGTGAACAGAGGAACCAAAGCTATACAGTGTAAAACTGATTACTGGGTGGTTTAGTCATTAAAAATCCTTGGCTGATGAGTTTGGTTGGTCTAAAACTTGGTGCTTTTGTACAGGTCAGTTCCTGATTTTCAGCGCTGTCCTCTTTCAATTCAGAATTCTCTTTTGGAAATATTACTGGTGGTGTTGAGGGTTCAGAGCAGGGTGTACGCATTAATTTTACAGAGGATATAACACCCTGAACCGTGCCAGACAATCTGGTCACCATAAGGGTTTTCTCTGAGTTCAGTGTGGACTAAGCTGCAGCCGCTAATGCCAGACCTCTCAGGAGGCAGTACGTTGAGGTGGAAAATTATTTGGAGGAATGGGGGATCAATAGGACCCAGAAAAACACAGAGAAAACACTTCTTGGAAAAGTTTTACCCTGTGTTACAATTATTCCTTTCATATAATATAATTCATATAAAGTTAACACTTTTCTCCTCTTGGTGTTGGCCTTTTTAGAAAGCTTCTGATTTCTACAGCTCTAATTCAGCAGAGGGGTGAAGCACATGCTTAACTTCTTGAGCCATCATTTTAATTTCTTTGGGACTGGCCCAACTGCATAAAATTAAATACAGGCTTAGGACTTAGGGCAGGTTTCAAGGGAAAGCACTTTTGATTCCAAGTTCAGCTTCCTTTTCTAAAGTGGTTTGCCTTGAAGAGCTGATTATTTGTTTCAGGTTCTGAAAATTTGAGAAACCTGTGTCTTTCAGCAGAGACTGGAAGACTAGGACCCCATTGTGCATGTATAAATAGAAAAGAGAGACCCAGTCCAAAAGAATTTACAGTCTTAAGTACCAAATAATCTTCTACTTCATTTGGTTTTATTTTACCATTTCCTTTCCACCTGCTCCCAGTGTTTTAATTGGCAGTGCCCACGTACTGCTGGAGCAGTAGGGAAAGGCTAATGTTTCATTTTATTACTGGTTTGTAGATTACTGATTGTACATTCCATCCAAATTTGCAGTCACGCATGCTTGTAGCTGAAAGTTGCTGGGAAAATTTGTTCCTGTTTCCTCAGAGGAATTAAACCAATTTGCTTTAGTTCTGCCTGGCTGCATTTTCTACATAAAGTAAAACCAGTGGAGAAAGTCTTAAGTTTCAGATACGGTCAGTAATTTGTTTCCATTCACTCTTTCTTTGTAACCTCTTCATTTTTACCAATCTGTGATCTGATTGTCCAGACAGGCCGTAGGCTGTTGAGGAATAATTTTCTCGTAATCGTTCTACCATCGGCGATAAGCACGTTCCAAAAGCGTAACAAGGATGAACCGGCCTCTGTTAATGGTTACGGCTCCAGTAAACTCTCTCTTGAGGAATTCACTCTGGAGATGAAAAACGCCTGTAAAAACAGGTTTCTTGCTCCGTCCAGCTGCTGACACGCTGCTGTCAGAGTTGCAACAAAAGACAAGGAATTAGTCTTTCCTTTTATTCACATTTTATCACATCTGGTTTAATTGAATCCATTTGAAATTTCGCAGTGCAGTTGTTTGATCTCTTCCCAGTTTTAGTCTTACACCAGGCTTGTTTCCTGCCTCCCTCCCTACACCTGCTTCTGTAAAGTATTAAAACCAGTGAGAGAAAGTAAAGTTGAGAATAAGAAGTGGTGGATTCAGATATGCAGTGGTGTATTTAAAGGTCATGGGTCACTTTGAATGGGGCTTGTGGTGGAGCAGTAGATGCAGAAACAGGCTGTGGAAACAGTTAAGACACCCCCCCCACCAGGGGCAAAGCAAAGGGAAGCAAAAAGAAAAGATGTCTGCCTGGTAGAACAGAAGGGCTCAGAGGACTTGCAGTGCTCAGTGCTCTCATTGCATTTTTCTAACTTAATTATTTATGTTTTCAAGATTATTCAAAAGCCAAGGCAGAACACAAGTGTTCCTGCTTTGATCTCCCAAAGCGCCGATGTTGAAACATGTAACTTGACACTAACAGACCCAGCTCACTCTGCAGCAAAGCGCGTGGATTTGTGTTCCCAACCTGTTGTCTTCCTCTGCTGCTTCCTGCCTGCAGAGGCTCACCTGGAGGGGAAATGACCGGATGGGACTCAGCTGACCTTGCCCAGCCCACAGGAAGGATGGCAGGCTAGAGGTGGTTGCTGGTACCACGCAGCACAGAGCCTGGACCCTTCTGTGCTTTCCCAAAGCCAGGCGATAATTTTGCATTGTGCTCTTGCTGGGGTGCCATTTGACCCCTGAAGTTTTGTCTGGTTAGTGCTGATTTTCTGGGAGGATACCGAACTGCAGCTTCATGAATGCCATTGCGTCAGCTAAGGCAGAGAGCTGTGCATCCTGCTGCAAGAGGAAGGTCCAATACATTCTTCTCAACGTCTTTCCTTCAGCAGCAGCACCTGGTTATGTTGCAAGATCTCGCATGTGTGTCCAATATCCACACTGAAGGCAACAGGGAACACAGCGTGGCTCCTACCAAGTCTGATCTGAAAACAGCGAGAAAGGGTGAAAACAGTTTCCTGGCAATGCCATCACTCCTGTTGACGTGTTTTCACACAGCCACTTGCTGCAGGCAAAGATGCCTTAGCTGACAGCGGCTCATTGAATGCTTCCATTTTTCCCCTGCTTTTTCAGTGAAGATGAAGACTGGCTGCTGGGGCAAGGAGCAGCTGTCGAGGCTGGAAGTGATCCAGTGCTACAAAGAGCCAAAGCTTCTCCAGGCAGGGTGTGTCGGAGGATTCTGTGGGGTTTGTTCTCAGGGAGGGCTGGCAAAGCAGAGCTGGGAACTGGGGCACTGTGTCGGAGCTTGGTCTCTTGCTCCAGAGACTTGTCTGTTGTCCCACCTTGAGGAGATCGTCACTGATCTTGTACTTTGAGTCATTTGCTCTGCTTCCAAATGCTAAATGGGCCTGTCTTGCTACGAATCAGGTTGCATCCTTTCCTTTTCCTCCCTTCTTCCAAATCCACTGCTTAAATCCCCTTCCTTTCTGTCTGAAGGAAGATGCATATCAGAGAGAGATACTCTGTCCAGTAGTCTGGATGCAGAGGGTCCGTTTCTTAGCTTTTTGCCAAATCCACTGCACCTTCTCCGAGGGTCTGACAACCTCTGGCAGGTTGTAGTTCATTTTGCTCACTGTAGCTGAAGCACCACAGAAGTCACTCTCCACCTGGGAAGACCTGCAATTTCAACACAACAGCTGCCTCACTTGAAAGCTGCTCTGATACCCTGCCAAAAAGGCTTGTGAGGGCCAGAGCCAGCAGCGAAGGTGAGCTGGGAGAGAGGGTTGTTGGAACCGTGATGAGGCTGGATGAGGACAGCCCTGAAGAATGGCTGCGTGCAGATGGGGGCAGTGAGGCAGCGCTGAGAGGACTTAGAGCCCAAGCATGGTTGCCCAGCTGACCTGGCTTTCATCGAAGGGCATTCTGAATACAGCTGTACGCAAGGATGTCTGGTTTGGAACCGAGTCTAGAGGCCAGGCAACCATGAGGGAGAAGCCTTTCCTGGAAAGGGACAGTATCTCCAGAGATGACATGAGAAGTTTTGGAAATAACTGGGTAACTTGGGGTGTGTCAATGTATTTAGGCAGGTCAACAGTGAGGGGGTCAAGCTGCACAGTGGCAAATGTATTATTAAGAGCTCGAGTCCTGCTGTCCAACCTTTCCAAAAGATGTTGAAAGTTAGAGAGAGCTCAGAGAGGAGCAAAGCAGTTGTGGCTGGAAGGTGAAGTGAGGACATTTCAGTCCGTAGGAATTTACAGCATGAACTCATACTCTGCAGTTAACTTGCAAGTGTAGACGTGCCCTGAGAATCATCCAAGCTGGAATGAGATGCAGCTTTCTATCAGCAAGGGAAATTAGCAACTGGAGCAGAGAAGTGTGCACAATCTTTACCTTGAGATAGGATGCCTGCTATTTGTCGTGTTGTGATTCAGCCACGATTCGGTGCACGTGATAGCTGTGCCGTATGTGCTGGTTTACCTTGCCGTAGGAGTCGGTGGTGGAGGCCGGTCGGGTGCAGGATGATCAGCATCCTTCTGAGAGACGCCTCACATGGAAGTATTCAGGAGATAGAAGAGCCATAGCGCTCTGAAGAGATGAGGAATAATGCAGGAGAGAAAAGTGAGCAGCCAGTTGCAGGGCAATAGAAGAGGAAGATGAGAAAAGGTGAAATAAATGAAGGTGGAATTAGGGAGAAAGAAAATCAAGAAGGCCAAAGGACCAAGTGCTGGGCATGTACTCAAATGTCCTGTGTCTTGGCCCCATAAGTACTCCCTTGTCTAACCCCAGGCATGTCACATCACCTCTCTGGGCTCCGCTTGCCTGCCTATGAGATGGAGAGGATAACGCTTCCCTGCCTTGGGGAGCGATGAGACCCACGCAGATGGGGTGTTTGTCTTCTGTGCAGTGTGACTCATATAAGCACAAACATAGGTGCTCCAGCTCGTTAATTAACAAACCACAAGAGCAATTATGGCCTCAAGCAGACAGAAGAAGCATAAAAACCATGCAAAACAGGAGTGAGAGGGGAGTGTTGGTGATTGCTTGTTTGCCGTAAACTTATTTACAGCTACATGCTGTGCTGCATAGTCATTCCTACACTGTTCTGCACTTGCCCTGAAATATCAGATGTGGTCCTGGACTGGAAACACTTCACTCTCACCTGCTCCTGGGGACAGGAAGAATCGGATCTTTTAGGGGTTTATTTTGGCAGGAAGGTGTTTGCTTTTGTCACTGTTCTGTACGTAAGTGTGCTCTTAGTTGTGTGGATTAAGCTTCCCAGAGAGTGCCAGATTTTTTGCTGACCAGCTGCTGCCGCATCTGCTGGTCCCTGCCTTACGCTTACTCATAGGTGAGCTTTTCTTGAGTGGCTGCAACTTCAGGCACGTTCCTGGATACGGGGCAAGTGTCAGAAGGTGCCGTTTTATCCCACCTGCTGTGGTCTGGGAGCACAAGCACGTACCTGCCTCATTGTGAAAGACTAAATTGAAGAACATCTTTAGTACATATTTGGGCGCAATCGAGAAAAAAAAGTAATGGTTAAAGGAACTGTGATTTGTACGGTTAGTGCAAGCACTGATAGGACAGGATTTAGCGTGCGTCCTCTGCACGGATCCCATAAATGGGGAGCACAGTGCGCTGCATTTTCCTCACAGCTGAATTTGGACAGCTTTAAATAAAACTCATTCAAATAAAAATTTCAATAAAGCTCGTTCAACAGCTGCTTTGGGAGGCGGAATTGATCTCCCTACAGCTATTAGTTGAATTGTAAGACATCATCATAGGTTGAGGATGACTGTTCTGCCTACGTGTTCCTGTGCCCAGGTTCCTGAAGGGGCATTTTTACTGCCTGTACTGCCGGCGTGTGCTGTACTTCAGGTATGTGGTGTCAGAGAAAAGACAGGCAGTGCACACTGGCCTGGACCAGGGACCCGCTGCCCCCATACCCCAGGAATTACTGAGTCTGATCACACAACAATTTCTGCCCTGCCCAAGAAGGGTCAGCCAACAGCCAGAACTGAGTTATTCCTACACGGGTGCAGAGTCCTGGCAGGGCAGGAGGAGTTGTTTTTAGATGCAGGCCATCTTGTTTCTAATTTTGTGGGATCTTCACTGCACCCCTGCCATCTGATTCTGTTTGCTCATGAAATTGGCTTAATGTCAGTAGTTGCTGCAAGGATTTGATTGCAGGAATGTTTTCTCAGTAGCATGTGACAGGGACTCTTCCCACTTCCCTTCCGTTTGGGCTCAAGCAGCACCCAGCACCATGATGAGCAGGACTTGACAGGGTTACCAATGTCCTCCCAGTCTGACTACAGCTCCAGAGACAGCACTGATGCATGTTACATGTCACGCTGTGTGTACAAAACTAAGGTGTGAATCGTACCCCTGAGATGAGTTGACCTGGATGAAAATACTAACATAGCTAAAGCAGTTATCCTTTGCCTTCTTTTCCTTTTCCGAAGCAGTGAGTGCCTCTGAATTTAAGGTACAAAATTGCAAATAAGTGAATTGCTGCAAATTCTTCATCTTAAAAAGATGATTGGAAGTCGATTGTTCATTAATCTTTCACCTTTCTTTCCTGCAGCTTGTCACGAGTCCTGTTCTTCGTGCTGGGGACCTGCTGACAACAATTGTTTGTCCTGCAAAGACACGTCACACGTGCTAAAAGCAGGGCTCTGCGTGGCCAGCTGTGGACAGGGATTTTATCTCAAGGATGGAGTCTGTAGTGGTAAATGCCTGTTTTCTTCCTCTAATTGCAAGAAGCTTGAGAAATGCTCTGCAAAACAGAAATCAATATTTCATTTAGCCATGCAGCAGCTGTGATTTTATTCACGTCTAAGAAGCCAGATGCACCTCGTGCATAAATATCGGATGAGGAAAGCTGATGTTTGTTTGTAAGATTATTAATTCATTTAAGATAATCAGATGCTGAAAGGTTTAAGTTTTTTTTCCCTTCATTGAACAGCTTGAAAGCCTGACTGAGTTGTTTCTGGGGGCTTGACAAATCCATTTGTCTGCGGAAAGAAAAATGGCCCTTGCCAGCAGGTTTCTATAAATTTGATTATAATTCAGCATCACAGTAACTAATACCTACACAACAGATGAGGCTTGAGAGCTGGAAAGGTTTTCTCAGAAGAAGGGGAAGAGAAGGCTGGAGGGAATTAAAGACCTAAGTCAAACGGATCATGAAGGGGAAAAAAATCAAAGATTTTAAAATGTCCTGCAACCATTCAGGCCCTCCTTGTGTTTCTGGTGGCAGCCACCTCCAGCTGCTTTGAAGGACTCTCCAGCACAGCCAGTAGTGTTGATGCAGGGGTCGGTTGTCTTTATGCAGCCCTACCTGAGACACAGCTAGCTAGAAAGCCTAAAACCTGGAGCATGTTGACAAAATTGCTGCTATTCTGGCCACTTCTGAATGAGTCGCACTTTGACCGGGTTCCCCTTCAGTTTGGTTGATGTCTACACCAGTAAATTTGACACACCCGTGTTTTGCAGTGTGCAGAACTGAAATCTTACATCTGTAGCTAGAAATCATGTAAGCCTAAAGTGAAGTTTTACTCCGGTGCAGCTTGGCCATATTCGTGATTTTATTGCCAGTGATTTCTCAAAACTGCATAGCTGTTCCTCACACCTGCCAGGATTCAGGCCTTTCATCTTCCACCAAGAGCATTGATTTTGATACCCAGCTGGAGACCTGTAAGCTGTTCTAAGAGAGGCTGTCTGACTGGTGAAAAGAAACAAAAACTGGTTAAGTAAAATGCTTGGCCCCTCTGAATACACAGCAGCAGTTCTGCTGGCTTAGGGAAGGCAGAGTTTCATGTGCTCCTCCTAAACAACAGGTCACTTAACTTCAAAACCGATTGCCCGGGAGAAGGCAGACCACAGGAATTGATTAGAAATGATACCATGCTCGACTTTAGATGCATTTTCACACTTAAAACTTTAATTTGAAGAAAAGGGAAAGAGGGGAGAGAAATAATAATTTTTTCAGCTCAACTTTTCTCCCACCTTTTACTTCCTGCACAGTCTGAGAACTGATGTTTGTTGTACAAAGCTGTGTAGATGCATTATTTGTGAGACCATTGGTGAACAGGAAAACAAACAAAAAACATTAGCTGGAAGGTTTTTTTCTGTATGTCCTGGGACATGTATACCTGTCTCTGGATTCAGTGGATAGGCGTTTGAGCTTTTCATTAGGAAACAAAAAGATAGATGGATGAGTGTCTGGTCTGCATGTACCAGCAGTGGTAGCAGTTGGGTCAGGCATGGAGATGCAAACCTTTTGCTCCAAATGGCTGCTTATGGAGAGCAGAAGACCGGTGGGATTGTGAGACTCTTCCTTGCCCCGTGGGGGCTGCGTATGTGAGGAGGTAGCGTGGCTGTAGCCCCGTTCCTGCTTTTTGTACGTAGGAGTCCTGGACATGATATGGGTCAGTGAGTACGTGTCTACACTCACACGTCTACCCCTGTGAATGTCACTGCTTATTCCAGGGAAGTGTAAAAGGTTGCTTGTGCTGGAGAGGGACGTTTAAAAGATGCCTTTCTGACAAAGAAAAGACAAGGCACGGTTTGTTTTCCTTTATTTTGTCTGCGTATTGAGTGAGTTTCATTAACAAGCTATCCTTCTTTGGCAGTGTGCGACCAGGCCTGTGAAACATGCTATTCAGATCAACCCGAGTGTTTAACCTGTGCTTCAGATAAGCTGTTACACAACGGGAAATGCGTTTCAGAGTGCCCAGATGGATATTTCCCAGGCAGCCATGGAAGATGCAGAGGTGAGAGACATATATGCAGGGACCTTAAGTCTCTCCAGGCACTGTCCACATGTTGTCTTCTTTTCCACAAATGTTTACCTTTGGGGAAGGAATTTTCAGAGCGCAGAATTGCGAGTGGGGATAGGGAATTTGATTTTTTCATTTTCTTTGGTTCATTTTTGATGGATTATTTTAAATTACCCTTTTTGCTTTGTGAAGCATATGAAGACATACTGAGATACATGTTCGAAGCACTGCGTGAGTGGGAGTTATTATTATTGTGTTTCTGGTTATTAATGCTTGTGCACTTCTGCTCTCATTAGTTCACAGAGCTGAATATCGTGCCAGCTGGGAGTTCTCATTGTTGCCTGGAGGATACTGTAGTCAGCAACACAGTTTGCAAGGAGGAAAATGAGGATTTTTCAGTTGAGTGTGCTCTCTTTCTTTATCAGCTTGTCACGATTCGTGCTCCACCTGTGAGGGACCTCTGGCCACGCACTGTACCTCCTGTTCCCTTCCTCTGGCATTGCGCCAGGGCCAGTGCCTGCGAGGCTGTGGAGAGGGTTTTTATCAGGATCACGACATCTGCAGGGGTAAGCAATGTACTTTGGTTAAGTTTCTCAGCTGCTGTAAGTCACCGTATCTATCTTGGCTTTTGTCGGAAGGCACTCAGAGTGCACCCGGTTACGACACTGATCCTTTATTCTATGCGAAACTGGTCAAGGAATGAATAATTCCCACGTTTACTTACTGATTGCTTCCCGTTTTGAGAAAAATCAAATTTTCTCAAGTACTTTGTGGTTTCACGCCCTCAGGATTTCCTGATATTGGGAACTTTTATTTTCTCCGTGCTATTTAAATAAATGCCCATTGCTAGCACTTCCAAATTTTTGTTGAGCCAGGTTAAGAGCTGGATGGAGTTGTACACACACCTAGTATGCTCACAAAGACTTGTGGTCAGTTTTGCAACAGTAGAAAACCTGAAAATTCAGGAGATGAATTTAAGCTTCCTACAAGCCCTCCAAATTGCCTTTTCTTGCTGTCTGTCCTAGCGAGGTTATGGTCATCTCTGCAATTCCAGAAATTAAATTAAATTTGACTGCCTGTAGCACGGTATCATGGTTTTCTTCCAACTTCATCAACTATTTGAGAAAAGAGCTGTTATTTTGGGGTGTGAAAAATACTTTTTTCCAAAGTGGCTGTTCCATGATAGGAAGCACAGCACTCCATCCCTTCCTGGAATAGATTCCTTAGCACATGAGTTGCTGCAAGGTGACTGCTCTTGGAGCTTCAGACCTTCTACAGCAATACAAAACCGCAAAGAGGGATGAACAGGAGGGCTCAGCCCAGTGATTCTTCCCTCTCATGTTCACGAGATGCCTGGGTTTGCGTGGTTATTGGGCCTTGCCTGTCCCTGGGAGACAGCTGTCCTCAGGCTGTGGCTCTGATGCTCTCCTCACCTGCTCACAGGTTGCCACCCGTCCTGCCGCACCTGCCTGGGCCCGGCGCCCTCGCAATGCCTCCGATGCTGGGCACCAGAGGAGGTGCTGCAGCCTCAACAGCCTGCAGAAGGAGCCGTGCACGGACTTTGCCTCTCTCACTGCCAAGCCCGGTTCTACCTGGATGTCACAGGAGTCTGCAAACGTGAGTAGAGAAGGGGAGCAGTTGTTTGAGGTACAGGGCTGCGCTGGATTTGATGTGTTTGTACTGACTTTGTACTTCGTTTGCTTGTAACGTGCTTTGAGTGCCTCTGTAATGCTTCTGGAGGAAAATATGCTCTATATTCAATTTGTAAGTAAAGGATTTAGTTACTTCTTTTTTTTTTTAAGTGACTGGGTTCAAGTCTGGCCATCTTAGCTTAGCTTTCTGTTCATTGAAGTTGAGCATACAGTTTTTAGCACTGACTTATTTTGAAGCAGGATCAATCCTTAAATCCTTTTCAGAAAAGACTGAGCTTTTTCTTTATTTAGCCCCTGGAGCAGGTCAAGACATCCCACAGCAGGCTTTTCTTTTGAGGAAGCTCTTCTGATACATGCCCTGCAGCCCGAGTGCTATCACTGCTCCTGAAATACCAAGCAGGAAGCATTCCCAAAAAGGTTTGGAAGAGAGACTTAGATAGTGTACCGGGGGGATTTATATGGTTTCCCACTGCTCTGAGACAAAGCTGTTGTGGACTTCAGCTAAGGATGTTTTCTGGGCAGATCAGCAGGTCAGTCAGTTGGGTTGTACAGCGCTTGTGGCAGCCAGTCTGGATGTCTGTGTAACAAACATCCTGCAGCGTCTTGAAAACAATGCATGGAGATACAGGCTGAAGGAGTCGGAAGGTCTCGTGGCAGCACAGACCACGCTAAACCTAAGGAGCAATACTTTCATAGAGGGAAGTGTTTTCCCTTTGTGGAAAGAGCAGTCATGGAGACAGTGCCTCTACTGCACTCAAGTAATGTAATAGTAATAAAACCAGCAGCAGCAACAGTGCTAGTGATGGCTGTTTCTTCCTGGTCAAAATATTTGCTGGAGGTGGACATAATTTAAAATAAATTTATATTGCTTGTGCCTCTTCATGACAACTTGACATGAGACCATGGGCTCATTTTTTGCCTTAGGGGCTCTTTAAAAAGGAAGAAATCTTTTTTTTTACAGAATGGTTCTGTCTTTAGCAGTGACATATGCAGGCTGTAAAGGGCCTGGTGCTTTGGGCTGGCTCCTGAAGGCATTAGTGCAGAGCCTGCAATCCAAGCAGGGTCTGTCCCTTGGCAGGGAATGGCTTGTCTTGGCTGAGTCCAGGTTATGGGATCGAAGCTGAATGAAGAAATCCCTATACTCCTGCCTGAAGTGGGTGAGCAGGCCTGCACAAACAGGCCTGAGCAGAGTTTGGTGACAGTGCTGAGTTATGTCACTGGGCAAGAATGCCGGCACGGCTCCGCTTTATTAACGCTGCCGTATTAGTGGTGGCATTAGAACAGTCCTCTGATTTATTGCAGGAGGCTGTGAATGTTCACAGTTGGAGATTTTGAGCTACCCATCTAAAATATTGATGTAAAATTTATAGATGCACCTTTTTGAGAATGTAACCCCCAATAGATATAATAGAGTATGTCTGCGTTGTCTGTGCAGAAAAAAACTCATGTTCATATGTAGGTTAAAATGCTGATTCTGAAAGTTTTACCTCTGTAGTTGCAAATTTCTCATCAATGCACAGAAATATTCCTGTCCCCAGTTTTTGAATGCTTTGAGATTTCCCTGATGAAACTGTACAGGATTTCTCTCTGATTTGATTTGAGTCAGTTGAGCCGGAGATAGTCCTGGAGATATTACATCTGTGATGAGGATCCCTGATTTCTCTCTCTGGCTCTCTGACAGTCAGGCAGCGAAGCATACTTGCATAAATCATTCTATTTCGTTTCTTCTCTCCAGCCCTGTGTCTGCCTTGTCTCCCCAGAGGGCAGGAAGTCTCTCTTTGTATCCTAACAGGGACTAACACAGTGGAACCCGTGGCCTCAAGTCCCTGTTCTTATAAAGACTAGCGGTGGTGATTTTCAAAATATTACTTTGATCAGATTATTTAGTTTAAGCTGCTTGTTTTAGGATCAGTACCAGTAAAGGCCAAGGTGAAGAAGCCTGACATTTTAACTGCACTCTCTTTATTCTTGCTGAATTGTCCTTTTAATGAACATGCACTTCACTAGCTGGAAAGTCCAGTGGCCAGCCCAGCTCTGTCCACGTGCTCTCACTGCTCCAGAATGGCTGATGAAAACCGTGCACTGGTGTTGGATAGACAATCCTTCCTAGGATAACTGTGGGGTGATAGCAAAGGATGATTTCAGACTCTGTAAGTCTGCAAGACTCAGGGCTCTTAGAGAGGAGAAGGGTATTACACGCCATCGTGCATCTTGGCTTGCCATTTCAGAAATAAATTGCATGGGTGCAATGACATTCAATATGCAGCTATCTGTGGTTGCCCCTTATCTTCAAGAAGTGTGCTGTGCAGCCTTTTTGCACTCCTGCCCTTTCTACCTTTCACAAGCAAACAAATCTGTAAAGGAAATGCCTTCCTGTTGTCTTGGGGGACAAAGCAATCTAGCTATGCTCTAGGACAGTAACAACACAGATAAGCTCAAAACCAATTTCCTTCTCTCTATCTTCTTGTTTTTCCCTTCCCTGCAGAGTGCCACTCCTCCTGTGCAGGCTGCATGGGGAACACTTCCCGGGACTGTACGTCGTGCCTGTCTTCCCACGTCCTGCTGGAAGGCAGCTGCCTCTCCAAGTGCCCAGAGGGGCTGTTCAGCCATGAAGATCGCTGCTCCCGTGAGTGCACAGTGCGGGCACCTGCAGCTTATGCTGTTGAATTTCATTACATGCACGTTTTCTAAAGCATTTCTCAATGTAATTAGAGATGCTGTCAGATTTATATGAGGCTATTTAAGTATTTTCAGGGGAGAATAGTATAGTCCAATTTCAGAAAATGGAATCTCCTCCTAATGGGAGAGAGGCATGCACACTGAATCATAAATTATAATCAGTTTTGCTTCCCTGGACAGCTTCCCTGAAAATATTTTGCTTTTCATTTCACTAGGCTTGGATGATGTTCTTAGCCAGTGCACTGTGGCAAAAGAGGTCTTATTGGACAGCACTGAAACATGGTCTGCTTTTATTAGACTAGATAAGCATATTGAATTTGCTTCAGCTTTATTTTTAATCCACTGCTGGCTATAGGGCTGGGCTTAGAAAGAAGGAATTCTGCAGATACAGGAGAAAAGCCATTACCTCTACGGATATTGCCTCACTGGTGGAGGGGACAGTATTGTTTGTGTCTCAGCTTTGCCCACTGGTCAGCAAGTGGCTTTTGTGGTCACGTTGTTTGATCCCATCTAAGTGGCTGACTGTGACTACTGACCTCCCAAGCAAGGAGGTACATTAACTCATGTATGCTACTCGCAGAAAATTCCAGCCTTTGGGGTGTGTCTTTCATTATTAATGGCTGAGTACAATGGGTGAGGAAATGCCGGCATTTGAAAGCTGGTTAGTCCCTTCAAGGTCATCTGAAAGGTGTCTGGTGGTTTATAATAGATTCACTGGGACAGGCGTCCCTGCATCTGTTCTGGCAGTAGGATAAATTTGCTGAAGTTGTATTAGTCACATCCCTGCGAGGGCTCACGTTTAGAGAGAGGAACCCCTTCCCCAGTCTGTCACTCTGCTTATGCAATGTATTCGTCCAAGGAACAACTCTATAAATACTTTTAGTTGGCAGGCTATTGTAAAGATTCATCAATTCTGAGGTTGTGCTCTGCCACCTTCGAGCTGAGGTAACTGCTGAATGCTGCATTACGCAGTTCCATACCCCAGGCTTATGTAAATGTCTTGAAAAACAAAATTTCAGTGTCAGGGAAGTAGCATCTTTCTGTATGCTGCCAGCTTAGATCTCCTGCAGTTTTTGAACGGCGAAGCTCAGTTAATATAGGTGCATCTAGAAAATTGATTCTTCCTTTTGAACACTGATTTCACGGGCGTGATTTCTGAGAAGCTGGGAAGGAAGCGGGACTTGACGCATTGGATCTTAAACACTGGAGCCTTATGCTGTGGCAGCTGTGAAAAGCCCAGCTTCCACGTGGGGAGCGAGCAGTATGTTGCCTGGGGGAGTCCTGAGGTGGGAGACTTTGAAGTTGTGTGCTTTTATTCATGGAAGAGTTTTTAAAGTAGTTTTTAAGAGGTTTTTACAGATCATTAGCTGTAGTATTTCTGTCTCCCTCAGTTCTAGCCTGGAACTCATGGAAATATGGCATCTGGCTGTAAAGGTAGAAGGAAACAAAAGCAGCCTGAGTGAAATTGTTTTGAGCAATCTTAATCGCTTCTTCTGCAATCCTTTTGTTGAGCTTTTGGGAGACAGAATAGCTAATGCACTGGCACAGCACTCGGGTTTTATTGGTTTCAGTTTGGGAGGTGTTTGTGCAGAAATAATTTCCTTGATCCCTCGCTCATGAATATCAAGCTCATGCCACTGTAGTTTTATACAATCCCCCTCTCTTTCTTACATGCACCCGCATGTGCTGGAGGGAAGAATAAAAGGTTCAATCTGTTTATATTTTGTGTAGATCTCTACCTTGATGAATGCAGAGAACAAATGCAACTGCTTTAATCTTCAACTCTTTTTTTCATCTTGTTTATTCAAAGTGAGAATGGAAGAGCCTTCCAAGCCACAGCTCACCAGTTGCTGGTGCTATTTGCATCAATTTATGTCCACGTTTTGTAGGAGTAAATGATGATGATAGGGGCTGTTTTTCAGGGGAGGGAGGGGTGTAAGATGGACTGCAATGAGAGCATAACGAGTGTTGATTTTCTTACCCAGCCTGTCACCCATCATGCAAGACGTGCCGCGGCCCTTCTGAGTCGGAGTGCTTGACCTGCCATCCCCACGCAGCCCTGGCTGGGGGAAGGTGCAGGACTAGCTGCAAGGAAGAGCAGTATCTCAACATGGTGGGATATTGTGTGGGTAAGTAAGAGGCAATGGCAGAAGGGGGTCGTACAGAGCTTCCACAGAGCTGCCTGAAGTGAATTGCAAATTGTGTAAGGTTGGTAGAAGGGAGAGGGAGATAAGACACACTTTGGCCAGGCTTGTTGCTGCTTAGTTTGGTGCTGAGACTTGAGATCACTTGAGATCAGCAAGGAAAGCTGCTCGGGTCCTGCAAAGAGCTTCAGCAAAGTGAGATAAGGAAACATTTGTCATTCAGAGAAGGAATTTGTGGGGCCCTAAATTAAAATTGGCACAGCTAGGATTGCTGTGTGCATTTCTGAGAGATATTAGGATTTATACACAGGGGTTATACTTGGGTGCTCAAGTGCCTGCACTTAAGCCTATCATCAGAAGCCACTGATTGCATTTACCTGTTTAAAAAGAAAAGTCATTTTTAATCCATCGTGCAGACATGTATAAACATATCCTGGGAAGAGCTCCAACAATTTCTAAACTTTATCAAGTCTTTTTTTTTTTTGTTATCAAAAAATGGTACAGTGTGTGAGGCTTAAGCTAGGTTGAACAGTTCCATATGATATAAAGAATCCTAAGAAAAGAGAAAAATGCAATAAATGTAATAAATACATCCTCTGAGAGGCTATCATTCTCAATTTAATCTAGATGGCTCCCTTTCCCAGGGACTTCTTTTTGCTTACGATATATGTGTTTGTTTTTTGTTTTGCTTTTAATGACAGACTTGTTTCTTTCCTCTCAGCAGATTACTTTTATAAACTGTTTCTTCACCTTTCTTGTAAACAACAGTTACTGTTTAGTCTGCAGGGGGGAACAGGGAAGGGGGAACAAAGTATATGAGGAGTAGGAAAAGATCCCAAAAGCTTCTAGGTATGCAGGAAGTTAGGTTGGGGAGTCAAGGTGTTTCGGACAGTCAAGTAGTTACAGTATTGAAATAATTCAGCATTTCAGTGTAAAAAGCTGTTTCTGCCCTGTAAAATTTCAGGCCCTACAACAATACTCATTAATGTCATGTAACATCATAGTTGTGTGCACCTTGCATATTCCACCTTATTTTCCCATTAATTGGCATTATGCTTCCTGTGAAAAAAGCCACTGGAAATGTAGTCTTCCAGATGTCAGTTTTATTTGCAAAATAGTGCTATTTATCATACACCAGGATTCTTTCTGAGGAGGGTTTCTGCTGCTTGATGCATGCTGTGTGCTTTAATTATCCCTTTTAGACTACTGCTTCCTGAAAGTTTGGTGTCATGGAGCAATAAGCATGCTCCCAGACGATTAGGTAGACATCACGGTGCCTGGCAATAATGAGGAGAAGAAATTGGAAACAGTGGGGTCGCTCAGGCAATGTGCAGGGCATGGTTTGACCTCCAGCTTCATTACGCTGGCAGTGATGAATCATCTGCAAAGAACCTCGCTTGGCTTCCTGGGCTCCAGAGCAATTGCAGTCGGTGATGTATTTGTTCCCTACAAACTAGCAAGCTTTGCTTTGGAGCTCTGTAGGCCCTCAAAGTGGTCCCCTGTTTGGAGAGCTGTCTTCTCAAAGGAGAAATATGTTTTCAAGACTTGGTTCATAGTGCCTGGCATCACAGAGTGTCAGCAGTGGTTGGGTCTGTGCCCCCGAAACAGTATTTAAGGCTTTGCAGGTGCAATATGGTAAGAGTGTAAGGAGGTACCATTCTCCCTCCCAGCTCTGATTTGAGTCTTGCTCCGTGACTCCCCCATGTCACTCCTGCCTTGACAAGGCCACCACATATTCTCACTTGGTCTTTGTAACATGTGGACCCTTAATGTCCATGTGGTCTTGCAGGTAGATGCAGTGGTGCTTCTTTAGCTAACTGAAGTTTTAAAAATGCTTGTAGAGGAGCACAGTTATTTGTTGCCTTAAAAAAAACGACAAAGTTGTGCTTTGGTCTTGGATCTGCAGTCCTAGGTGCGTTGCTCTTTGTGCCAAATTTGTGTCTGATGTTTAAGCAAAAGATATGTTGCCAGTTCTGCTACAAATAAAGAGCTGCACATCCAGGTTGTTAAATTTCACTTGTTCTCCTCATTCAGCACTGATTGAAATGCTAAATTTGCCCTTGCAAGTTATTAATTACCAGCTAAAGAGCAGCTGTCCCATAAAAGAAAACATTAAAACCCATGACACTTGCATAATATATAATTTGCATCAGACTCTAACAAAGCTGTTCTCTTTGCTTCCCAAAGCAGTATTTTTTTTTACTATTATCTTCCCATTTCTGTCTAATTCCTGACCCTCCAGGCAGAACTGTGGCACGACGTACAGGGACTGCTGTGCATTACAGCCACTTGTCATACTTTATGGACGTGCAGGGGAAAATCTTTCATAGAGGATGAAGAAAACTAACTGTCACTTGAAACCATTGCCTGTGAATTACTGTCATTATTGTACGTGTTACCTAAGCGAGGACTGGAATATTTGCCTCATTAATAGGAGCAGAACCTTGTTTTCAGCAGTTTACCAAATAAACATTTCAAATGTAAGCAGAGGAAAGACAAAATGGCCTCAAGTTTCAAAGGATCAGTGAGTTTCCAAGCTCTGTTTGGAGCACACTGAATTTGTGTTAATTTTCTTTAAGAATGCTCAATTCATAAATTTTATTTCATAGCTGAAGTGGTTGTATAGAAATATGTTTGTGTCTTTTGTGGTCCCCTACTGAGTCTCAGGGCTTTTGTGTTTTGTGTTTTCCTGCTTTGAACACGCTCTTTGATTTCTCTCCCTCTCTCAGCTGCTTATCCAAGACAGATTGAGCTTCTGGGAATGTTGCAGTCACCAATCTAAAAAATAACACCATTGCTAAAGCTGTTGGCCCACTCATAAAACCCCGCAGTTACTTTTCCGATTTGAATAAGTTATGTGCCTGTCTTGGGGCTTCCTCATCAGTCTTCAGGCTTCCTCATCGATCTTTCCCTGACTTGGTGTGAGGACAGTTAGAAGAAGGCAGCAGGACTGTGCCGAGGCCAAAGCGAGGAGCTCACAGCCAGGGCTGCGAGCTGTCAGACTCCTGCGCAGCTCACATGGAACCAGATGAAAGGGCTCCCTGCAAGAATTAGCGCAGAGGGCAGCTGGTGTGAAATGCAAGTCAAAACACCCACTGATACAGCATCTTCCGAGCTCCTAGCTTAACTTCTGAATGCACCTTCCTTGCCATGCAGCTCCCAGTTGCTTTGCTCAGCTCCTCAGGCCCTTATTGCTTAGGTTGGGCACAGTTGTGAAAATGTACAAAGATCAGCCAAAGAGCTCGCTCAGGGGGGGTGCCTGTAACAAGCCTTCCTGCCTTGCTCTTAAAATTCCAGAAAGGACACACTGACAACAAGAAATACTCTCAGCTACTTGTAAAATTAATGAGCTGTACGCTGAGAGAGGCATTGATGTCATCACAAAGAGCTGCAGGTTCTCTGAGCAAAGCAAGAGGGAAATGAGGAGCTTAGCTCCATTTAGTCGCTGGCATGCAACCTCCCATAGAAATTTGCAGCTGAGCTGGCAGTTGAGGGAAATGGAAGATCGTTTCCCTGCTCGGGTCTGGGTCTGTTTGTGCCAGGCACCTTTCAGCTGGATTTCCCCACGTGATGCTGCCTAAAGCAGCTCCCACCCCTCTCAGAAGACGCAGGCTGCTCCCTGCAGACCTGGTGGCACTTCAGGAGTTCTTGCTTGTGGCAGGGAGTTCCCACCACCCTGTGACAAAGCCCTCTTCAGGTCTTCGATGGGAGAGGCAAACCCTTCCACAAACCAAGCCAAACCCCTGGTCACTGCTGAGTGTCCTTCTGGACCAACTGTGCTGATTGGCTTCCTGGATTTACTCTGAGGTGCCAGAAAACATTTGCGTGCTGACCCTCCTGTAAGTGACCTGGTGTTTGAGGTGCTGATTTATGGCAGTGCTGAACCTTATACCTTCCCTTCGAGTATAATACTAAACCTGCATCAGAGATTTTTTTTTTTTTCTGAAGAGCCCTTAAGAGGGGAGGCATATTTAAACAATACAAGTGGTTGATTGCTTAGCAAATTAGGGAACTGAGAGGTAGAAATGTCTCTGCTTTCCTTTACGAGCGTTCAGAAACACTTCAGAGATCACTTTTTTCTCCTTGAATGCTTTGGCTGTGTGTTTACAGGCAAGGGAACAGTACATAACAGACACTTTTCCATCTGGGAGGAGGACAGCGTTTAGGTTGTTTGGTTTGTTTGCATGCTGAGAGAAAGCTAAAGAGGATGTGGAAATAGAGCATCTCTGGAAATTGAAACCTGTGTAACTGTGTTACACTTCACATTGAATGTTGCTTGATAAGAAGATCACTGATAGCTAAAGCCTCTGGGAGCCCAAAGCACTCGGACAACCTGCCTGTAACTGAGCGGGACTGAGGGTGAGCAAGGAGAAAGCAGAATCAGCACAAACACATACGGTCTCATGCAAGGTGTTATTGAGAAGCATAAAGAAAACACTCTGCTTCTTTTCATCTTCATTTCTAAGGGAGCCTGCTGTGAAAAATTTAAATAATCTTTTCCAAAGCAAAGGACTTCACTCCTTCCTTTGCTCTGTCACTGGTTCTCCAGTGTCCCCCAATTCACCACGAGCGTCAGGTTTTTTTTGTTGGCGGTGTTTTTTTCTTCGGTGTTTTGTGCTCTTTCATCTCCAGGCTTACAGAGGAACAGGAGAGTAATGAGGATGGTTTCTCATAAAACAGTAGCTGAGAAAAAGATCTCTTTCAACGTGCAGGAGCAAGCAGAGGCCATGAAGAGAAAACTGTGCTTCAGCAGCACCTAGTTTTGTAGACACACAGTTTTTTAAGCATAAGTTTGGGAGAGTCTAGTTATTTACAGTAGATGCGGGTTCTTTGGGCACCCTAAGATTTTCCTGTCTCATTTTTATTCCCTGTGTCTGGAACCTGTTTGACCGTGCACGGGTGTCTCTTGTTCTCGATCCCTGACAAACTGTTGCAGAGTTGAGGTACGTATCACACCCAGCCAAAGCTCTCTAACAGAGAGCAGCGCTTCCAGCAAGAGCTGAAGCTAGAGGGGTGTGATTCTTACCACTGCCCTGCCGGGGGTGGATTGAGAGTTTAAGGGTCACTGGCATATTCTTTCTTCCCATCTACCTTGACCTCCCCTCTGGCTCTCCCTTCCCAGCTACAAAATCGGGAGTGCGGGGCAGAGGACAGAGGGGCTGTACACCCTGTGCAAGGTCAGGAGGAAAGAGGCAGCTGCTTTAAGGGGCTTGAATCCTGCTTGCACTCAGGATTGCGTTCAGTTCCGTGCTGCACCTCTGCTTTCCCACCGGTGCTTGGTGAGAGTTGTGTGTGTAATGTATGGGAAGAAATTGGGCTAGGCTTAGCTTCCAGTTGCAATTAGACACTTGCAGGTATGCAGGCAGCAGTCTCCAAGACTCCCATGTGAGCCTGTCTTCAGCTTGTAAAATTGGATTGCCCGACAATCTGTAGTGCTGCTGTCACAGGAGACAAAAGGCAGAAAGCTGAACCTGCAGCAGAAAGCTGACTGGAGGCCAGGTACTCGACTCAAGCCTCGTTATTACATTTCTTTCAAGACAATTGTCATTTCCTTTATAATTTTCTGAATTACTATGATGAGGATTAATTTGGCCTCCAGGTTACCTTACACTGCCCCATTGTGCGCACAGAAGGCCTGTTGTAAAACCTTTTGAAGCGCCCAAGTTCAGGCAGAGGTCAGGAGACACAGGTTTGTGCGCTGCTGAGGGAAAAAGAAGAAAAGGGAAAGGTTTTGAGGAGTTCTCATGCAAATTCTAAATGCTGCTCTTGGCTTGGCTTGGAGGCCTGTGGTGACCTCCTCAGGGTGTGGGAGATATACCTTGTTTGTGGGAGAAATGTCTCGTGTGTGTGGGAAAGGCTGAATGGGATGAACTGTGGGAGAAGGCCGTGCAGCTGTGCAGGTCGTGCTTTTCCTTCTTGGAGGGTGGGAGCAGGCAAAGTTGGTTAAAGAAGAATGTGTTGGTAGGAACACCTAAAATTGGAGAAAGGTTTGGGAGAAGCAAAGGGCTTTAATCTGGCTTTGTGCAAAGCTTTTCAAGCTCATCTAATGGGATGGAGGGTACTTGAATGGGACAGGAGAGATGCAGAGAATGTGTTTGCTGTGGGAAAATGGAAACGTTGTGCTGCTCAGGAAGAGCACAAGGTGGGGATGAGGGCAGGAGGAGCGGAGAGCTCCTTGAATGTGCTGATTTCTGCTCACCCCTCTTGCAAACATCTGGGAGTGCAGCATTTAGCATCTGAGCCCTGCCTTTGAGCACCAGTTAACAGTAAGGGGCTCTGAAAACGAAGACCCCAATATCTTCATTGAGTTCTCATTGATGTTTCCCCGTAGCAGCTCTGCTTTGTCCAGCTGTGCTGACGTTTTCCCTTATTCCCTGCTTCCTTCAGACTGCCATCCTTTGTGCCGTCAGTGCGTGGCCAACCTGTGGGACACCGGCAGCATCTGTGTGAGGTGCCAGAACGCCCGGCACTTGCTCCTGCGGGACCACTGCCTTCCTGACTGCCCGGGGGGATACTACGCCGAGAGCGGTGCCTGCAAAAGTGAGTAGCCCCTCCAGACACCTCCAGCAGCAGCGAGGTGGCAGGGATCCTCGCGAGATGTGCCATGAAATGCCTCCTCTGCACTAGGGGAGCTTGGTCCAGCCAGCAGGCAGGACACCACGTGTGGAGCTGGGGGTTTCCTTCAAGTTTTCAGTGTGATTTACGTGAGGCAGGTGGTGCCCTGCTGTCCTGAGCACACACTGAGGCTAGTGGGTCCTAGCCCACTATTATATGGTTAGTAACTGTAACGAGTACCAGGCAGCAGTACGTTTGTGAGGAGGAGGTGAAGGTGAGTTTTTCTCTCAGGGAAATTCCACCTCTCAAAGGCAGTGGCACAGAAACAGGGTGACAGGACACTAGGGCCTTCCTGAGCTGCCTGAGGTAGCTGCTGTGAAGAGATGGGCTACCTAGCCATAATCAGGGGTAACTTCAGAGATTTTTCACGTGTCTGTCACCAAGTCTCCAATTTGTGTGGTACCAGCATTGGTACGGGATACTGACACTTGAAAATACTTTGTGGATGTGTGCTGCAAAGGACCACGCAAATCTACCAAAAAGAAAAAAAATGTAATGGTTGAAAGGTGAACATGCCTAGCAGCCTCTGACACAGAAAGCCAGTCTCGTTCAGCCTCCTAGCCTGGCATGGCAGATGAAACATCTCAGCTGTGTGGGTGAAGCTGCACTGATAGCACATTTTGTTCTCCAGCCTCCTGTGTCTTCACCTTATCCCTGCATTTCCTCCAGATTTTGTTGTTGTTTGTGCTCTCATGTTCCAGGCTTTGAGCTGCTTTACATTTTTTGGACTCTTAGAAGGAAGTAGGCTGCTTTTCTTGTTACATGGCCAACAGAGACATGTTAAAGCGTCACACACTGAGCAAAGAGTATTGCAGTTTATTTTAAGAGAAGAAAATCAAACAAGAAATTCTGCACATTAGAATTAAGATGTAGATGCCAAGCTTATTCCCTCTGCAGGAAGTGGCATTTCCTAATCCAGTCTAACTATTCATGATTAATGTTTTGATGCTCCTGTCAAGCGCACTGGGAGCTGTGTGTTTATTTATTTGGTTTTTGACAAATGAAATTTCAGAGAGGTATGAAATATACTCGGTATCATTTAATGGGGAAAAACCCCTGAGAGACATATTTTGCCTTCCTGGAAATTTACGTCCAGGGATAGCATTTCTTCCCTTTGGTAGAAAGGTTTTATTTAAAAGAAGTTTTGCATTATTCCAACTGTGTCGAAGCTCATATTGCAGGTTGTGCTAGCATTTAAGATCTCCATCATGGTGTGAATCTGATTTTTTTGTCAGCTCTCACTTGTGATTAATGTTTCCTGATAGCTCTAATGATGGCATTGATCTTTAGGTAAAGGTCTATGAAGAAATGAAACAGATTAATACATGTAATTTTGTGCATGTGTAACCCTTCTGAGAAATTGGTGGGATTTGTTGGCCTCCTCCACTATGGTATTTTAAGTCTCTTCAGTCAGACTGAGAAGCAGAAGTGGGACAAGAAGGGAAGAGAAGGAAACAAGAGAACAAGTGTGACATAAAATCTCTTTGAAAATGCAGGGAAGGAGAAAAGTAGTAATGTACTTCCATACCCGAGACAGTCAGTGGATTTGCTGGCTGTGGAGCAGAAGGATCATGTAAGGCTGAGTGTCTGGGCAGTAAAGCAAGAGGTGAAAGCTTGGTGTGTTGTAATGATGCACAGAGGGATGGCTGGTTCTAGCCTCACATACAAAATGATGGCATCCTTGCTGTGACCTTGAAGTGATGATCAATAAGTCTGTGCAAATGCCCTCTCAATGTTCAGTAATATTGAAAAAGTAAATCAAATGATAGGAGCTAGCATGAAGGGAAGGAAGAGCTAGAATTCATTCTGCTGCTGCCTGTAGCTGCTGCGTGCTGCAAGCAGTTCTGCCCATCCCAAAATAGAAGGGCAGGAAGGCTGAGTGCAGGGATTGGATGACTTCTGTGCCGTGAACAACCATGTAGACCACAGCACTTCAACCTGGGAAACTGGAGACCTTAGGAGGAGAGAATATGATAGAAGCCTACAAAGTTGTTAGTGAAATGGAGAAGGATTGCATGGAAATGAGCTGTTCTTGCTCTGTCGGTGTCGCTGCTTGGAATTGGCAGTGGCTGTGCAACTCCTGCTGAAGGATGGATATAAATCCTCAGGGAGCTGTCGGAAAAGTACTTTTGGTTTCTGGGGGAGGATTCTAAACAGACAAAATACATTAGGCTCAGGAGGATCTGACCTGAAAGTAGTTGAGAAAAAGCATGAGCAGGGCGTACTGACACGTGCTTGCCCTGTTCCTGCTGTTCTCTGATAGGCAAGACTTAGCCAGATATTGTGGGGTTGTTCTGAAAGGGAAGGGAAGACTGAAAAAAAGAGGAATGGGTAAAACGAGAAAGAACTTGAGAGGAGAAAGCTAGTGTATATGGCTAAGAACAAAAATAAATAATTTAAGCCAACTTTCACAAGCTAGTTGTGATGTTTGTGGTTCTGCTCCTGAGCACTGAGCACCAGCAGGGGCTTAGGCCTCAGAAGGGGCATTTGGCCCTCAGTGTTTTGAAACTTGCTCAGAGATCTGCCTTTCACTGAACAGAAACGTTTGCTCTTGCTGTCCCTGCAGGGTGTCACCCCTCGTGTAAAACCTGCAGAGGCGGGGGCCCTTTTTCCTGCTCTTCCTGCAACGCCAGCCTGGTTCTGTCCCACACCAACATGTGTGTTCCTGCCTGTTCCCCAGGATACTACAGGGATGAGAGCCACACCTGCAAACGTGAGTGCCTCTCTTCAACTCCTTTCCACAGTGTGTTCACTGACATGTCTTTGCTTGCTCCTTCGGTTACTGTTCCTATTGCCAGGAAAAGATTGCAAGTGCCTAAAAATGAGATGTGAGTTGACAAAAGAGATTCGCTGCCTTGCAAACAGAGCCTACAGCATGGTTTAAATTTGAACATCAGTTGCCGTTTTGTTACTGACTTCAAAGACAGGGTCCTGCAGTAAAAAGCTCCAGGAGAGCTCATGCAGGCTTCCTTGGTAAGCTTTCTAGCAGGTACACAGAGAAGTGGCCAGGCATGCTGGTGGATTATGGGCTTTGTGAAAACTTGGCAAGGTTAGACCGCTTCTAATCAATTCCTACTAAGGCAACCCCCTCCTCACTGCCCTGTCTGCCAGTACCTGCCTTGGGAGCTGTGTTACAGCCTTAGCATTTATGCCCCATTTCCCCACCCGTGAAGCCTTAGCAGAAACAAGGTACAGCTTTGTAGGCAATCCCCAGCTGACTTAGTTGAGCCGTGACGTTTGTACCTCCTGATGATCTGATGCAACTGATCTGATGTTAAGTCCAGTAATATTCTATTCTACTCATGCTGTCCCTTGTGAATCTCTCAGGGCCCCTCTCTCTTTTTATTATTCTGTGCTTACTCTAGCCTTGACATCAGTTGAGTTATTCCTCACATAACTATTGGCTTGATGTTCCAAAATGCCAGATTACATGGCCCACAGACATTTAAAAAAAATAGTTTAAAACCCCCACTTGAATTGACCCCCTATAATACACAAACCAAGATGAGTGAGTGCTTAAGTGGTTTGTTTGCTCTGAACCCGAACACTCAGATCTGTTAAGTCCTCTATCACCTTGATTTAAATTATCCTGATTTATGGTAGAATAACTCTGTTTGCACTGCAATGAGCGTAGGTATCAGTGTCATCCTATCTAGACCCAATTTCTTTACTGATGAGGCCATGTAGCAGGAAGCTGATAAGGTTGTCAGTTTTACCTGCCTTTTGTTGAAATATCTGCTCCTCCTGAATCTATGATTTCCATCTTATCAGCAGGAATAGAGATGCCTTGCATAAGTTCAAAGAAATAGCTGGAAGAGTTTGTACCATTCTTCAGTTGACAGAAAAAAAGGCTATTCAGTAATCATAATAATTCTTTTAAAAATGAAAGGAATAAAAAAGAGGAATAAAAACAGGAATGATGGGATTCTCACAGTCTGTCCTTTCCTAATGAAAACTTACCTACTGCTGGCGGCCCCTCACTTTGGACACCTTGGTAGAAGTGGAACGTTCCTGAGGCCTGCGCCTTTCCTGAATTTGGTTCAGTCGCTCAAATGCAAATAGATTTTTGCAAGCAAAGTCAGCTACAATGAGACATTTCTAATCTCTTCACTTACAAAGGGCTTTTTAAGAAGTGTAAGTAATCCCTGTGGCGGGAAACTCAAGGCACAGTGTGTTGGTGCACTGGATTTTTTTCATTCCAAGTGTCACTTGTGCCTTTTCAAGTGCAGTGCTGCTGATAAGCCGTGTAGATACCAACTATCCCAGGCTGCTGCAAAACTAACACTTAGAGGTGAAGAAAACTGTTTAATCAGAGGTTGGCAGTTAGGCAGGGAAAAATTGGTCTCTCTTCAAAGTTTATTTTAGTCGCATTGCACTTTTGAGGAACTCGGGTTTGGAATGAAGTTGAGAGAAATGCTGAATGCATGCATGTGCTCTCTGACATGCTCTTAAGCCCAGTGACATACTGCCCAAAGAACAGTGCAAAGCTTAGCAAGTTCTTCATGGCTTTAGAAATGCAGATACAAAATAATTCTGATACAACCAACAGGCAGAATTACATTCAAATGTACTTTTGCTTACAAGGCATGCTTCCTTGGAAGGCCAGATTTTTAATAGATTTTGACCTCGCGTGGAATGTTTTGCTGTACTTTTAATAGTTGGCTTTTCATAGCACTTCACAAATAATTATTATTCCATGTATTGTTCGTAAATTAAGTGAAATGGCACTGGCACCAGAGCACCTGAAAATAGCTGCTGGATTCTTTAGATAAACATTTTGTTGGAAATTCATTTGCACCTTGACAAAATAGAGACCTTTTGTGACATTTTTGAGATGAGATGGAACAAGCAATTATTTTGAAGGATGTTGGATCTCGTTTCGATGAGAGCAATATGGATATTTTCACATATGCTTCTGTATCTTGAATTTTTGTGGCTGTAAAAATCCACCTTGATTGAAAAGGAAATGAAAATGGATTTTCACAAGTAGCAATATGGTATTTGACACCTGAACTGTAATTGCCCTAAATCCTATGAGAGGGTATTTTTCTTCTTGGCATTAAGAAATGATCACCTAAGCTTTTTTCTTTAGTTCAGACAGTTGGGGCTGTGTTTTCAGAGCTTTTTTCAGATTTATCTTAAGTGCAGAACTGAGCTTTGGCAAAGATCCTGACTCCATATGTGTTTAGGGACACTCGTGGGTAGTTGGTTGGGAACCTAAGAGTGCCTTTTGCATAAGCTGTCTTTGCATTGTACTTGCTAAGAGGAAGTTACGGTTCTTTGTGTAAAGCAGGCATGTGAACCTCCATGAGTTTTCTGCATCTTATTTTTGCAAAGTTTGATCTTAACCAGAATCCAAGAGGGCTTTCTGTGTATGGGCCCAGGGGTAGGAAATATTTGTCAGTCTTTATGAGTCCATTGCTGTTAAACCTTCTGCTGTAAATTAGCTAGGAGCTGTGATATCAGCGTTGAGTGCACTTGGCTGTTAGTACAACCTCCTGAGAAGTTTGTACCCTGGACATCAAAGAGGTGAGCTAAAGTACTCTGAACCTCTGGCCTTTGATCCTGGATTCAGTAAATCCCTGAATTATTTTTTCCTGTTGTCTTCATTTACAACCTAGAACTCCCAAATCTTAAACTGTTCAAATAAAAAGTAGGAAGCAGTAAGTGAAATTACATAGGTTTTTGGTCCCACCCTGGCTTACTAACTAACTCTAGGAACCTATTATGGTCTCTAAATTTGTGCATTTATGAGTTAAGTCTGGAATTATGTGAAACACAAGGGTACTGAAAGAGACTAAGTAAAACAGTTACAGGGAAAGCTCTTATTTAGGGATTTGAATTCAAGGGCATTGTTTTACCCTGACCTTCCCAGAGGAGAGAACGAAACAGTGCGAGGTTCTGTGAGGGGACGTACCATTTTTTTTCAAATAGAAGGGGGCTTTTTGCATTGTGAAGGCTGTGGGCAGGAACATAAGAAAAAACTCCAGGTTTTTCGGTCTCCACAGGTGTCTTTCAAAGAGGACCTTGAGTAGAGAGGCTACAGGATAGTATCATTTTTACTTGCACAGTTGGCTGGTGCATCAGTAATTACAGTTATTTTCTTTGCCTTTGTCTTTCCACAGCTTGCAATCGCCAGTGCCTGAGCTGTGAGTCAGCTGCAGGCTGTACGTCTTGCCGGGATCCAGCTAAGGTCCTGTTATTTGGAGAATGCCAGTATGAGAGCTGTGCTCAGCAGTATTATCTGGATTTTTCCACCAAGACTTGCAGAGGTGAAAAACACATTGCTGGCTTAAAGAAAAAAAAATCGCAAGTAGCTTGACCAATAATCCGTTATATTGCAGCACAATCTGTACAGGTAGCCTGCTTTAAAATGTGTGTATGGGAGGGGAGATGCTCAGTGAGGTTTTTCCAGTTTTCCTCTTTTTCAGCAGTCATCTGTCACATACTTCAGCCTTTCAGTGAAAAACAAGATTATTGCAAATCCTTCCCTTGTAAACGATTTAGTAAGTGAGCCAGCAAACTTCTCAAAGGTCAGGTCTTGGAATTCATTTAGTCATGGGTCAGCTGAATAACGAGTGAGCTTGCTGCTCTAAATCTTTTTTAGAGTGCTTACAGGGCCTTGTGTGCTTACCTGCTTCTCTCTGTCTTATTAAATACTGCATCACTGGCTGACTGCAGAAACAAGACTTTGGAGTGATTTAAAAGACACATAGCATGACAGATCTCCCAAACTTCCAAGGAGAGTGTTCCATAATGGGAATAAGTGAGGATAACGTGGCTTTATTGCGTGCCACCACCACTGCGTGAAGATATAACACGAACAGCAGCTCAGTGTCCATTTCTAACTGGCTCTGTCAACACCTGAATGTGCCCTAACTAAGTGGTGCTACTCCCTTCAGCACTGCAGTTCTTCAGAGGGGTGACATTGCCTCGTGTTGAGCAGGTTGGAATGAGGCAGGAAGCTTGTGCTGGCTTTGCCTTGGACATGCTACATTGGCTCACCTCGTAGTGTCTTTGTTCCCAGCTCTTCTTCCTGTCTCTGTCTGTCTTGTCGGCTAGATGTGTCTGTCATTAATTACTGATATGAGCCCCCTGACTGCCACCAGGGTACAAACAGCAGTGCTGGCAGCCTGAGCAGTCTTTTAGCACAGCTGCATGGCTGGGACTCTGCTTAAGACCAAAGGGAGCAAGGGCATCTTAGGGCAGATCTCATCCCAGCTGGATCTGCTGTGTTTCTGCTTTCCAGTGGGGCATTTGGACTGTGAGGGACAACAATTGCATTTTCCTTTGGTCAGAGTCATTTGAAAGGATGAGGCTGATGAAGCAGGGTGGATAATTATGAGCAACAAACTTGTTGGCAGAGGAGGAGCATGGATACTTAAAGGATAAAGTTGGACTTTATCCTTCATGGGCAAGAAAACCATGCCAGTGGTAGCAGGTCTGAATGCTGAGCAAGATGCTAAGCCTGCTCAAATGTGACATAGTTAGAACATGTCAGGTCCAAGAAGGGAAAAAAAAATTCACATCTTGTGTTGTAGTAAGACAGTACTAATCATGTTTTTTGTTGTTTTTTTTTAAGGCATCTCTGTAACAGTTTTTACTTTGCTCTCTGCTCCTAGGACTTACATTCCCACAGCTCACAGATCCCACTGTGCTAAGCTCTTGTACAGGGTGAGCTGTTCACCTCGGAGAGAGCTGCCCTACCTGGACTTTTTTTCTTCCAGAGTGTGACTGGAGCTGCAATGCCTGTAAAGGCCCCCGGAGGACCGACTGCCTGCAGTGTATGGAGGGTTACGTTCTCCATGAAGGAGCTTGTGTGGAACAGTGCCCTGCAGCTTTCTACAAGGAATCAGACACATGTCAGAGTGAGTTCATCTTGTGTGGTACCTCTAATCACTTCTACCAGTGATTCCCTGCCTGTCTCCAGCTTGTGCACATCTTGCATTCAGAAAACACGCTACAGCAGCAGGTCTCGTTGCCCTCCAGCACACACACACACAAAAGAGCTTGGGGTTCTTGGGGTGTTACAGCACCGTGCAGGAAGCCAGAGGAAGTGGTGTTGAGCTCAACTCTTTACGTGTGACTTTTAGGGTGTGATCAACACTGCCTTCAGTGTCACCAACCAAACGAGTGCAGCCTTTGTGAAGCCCCCTTTTTCCTCTTGGATGCTCAGTGCGTTCACAGGTGTGGGAAGGGATACCACGCAGACCAGGCACAGCGAAAATGCACAGGTAAGCAAAGTGAGCGTGATGTGGTGGAGAGGGATCAGGGTTGCTGTCTACACTGATATTGCTATGCAAGGCACTTTGATGACGTGTTAAACTCACTGTTGAGGTAGTGCATGCAACTTGAGAATTAAATAACAGACTCCATCTGCATTTACACATGTCTAATTCAGGAGAACGAGATTCAATGTAAACACACTGTACATAAAAAATCAGTATTAAAAACACATTGTTAAAAATGTTTCAGTTGTATTTGTGGGTTAAAAAGCTGTGTAGGACTTCAATTTGTATTTGAAAGTGTTTTTTTCGAAGAGGTACAACAGTTACTTGAAAGCTTCCACTTGGAAGATTGTGTCAGGTTCTCTGTATGAAAAACACTGGTCAAATTAGAAAGGAATTTCTTAACAGCTCTTTTATCTGAACTGTTTGCCTTCTCTGTTTGATTTTGTCAAGTAGGTAAGACAGGAATAGCATTGGTGTTTCCATCCTGACCTGAGGGACAGCTCTGCACACCAGTAGCTGCTTTGTTTTTGCAGTGTCTGAATGGAGTTGTGCTTTCCCTCCAATGCAGCTTGTCCTCCTGGTTGCTTGGACTGTGAAAGTGATGGCCTGTGCCACCTCTGTGACAGCACCACCTTTCTGAAGAACAAGATCTGTGTTCCTGCCTGTGGTCAGGGATTCTTTGGCAACAGATGGACAAGAGAGTGTGAAGGTGAGTGTCTGTCCTGAGAAAGCAACTAAGCTGGCAGGCTTCCAGCAGATTTTGAGGCCAGAAGTAGTGTTCATTGAGTGGCACATTTGGAGCTCAGTTTTGTGCAGTTTTGTGTTGGCTGTTGAAAGTTGGCAGCTAGTTTTTCTCCAACATGTTCTTTCATAAAACGTGCATGTACGTGGTTTTCTAAGTTTTTTTTCACTTAAAGCATTCATTCAGTAAAACTTTTACCTTCTCTCTTTTTTTTTGTTCTGTTTTGTTTTATTTGTTTGTTTTTGTTGTTTTTTTTAGCTAGCAGGCATCCCTCAAACTTTCATCTGAACAGTACCCTCACAGTAGGGATTGGTGGGGTAAAACCCCTAGACCTCTCCTTACTGGGCGTGCGTGATCTGGACGGTGATGCAGGAGAGCTGTTGTTGCATATCGACAGCACTCCTTCCAACGGCCGGCTAGTGAGGGTGGTGAACGGGAAAGAAGTGCAGCTGAGCAAAGGCGACCACTTCAGCTTCAAGGATGTGCAGGAGAATAGAGTCCGCTTTGTGCACAGCAAAGAGAAATCCAGGTGACTGCATTGATGCTTTTTTCTTAGCTCTTGTCTGAAGAAAATTTACATATCTTGAGAACAGGGAATCCTTTGGCCCTTGGAAACATTCTTACAGTGAAGCATGCTTCTCACTGCTACTAAACAAATTATCATTGTGTTTTGGCGATATTGTGCCATACTGTAAATGGTGTAAAACCTTTGTTCGTGGTATAAGAGATCACTGTGATCCATCTGCCAAACCTCCTGCACTCTGGGGGTGCAGGAGTCTGTCTGATTTTTAGCATACTCTGATGTGTATTTAAAACTGGTATGTTATGCTGGCTCTTACAACAATTTCTCTCAGGAAGATGCTCAAATGATGTCACCACTGACCATGCTCTGCAGCATACACTGCATTTATCCATTAAAACTTTGCTTGCAACATGAGCCCTGTTAGTGTTCAGGGACAATTAGCAGTGATTAGCGTCTGGCAATGCTCACATTGCAAGCATGTTGCAAGGAGGCAGATTTCTCCTGCTGCCAGGCAGTGAGCCAGTCATCCTGCCAAATTTCACACTTGATTTACATCACCATAAAGCCTTGGCCCAGACTGATACCAGTGGAGTTGCTTGAAATTTCTGCCTGTATATATCAGGGTGTTCTGTGATCCGCTGTTTACAGTAAGATTCTTGGGGTGTCCTTCCCATGCCAAGGGTTAGCTCGTGTTCACCAGCCTTTAAGGCAGCAGCATGAGTTTCTGCATCACACTTTGTTTTTCTGCCTGGTAGTCACAATGAAACATCAAGTTCTTGTCGTGAGAAATGTAGCTACTTGATGTACAAGGCTGTGGGGTGGCACTATTGAAGAGTAAATAGGAAGCAAAAATGCTGAAGAGTGGGAGCTTCTGTCTCAGAGCCAGATAAGTGACATTTTTCTTCAGCAGGGAATAGCTGACATTTAGAATCAGTACTTAATCTTGGAAGCACCATCCTACGTGGGTAACATTAGTTAATGGGAAATGAGGGGATATTATTACATAGTTAAAGGTATTTATTACATGCTGTGACTATTGTGACTCTTCAGGAAAAAGTCCTATAAAAACATAATTGCAAAAACTTGAGCTAAAGTATCTGTTGCTAGGTTAATCATTTTTACTGAATATGTAATATTTATACCATTATTGAGGCCTGCGAGATCACTTCATTTATATTATCCTGTATTTTGGCTTTCTGGGGACTTGTTTAGGAAAGGACAATTTTCCTTGAAGGTCAGCAACCAACAGTTCTTCTCCCATCCCTTGGTGGTCAACGTTCAAGCATTTTCAACACAGGTAATGTAACAAAGCTTGGAAGCAACCTCAATTTTTGTACCATTTGGAGCCTTAGCTTCTGGCACTGATAACGAAGCAGCTAGGCAGGACTTAAGCTGGTGTTCAGGTCAGGCAGATTAAACACAGCCCTCAGCTGAGAGGCAGACAGAGTCAGAAGTGGACTTAGGGGTAAGTGATCGAAGAAGCTGGCCCATCTAGTTTTGTTTGTGCAGGGAATTGCAGCAGAGCAGTCACAGAGCAATTATCAGGGAGGGCGAAGGAGTCCCTACTGTTTAAATTATTCTTTGGATCCGCGGATGGTCTAGTTCAGTCTCTTACTGCAAGGCAATTGAATGATGATTGATCCCCATGGTAGGGATGTCTTGACAGTCAAGAACATTTACTTAAAAGCAGTGGGAATTAAATGAGCATAAGCTTTTTACAGTGTGTCTCTTAAACTACTCTCCATTTCTGCTCAAGCTGATGGTACTGTCAGCTGTCCAGGTCTCTCGTTATTGCTGTCTAAAATCTGTAGCATGATATTGTGGAGGGGCATCACCCAAGAGGTGCTGAACAGGCAGTACATGCATGACTTGTTTCCTAAAGGTAGGCCCTCTAAAAGGCAAGGCACGAAGAGGTGTGCGAGATGCACATTGAGGGAGAGGCCATGGCATTGCAGAAAGGAGTTGTTCAAGGCCAGCAGAGCTACCTGTGCCCAATGCACCCCTCTGGTAGCCTTTGATTCCCACTCAAGCTGCGGGTGTTCCTCTGATGTGGCTGCGGGGGCTGTGGATGTGCTGGAGCTGCCCAGCTGAGCTCCTTGCTGGCTGCTAGGCACGGGAGCCAGAAGTTTCCCAGGGGCTCATTTGCTACAGGGGGATCCAGATTTCAGTACAAAATGTCTTGAGTTGTTTCCTGTAAGGCAGCTTCATGGTTAGGAATTTATCTATATATAAAAAAATTGCATTTTGGTGCTTTTAATTGTCACATTTCGTACGAGTCATTCCATAACTTCTGAAATGTTCTAGTTTGACTTTTAGTGTAAGAAAAACTGCTGATTTTGATCCTGTTGCATGTATATTGATTCTGGCTGGCGCTGAAACCTTTTCTCAGTCTGATCTCTTGTTTGCCTCAGTAGGAAATCCAGCTAAATAAGAGCTGCAGTCGCTGCCCTGGAATACATAAGTGAGGTTTAATAATAGGAATTTTGCCTGTCAATCGTTAATAACCCTGATAAGTTGTATTCAGGTGAGATGGCAGCAGTTAGCTCTCTGATGAGCATTGCCTGGGCTTTGACTTTGTCTCTGCAGGGTCACCCACATCCCGAGGCAGGGTATTACTGGTGGCAAATATTGTTTATTGTGATCAATAGAGATTTGAATTTTCTTGATGGCAAAGAACTAGGGAACTAATTTGAACCAGCAGGAGTGTGAACTCTAGCTGGTCTTCCTTCTAGCAGGAATAAGGCTGTGTGTAGTCTTCAAAGACAAGTAATGATGCTGATGACACCCAGATTTGCTATCTTTGAGATGGACTTAGTCAGTCCAAGACAAGCAAAAGTACATCCTTAAGTGTTAGCTGGTGGAAGTATTTCTACTTAGAAGTGTTAATTCAAGCCTCTGCCTGTCAGTTTGGCTCATTGTTGGATTCCTTCCTTCCTTCCTTCCTTCCTTCCTTCCTTCCTTCCTTCCTTCCTTCCTTTTTTCCCTCTTTGCTACTCATTTTAAACAGCTAACCTGGGCACACGGATTGTGCAGGGTCTTATTTTCAAGCATAAGCACTCTGAAAGACATCGAAGTTATCAAAGCTGTAGGTTATACGCAGGGAAAATGTGGTACGTCTCCATTCCTACCCTGAACTTCTCAGTCACATATGTAAATCTTCAGCATCCGAGGTGTCTGTGTTCCAGTTGGACCTGCTGACGTACACATGAAGTGTAGCTCTTCCAAAATAGTTGGGGTCCAAGTTTCCATTTGAATTGCCATGGATGGTAGTAAAGCAAAGCTGTGTCCCTTGTCTCCTATCCATGCAGGCAGCAAGGGAGTACAGACTCTGGCTGATAACTAAATTGCTTTCTATGTAAATGTCCTGAGTATTTTTCCTTGCTAAGCTTGCTGTGGCATGAGAATCCAATTTTAATGTAATTAAATCAGTCTAAATTGCTAGATATTATTCTATCTTCCCACTGGGGGGAAAGTGTGGAGAGAGATCCTCTGCTGCTTAGATACAGGAGGCTTCCAGAGGTGAAGCAAGCTAATTTCCTTAACCCCCTGTTTTTTTCCTTTTGTATTTTTTTTTCCTTTCCTTCAAGTCACTAAGATGAAGCAAACAGCTAAGAGATGCTTTTATGTTTCAGGCCCCATACGTGCTGAGAAATGAGGCTCTCCTGGTCCGCAGAGGGGAGATTGGAACCATAACAGACCTTTTGCTTGGCGTGAGAGATGGTGACAATCCTCAGGATGTCGTGCTGATGGTTTTAGAGCCTCCACGTCACGGGCAGCTGATCAAACCTTCTGGGAAGTCAGATTCTGCAATCCACATATTTCACCTCGATGACCTTGCTGGTGGACTGCTCCGCTACGCTCACGATGGCTCTGACAGCCAGGATGATGCAGTTCTTTTCCAAGTGAATGATGGGTACCACTTCCAGAACATCCTGTTCCTCATTAAGATTGCTCCCAAGGTATGTGCCGTGACATAACATCTCACAGGCAAATAAGAAGTAGTACTGCGTCCCTGAGGTGTCACTAATCCTGCGTTACCGTCAGGCTGTGCTCAGAGACAGGAGAAAGTAAATAGATCTGGAGTCGCAGGTGAGAGTTTTGCCATAGTGAGGGCAATAAATCAGAGTGGATGGAGGGAGAGAGGGCTGGTGAGATAGTCAGATCACTCACTGGGCTGATGGGAGCGTGGTGGGAGATACAAACACATGAATTCAATGACTTGGCTAACAGGGTGTGGCTTTGGTACTTTGGTGGTGGTGGTGTCAGGATCTCTGCTGTTCTCTCCATTGAAATCTTTCATCTGATCCTTCTGTAATGAGAGGACATAGATACCTAAGTTCAGAAAACATTCATAAGTATTTTAATTTTTGTTTTTTACTTGTATTGCGGTTCATAATTAAAAAAACAGCTGTTTGTCTCTTCCATGTTTGGACATGAAGTGGCACTGGGTATTAAATTTTACAGGGATTATGACAGTAAAATTAGAAACAGTCATGCTTTAATCTGTTTGGTTTTGAAATTAACCTCAGCCACAGCATGAAATGTATACCGTTTGTAGGGTGAAGGCTTTTAAAAATAAAGTTGCTGAAGTGCTCGCAAGCATTTCAGTTCTGGTATTGTGGTGCTGTAAAAAAAAAAAAAAAAGCTGAGAACTTCCTTATCCCTTAGTTAATGTGGAAGAGTAATAAAAAAAAGTCTACTGTTTGCAGTCTTTTTATGTATGGATCTGAGAATTGCACAATTTTTCTGTGCTTGTGCTCCATAAAAGGGAGCAAAAAGGAGATGCTATTACCCTTCCTTTGTCCTCCTCTCTGCTGTACTAGACGTCTCTGGTAGCACCTTGGGCATGCAAATTTCAAGGAAGGTCTACAAGCACTACGTGTGTCTGTGTGCAGTTAGCACGAGGAAGAACCAAACCCATTTGGACCCTGCGGGTGCTTCTAAATCTGAAGCAGTAATTAATGGTAATTAGTGACACGACTCAGACATCAGTCTGGAAATCAGAAAAGGTTGCTTACGAGGCTGGTGCTGGCTTATTAGACTCACAGCATAAGAGCAGCCCTGCCTGTGTTTTCTTTGCTCTTATGTGGCCCTGAAGAGGCCACAGATCAGGAGGACTGTGAAATGCTTGGATAGCACTCTTTTTTGTAACTTTTTTTGTTCTTGTTTTTGTTTTGCTATTGATTCAGTGGGGCCTTGTTGTAAATGCCAGTGAGGGTGAATCGCTGAGTTCCAGTTTCTTTCATTAGCTGCTTTTATGCTCCCTTGTCTCTCATTATCTTTCCAAGTCTCTGTGCAGCACTTGGCTGCAGAGAAGAATGAAGGTGGTGACAGAGGTGAGAGTGGAGCAGCTTTTAGTAGGAGGGGAGAGCTGGCAGACACCCAGCGCCTGCCTCATCCTAATTATTGTCTTTGTTGAGTAGCCTTGGGAGCTGAGAGGGATGCAGGGTTTGTTGCTGAGGTGCTGTCAGGACGGGCATGCAGAGACACTTCTCTCTTTCCTTGGTTTACACCCAAAGATTGCTGAAGAGCCTGGTAGGGCCCTGGCTGGAGGGGTGGGAGTTTGAAGGGTGGTTTTTAAGCCATGCTACTTGTCTAAGTACATGGAGCTTATTAGAATATACTGCTGGGTGGTTTTATATGCTAAGTCCTGGTGTGAAAGGACATTTCTAGGATTCCCATTCAATGTGCTCAGACAGTATAATTTTCAGACATTAATCCATAGAAGCACTGCGATGAAAATGTGAAAACATAAAAGGACAACATAACCTTCAAAGTATTATGAATTGGAGGCTTTTGTTTCTTCACAGCGGGTGCGCCTTGTTTGCTGCAAGGTCCTTTTTTCAGTCCCTGTGGTTACGAACAGCCTGCTTTTCCTAATTTGCCCCTATCCCAGCACTTCATCTACTGCAGGCTGAGCAGCTGGCCTCTATTTTGAGAGCTCTTAGTAATGATTTGCACTGCTGTGTATTTCTGTTGATGTTCTTTAACAGTTACAGCTTCTGTGAAGTTAATTTCAGACCTGCTGGTGCTCCATCTCTGGCAGAGCACCACCAGTGGTGCTGCAGTGGGGAACACTGAGCCCCTGCCCTACACAACGCGACTGCAGGCTGTGTCCTGTAAGTCAGACGAGGTCAGACCAACGCTCGTGTCATCTGCCTGCTGCTGGTGGGATATGGAAGCCTTCCCTTTCTGGATGCAGGAAAAGGACAGGAGTGTATGTTAGGACTTGTTGAATGTGCTGCCTCTGTTCACTTCATAAAACTTTGCCACGCAGGCACCAGCAAAAAAAAAAATCTCATGTGATTTTAGCTGTTTTGCTGAACACAGAGTGAGGTGAGCACTGTGATCAGGCAGTAGTTTGTCACTGGATATGTTTTTTTAAAGCTTACCAAGCAAAAAGAGCTGTCTCACGACTGTGTTTTTATTAATCAGCAGATCCACAACATCAAAGCCAGCTGGAAAAGGTTTTACAAAACGCCTGACTAGTTTAATGTGACCAGTGAAGAAGCACTCAATCATTTAGTTCCCCAAAAGCCAAAGGGTTCCAAGTTTATAGCAAAACTGTCACCTCGTATTGAGTTAGCATTTACTTAAAAACATTTTATTTTCAAACAGTGCATTTCACATGTCATGCTTTGAAGTGTGGCCAGTTCCTTTTTTCTCTCCTCACACAATAAATCCAGGGACCTTTCTGGCCTTTCTAGCTTGTTTGTTTCCATTTCTAAAGTTAGGCTTTGCTGGGTCTATATGAGCCACGATGTGGTCGCATCAATAAGGTCGGAGGAAAGTTATTGTACGCATTGGCAGGGTTCTCTAGGCTGGCACTGGGCCTGGTGTACTTCTTCACTGTTCTCTGTAAAAATAAAGCAACCATCACGCTGGGAAATTGTTGGTCCCAGATCGCGTGGAATTTAAAAATTAACACCTCAAAAGAAGTACAGATTAAATGGGTGAAAAATGCTCAGCAGACAGATGTCAAAATGGAGATGGGTAATGACCCTGCAATGTGGTTCTTTTTTGAAAGCATCCTTTTAGCCCTCTCTGGTGTCTCCACTGCTTATTTGGAAGAGAATAATAAAAAGGCTTTTTATCGGTTCTTGGGGTCAGCCATTATTATGTGGAATAGTGATGAGGAGGAAGATGATTGCTTACATGGAGCTGTCATTTTGACTGATGATGCAATTCACCACAGCCAGTTTCAAGATGAATCCTCAGACATCAAGAACAGAAATCACATTTACAACAAGTGGGCTTATAAGAAAGAGTTGTGACACTGAGGAGGTCACAGGGATTTCGCTGGCCTGTCTAACAAAGCATAAGCTAATGATGTAATGTAGAGCCAGTAAGGGCTAATACAGTCCTTGAAAGTCAGAGCAGTGTTACTGAAGTATATGCCAGCAGTGAAACCAGTACTGCATCCAGTCGTGACATCCAGATTTCAAAAAGCCTGAATGAAGACTCTTAAGCTGACTGAAAGAATTTTTCCCCACCTTGTGTTAGAAAAGCGTGAGGTTGGTTTTAAAACTGGGTTTGCTCATGGAGAGTTAGCAACAGTTAAGGGTGTGTGTAAAGATACTGGAGGGTGCCACCAAGAGATTCGTTTGAACAGGTAAGAAGCTGTGGTTCTATAAGCACCCTTGACAGTTGTATATTTTTAGAAATAAAATGAGGAGAGGTAACAGGAAAGGTGGATCCAAAAGCTGTTGTAGTTGAGTGGACACATTTTTTTTCCAATGGAGATGGCAGTGAATTTTCCACTGTGCCAAGGAGATAAATTCTGTCAAGACATGTCAAAAGTCAAGTGGAGAGGAAGTGAGGATGGTGGTGAAAGACAAAATTATGGAGGGAGACTGACACAGGAAGGTTTAGAGTTGGAGACAAGCAATTAGAAACGCTGTAAGGCCAGGCTGGTTCTGCAGGGGGAGAATTGTGTCCGAGGGCTACAGGTGAAAGATGCACATCCTTTCCTTGAAGAAGACGACTGGGGTTGAATGCCTAGGAAACTACAACATACTCGGTGTCATCCTTTTCACTTGAAAATCTGTTTGCACTGGCATTGCTGATGTTCAGGAAAGCCTCTTCTTGCTGTCCCCCTCACATGCAGAGTGACAGAAGCCCTCGGCTGGTGACAAATTCCCTGGTCTGGGTGCCCCAGGGAGGCATGCTGCAGATCTCCAAGACAATTCTGCACGCTGAGGTACCCGGTGCCCGTGACTCCGAGATAACCTACAACATCATCAAGGACCAGCCAAGACACGGTAAATTTCTTCGGAGTTTTATTATCAAAAACCAGCTGTAGGGTCTTGCTTTTCACCCTGCATGTCTCAAAGTCTTCAACCAGTAAATAAACGTGCAGGCTTCTGGTTGCTTCCAGGGAAAAGTATGTTCTTAGACTTCCCAGAGATGATTCTTCTATGGTATTTTGCCCACAAGAAGTAGCATTTGAGGGAATATTTCTTTGTGATACTATACTGAAGAAGTGCCACTAACCTCATCTTTTTCTAGTTCAGATGGGTGTGCGAAGTTACAAGGCACTGTTGGTCTGCTGAGTAATCTGAACTTCTGCCGCTGTTTTTCTCTAAGGGTAGTGAAATCCTGGTGGATTTACAGCTTTGCGAGAGCTGAATCTCACTCACTGCCAAAAGATAATAGCCCGTAATTAATGTCTGGTTTCAGAGCAGCATGGAGTAATATCTACCTCTAGAAACTGCTGAGCAAAAGTTTACCTTGAAGAATTGGAGAACTCCCTAAACTCCATGACATTTAATTTCTACTAATGGAAGAGGTTGTTGACTCAAACAGAAATCAGTGACATTTGCATCTATTTATAATTCTTGTTTCCAAATTCCTTTTGAGAAGCTCTGATCTCACCTCTCACAGCAATGGCTTTTGAAGTGACCCCTTGTGTAGGAAGGACTGCAGCTCCCAGAACATCCAGACCCAGGCTGAGGAGTCTGGAAGGTGCTGGGATTTGTGACTGAGATAGAAATACAGAGGAGCTGGATAGAAAAGAGAAGATGTCATACATGGAGGAAAAGAAAATAAGAACAGACAAGAAAAATACTATTTTCATCATCAGCATCCCCATTTTCTTCATTAGGACCATGTCTTAAAGTAGCATATGTTGTACTTCAGTGAAATGGTACAGTGAATTTTAATTTGCGGGGCCAGCTAAAATGAAAGGGTCACTTCAGCAACGTAAGTGCTGTGGTTTTGCCTTTTGCTGTAAGGATAGGCTGGTTTCCATAACAGCTGCTGGTACCTGACAGAGACACAGATTATGTTATTTTTGCAATTTAGTAGAGAACTAATTAATTTGTATTCCCTCTTTCATTTTCTGCAGATGGAGAGCTATCTTCTCATTTTTAATAAGCATTTACATGAAAACTAGATTTTTTCCCTGAGGAGTTTGTCTCCCGCTGCCTAACCCTAACCAAAATTTATAACCCTGTATATGTATCACCATAATTATCTCTGCTGTAATTAATTGCAATAACACAAATGGGTTTGTAGCTTCGAGTGAGGAATATGCAGTAGGAATCAACGATCTTCAATGTTTTATCTAAAATGCTATTTCACAGAAAGGGAGGAAAAAAAATAAGACAGAGAAATGTTGAAAATGGGTCCTTAATTAAGGAGGGCCTATCTGCTTATCTTAGTATTTGACTAATGGAAAAGGAATTCATACCTGTAGGAAATGCATCACGTGCTTTTAGGTAGGAAATAAACCACTTCAGAATTAGCTCCCACATTTCCGTAGCACAAGTACGTGTACAAAGAATGCTTCCTGCCCTTTATTTTGAGACCCAGAAACCCAACAGAAGGGATGTGACCTCCTCCATCTGCAGGGCTTGATTTGTTACTTCTCAGTTGGTTGCCAGAGCACAGTTGCTCTTTCTAAGGATCTCTTTATGCTGAACATGATTTTGTCCATAGAAATAGAACTGGTGTCCTCCCTGGCTCTTCTCCCAGGCCACAGGATGCCTCAGCATAGCTCTGTGAGTTGAAAAATACTTATTTCTCTGAGTAGGCATTGTAATACCCTAAGCTGCTCCATGTGGTGTACGTTCTTAGAGGATGAAATTTTTAAAGCCAGTGAAAAGTGATATTTGTCCACTCCTAAAAGAAGAGACCTCAATGCCTGAAGCTTCTAGGCAGCCCTGGGAATGCAGCTGTCTCAGTGGATTTCAAGAAATTGCTTGAGTGTACACAAGCTGTAAGTTAATGAGTGTAACACATCAGCAGGTGCTTTTCTGTTTAAAATAAGTTTGAAGTGAGATGGTGATCACAAACTATTTAAGTAAACACCACAGAGTTGTTCTTCCTGAGTGAGTGAAATACTGATTGATAAGACATGTAGGCGTGCATCTTGCTTAAAGCTGCTGTATGTTCTCATCCTGTCTTCTCTTCCTCTGGGAGGGGCAAACAACTTGCAGGTCCTAACTCCTTTGGGTATGTGATTAGCAGCTTATAAATCACACAAAAGATTCAGGTGGGAAACTCCCGTGAGCAAAAGCATCAGACTGGGAATGTAATTAGGGCAGTGGATTTCACCGATAAGGGAATATTAGCAGACAGTTGGATTATAAAACACAAGTGTGAGATTTCAGTTTGAATTATCTTTTTACTACACCGTTGGAGGGTGGTTTGGGGAAACGAACTGCGAGAGCTTCTGCTGGATATTTTGCATAACAGAATGATTAATGCTGTAGGAGGAGCTGGAGTGAGTTATAATAAATGTGGCTTCTGAATTGGTAGCCATGAGGGGTACGTTCAAAGATGGGTAAAAAACGTACAATATACAACCAACGAGTTACGTAGAGAGCAGCTGAATTATATATAGCCAGGAGTAGGAAAGATTGGGGAAACATATTTTTTTCCACAGATTGTGTTAACTCCCAAGCAATTAAATTACATTGTAAAATAGAAAAAAAAGATGCCATTTATTTTGATAATATAGTTCTTTGTCAGGTTTTTATTTCCTTTATGTATGTGGATGGAAAAATGTTCACATTTTGTGTGTCTCGGGGAAACTGATGACCAAGGTTTTGATACCCTTCTCTTGGTGGGTAGCACGTGGCTCTTTGATTAATTGTGTCGAAATAATGGTTTTAGAATAAAGTCTGTTGAATATCACTAGTGACATCTAAATTCAGACCTTGCAGGCATACGCGAGGAAAGCTGAAAAACAGTGGGACGTGCTTCCATCCTGCTCTTCTCTCTCACATCTGCAGTGGAGCCAGTGACGTTTCAGTCCAGCTGAGAGCCTGTTTGTCAGTACAAAAAAACAGAAATAAGCTGAATGTTAGAGATACAGAAGCTCCATACCCTTAGGAGTAGGAGCTATGAGCCAGGGCATACAGGCTTTCTGTACAACCTATGATACAGAGGTTTTTTTACTCTGTCTGTTCAAGAGCTCTTCTTCAATTAAAGATTTCTGTTCAGAGAAATCGGTTGAGGATACTTCTTGGTGTAATAAGCGCCCAAAAGAGCTAGAAAATAGCTGACCTTGAAAAATTAGTGTGCTCTATTCTGATAGTTAAGTTGTACCCTTGAGGGGAAGATGGATAGTCTGCTGCAGTGCCTTTAACCCTGATTGTGTCTCACTTCTCTCTTGTCCTTCCATGGGAGCTGCAAAAAGTGAGGCACGTCCTTTGTGCCTGCTCTTCTGCTCAGTTTGTCAGATGGGCAAATTTCAAGGTTTCAGCACAATTTCAGTGTGCTGGTCAGTGGGCAGAAATACATTTTGGGCGTTTGAAGTCACAAATCCTTTTTTTTGCTTGGCCATGTATTTCTTCTGTGTCCTTGTACAAGCTGTTTGATCTGCCCTTTGCCTTGGCACACAGGAAATAAAATTTCTCTGTGTCACTGGGGTGTTGCGAGGTCCTTTGGTGGTGTATAGGAGCTCTACTGCTGAATCTGCTTGGCTCACTAGGTGGGAAAAGATGTAGAGCTGGTGGGCATTTGTCTTTGGATGCTCATTCGTTGTTGAAAAGGCAATATCTTTTCCTTGTTTTCTCACAAGTTGTGCCCTGGCTGTTCATCCTTGCATTCCCCAGGTGAAGTGGTGCTTCTGGTCCCAATGCCAGCAGATGGCCCAGCAGACTCCTGGCAGCTTTTGCCTGATGGAAGAGCGGCTTCTCCTACAACTTCTTTTACCCAGCAGGACATCAACGAAGGCATTGTGTGGTACAGGCACTCTGGAACCCAAGTAGAGAGTGACTCCTTCCAGTTCCAGGTACTCCTCCCCTTCATATTCCCACAGAGCAGTTCTGCAGGCATTTTTCTCTGAGATTATTTAGTCTGCCATTCCCACTGCCTTTTGACATGAGCTTTTTCTATATATGCACACGTATACACAAACACACACACAAATATGCATATAAATATATATGCATATTTACACACAGACCAGTTAAATATAATTATGACATATATACATATTTACATGCAGACTTATGTGTATGTAGTTGCACGTTGTTTTTCTGTAAATGAATGTCCACGTGTTGATGTCTCAGGGTGGATGCACTCCTTTTTTGTATTCCTGGGAGACTGTCATTCGTGTCCAAGAAAGCTTTTACTGTGTGAATCACCGCATTTGATCTGTAGCAGTGGAGCCAGCCAGCTGCCCACAGTGTTGGGCCTCATGCACTGGCATTAACCTTCTGGATGTCAAGTCACAGGCCATATTGCAAATCTGGAGAAAACTGTCTTTCAAATAGCATCTAACGTTTGACATATTAAACTAATAGCTGGTCTGACTTCCCATAGAATAATCCTATTTCAGGAAGAAAAGGGTTTTGTAGAAAAGGAGTGTTGTTATCCTAGCACCCACTAGCTTTCGTAGGCAGGAAGGTGATCTCAGAGCAGGAGTCCCCAGAGGGAATGGGCAAGCAGGTGAGCGCTTCTAATGACCATGAGAGGAAACCTGCAGGCTCGTAGCAGCCTGTCAGAGGGACAGTGTAACCAGAGACTGATGGTTTCTGTGATGTTGATCACTTCTGCAGTGGCGCTGTGCCTGTGGGGTAGGATTGACCCTTGGGGATGCTCTGTTGATATGCTTGGGGTTGGTGTGAGAGGAACCATCTTTTGGGGAAGAAACGGGAACAGGAAATGTTTTTTTGCCTGCCAATCATTAAAAGACGTAACAGAGCAGGTAACAAGATAACTCCCATCCTTCTTGTCATCTGCTGTCCCCTTTCCCCTAGCTTTCTCTGAGATAAGGCTTACCCCAGGAGACGAGGGAAAAGCCAGGATGTGGGTCCAGACAGCCATGTGGCTGTCCTAAGGATCCTCCATCTGGGTAGAAAATCTGCTCGAGGAGATCCTTGAAGTCCTCTGGCTCACACTTTCCTAGGACATCCCTGCAAATCCAGACCTGAGTGAAAAGGCAGAGTGTGTTACTGCAGCTCATATCCTGGCAGTTTTGATGTCCCTTTTCAGACAGCAGGTTTCACCCCTTGGTACTACACAGCAAATACATCTCCCTTTCCTAAAACCCGTAACATTTACTCCAAGTGGAAAGTATTCTAAGTGCCTTTTTTAAGTGGTTTGTTTTGCAAGCTCCAAAACCAAACAGCCCTCTTGATTTCTGCAGTCTCTCAGCTAATAATTAAATTTTTGGTGTAGAGTAGTTCTTGCAGGCAGACAAAAAGGTACAAGTATTCTCCAGCAGATGTAACACTAAAATAAATCCCACCTCCCCACAGGTTTAATGGCCATAAAATTCCTCAGACAGGTCCTTGCTGTTTGAGTGGAAGGTTTAACAGCATCCCATAATGCTAAGGCAACACGAACACTTGCTTGCAGTGTTTGTTACATCTGGTTTAAAACTCAGAAGCTGTTACTGTAGCACCGGTGAGGCAATTAAGGTAATTTCTAAAGTAATTAACATAAGTGATAATGAGGAAGTTGTGAGTGTTGATGTTGAACAAGCTAATCTTTAGCTTAATTGCCATGTTCCTCTTATAGAGTATGCATTTTGCATGAGTTAAATGTTTGGTTTTAGTAGGTAGCGCTAATTGTACGGAGAGCCCTGCTGAGAAAGGAAGCTGTGATTAGCCGGGTGACATCAGGAGACCAGAACACATCTGGCTGAGTCCTGAACTGTGGCTTGGGGCACATCAGAAAAAGCTGACAAGTTGTTTTCCATCAGTACTTTGACAGTCACTGTTCAGATGACAGGAACTCTGAAGCGGTCCGGCAAATGGCTAAAATAATTCCATTCAGTTCAGCAGAGCGTTTTTAATGCATTTTCTTGAAATTGTGGGCTGAAATCCGTTCTGGCTGACAGAGGGCTCTCCCCGTTGAAGTCAGGTGTGGACTTTCATCTCTGCTGACAGATGAAGCTGTAACCAAGTCTAACGAAGAAGGAGGCTGTATTTCTGTGGGGGCTTGCCTCTCAGGATTGCTATGAACACTTGGAGGCATATCTCTATGGAATGGTTTTGGTCCTTTGAATTGTTGCCAGTGGAATAGCACTTGCTTTATATATCATTAATATGAGTTTGCTACTACAATTTAGATACAATTGACTTAATTTTGCTGCTGGAGTGCCATATGGGAAACCTTTATGGGTCTCTCTGAAACAGAAGCACAGGCTGTCTTGGGAGATGTTGGGATCATGGGGAGTCATTGCCGTTGTTAGAAAACCAGTTGTTTTTACCTTATCAGCATAATGGGTTGCCATTTTAAGGGTGAGAAGAAGGTTTAAAGACAGGTTATCTTTTCTGTTCTTTTGATGAAGAGTTCCACTAAAATATACAGACAATTGAAGTAAAACTGAGGCAGTGACTGGCAGAGGGTGGGAACGAATAGATGAGGGTAGAGAACTGTCAGACAGACATCCTTCATATTGGTAATAAAGAAGTGAACCACTTATGGACTGTACAGGCAATTATGGAGAAGCTGGTTACTGTTTCGAGGCCTCAGTGCCTGGCAGTTGGCATCCACATGTGCATTGGGTTGGTGTCTGCTGGAACAGTGCATGTCTTTGCCTTCACAGGCTAGGAGAAGAGACGAGGAAAAGTATGAAACTGGTCTTGAAATGCGGTGATGTCCTCTGTCAGGTTTCTATTCATGGATCTTCTGTTCTCAGGTGTCCAGCTCTGCCAGTCCGCAAGCCAGCCTGGAAAGCCACGTCTTCAACGTTGCTGTTCTTCCGCAGACACCCAGAGCTCCTCAGCTTTCCCTTGGCTCCTCTTTGCACATGGCTGTAAGTGTGAAACATCCCTGACTGCTGGTTTCAGTGTTCCTTCTGCAATACTCATTGACCAAAGCCTCACATCGAGCAGTAACCACCAAATGTTGATTTCTCTGCTTGCTGTAGTCTGTGCAATTGTGCTTCGTTCAAAGATTGAATCCAAGGAACAGGGTGTATGCACCAGATAGATAACTAGAATACAAAGAATAATAAAAAAAATAAATTTGAAAAGCTAGATAGCTTGGAAGAAGAAGTGGTTGAAGAAAAAAAAAAAAAAACACACCAAGAAATAAAAAACATTAAAAGGTAAAAAAAAAATCAGTATTAGAAGTGCTGAATATACAGACTGGAAGGGATGGGGAAAAACTTCAAACATTTTTTATGGAATTCCTAGCAGTTTCAAAATACTGATTTCTGAGAAGCCATTAGGAATGGCAAAAGAGAAAAACTGTGGATTAGGGAGACATCTTGCCAGTAATTCCACTGCAAACTTTACTTATTGGAACAGTAGCCCGCCCACATCAGGAAGCTTTCATCAATCACTGTAACACCAGGAACACAGGTTACAAACTGAGCTATTTTTTCTTGCAGCATTGATTCTGGGAACAGCCATATTGATAACAGTGGTCTCTCTAACGTAGTTACATCCCTGATTGTGTTAATTTAAAAGATGACCTCAAAGTTTAAAGTTGGTTTTGTGAGCCCTCCAATTTTGGTGCGTGTCTTGTCCGTGTGTCCTCATCATATGTGGGTGAAATCCAGCTCTCCCCATTCTTTCTCCTGCTGCCTTCTGTCACCTCTTGGATCCTATAGGGTGGGATCCTGAGTGCATGGGCTGGAGGAGAGCTACAGGGCTCTGCACCTGTGTCATCAGGAAGCTCGGAGAGCCAGGATCTTAGAGGCAAGGAGTTTTTTTCAGGCATCACCTCAGCCACCTAGCCTTGCTGTGGTCTGTGGGGCTCTCTGTGGGTGCCCAAGATCGTAGTCCATCCTGAGGCAACAGCAGTGAGGCGGAGGAGGCTGTGATGAGAACGCAGAGAGAAGCACCTGCAGGAAATGTGTGCAGAGCTGAGGCCAACCCTTCAGGCAGGAGCTGCATGCTGGGAGAGCTGGGGCTACAGGCTTGACTGGAGCGTGCAGTCATCTTTGGCACCGCTCACTCCTGGTGATTTATTTAGAGCGTGCGAGGTGCCAGCAGTACGCTCAGCACTGTCAAGCAGAAAGCCTGTGTCCACAGGTGCTCCCTGACAGACAAAAGCACGCTGCAAGGCCTGTGAGATGCAGGAGGTGTCCCAGGGGCAACGGGTCCCCAGGAGAAGCCTCCTAAGGGGACACAAAAGACCTCAAAGCCAGGACAGCCTGCAGGGATGGGGCCAGGAAAGACTGAAGGAAGCAGTGTGAGAAAGTTTAGTGAAAAGTCCTGACACAAGGGCCTTGTCGGGGTTTAAAATAGTGGTGACCTTTCACAGGCAGTAATAAAACATGCTCAGGCTGCTACTTGGAGCAATAGGCAGCAATGTGTCTTCTTTCTCTTGACTTTTTGTTGTTGCCATTATTGACAAAATTGATGGCATAGGTGTCTGGCTAAGCCGTGTAGTGCTGGATTTTATAGCTAATTAGACACCACAAAATTCAATAGCGCCGTAAAATACGTTTTAGTGAGGGGCGCCTCACAAACTGCGGGTCCTACCTCTGGGAGAGACAGATTGGCCTTGGAGGCAGCTGTGAGGCAACCATAACCTTAAATCTTTTCCTGGTGTCAGCGTGATTGAGTTCTGCTCATCCATCCTCAGACTCCTTCAGAACGAGACTGTCTTCTCAGCTGAAGAGCAAGCACAAAATGTGCAGCCTTCCCACACCTGTAAACGCTGCCTTTGAGTGTCCTACCAAGAAAGGTCAGAGAAAGTTTGGTGACGCTTCGGTGGCAGACACCTCTGCTGTTCTTCCTTCCCTCAAGTGACCTGTTTTCCCCGTACTGATACAACTGATGGCAGGAGCCTGAGCTTTTGCACTTGATGAATGCAAAGAGACTGGGTTTGTGAAGGAGACAATGTTGTAAGCATAGGAAAAAGTTCTCCTCCCTTCCCTTCCCAAGGTGGCTGCATGAAAGGGACGCCGCTGTTAATTTTAAGCCTTTTTTGTACAGAGGCTGTATAAAGTGGTGCTGGTATCTTGACTCCAGTTAGATATGTGACTCTCGCACACCTGAGAAGGGTTTGGTGCCATTTGTGATGCAGTGAGCTGCGGTCAGGGAACCTTCCTCTGGTGTCCAGACCGGGCCTCAGGAGCAGCAGGATGAGGCTACCTCAGACTATACCAGAGAACTAGCTAGGCAATGAGTTATATCCTTGGCCAGGGAGTTTTTGATTAAAACAGATTTTTCTTCATCTGTTCTTAGTTGCTGTAGGCAGAATAATGAAACTCCTCCACCTGTGGAGGTTGTGCATCTGCGGGGTACAGAGCACGCTAATGACACCGCCAGTTTTCCAGACAGCCTGAAGGTGTGGGGGTAAGCTCAGAGTTACAGGAAGGAGGAGCAAGGACAAACAAGAAAGATCCTTGTTTGTCTCCTTTTTTTTCCCAAAAGCTTATGGACCCTTTCTAATTCTCCAGAAAGAACTTAACAGAGGTGGGCCTGTATAGTGGCGTCTTCTGTTGAACATGATAGTACTCTGCTCAGCTTCTGCACTGCACATTCAGTTTGGCTTATAGATGAGTTGACAGTGAGATTAGATGGTTCCTAAAAGCAAATTTTACTCGTTATTAAGCTTTATTATCCTCTGCAATCTCATCCCAATTAGTTCCTATCCTGTAGGAGTTTGGAAAACTTGGTAAAGGTTCAGCCCATCTGTTCCTTGCCAGTTTTAGGTCTAAGAACTATACCTTTACATTCAAAGACTGTCTTACATTGAAGTATAGCAAAGCAAATTCTCACTTGTTGCAGTTCTTGCTGAGTCTTCTCATGTCTCTGGCACTGATGCTCTTGGTCTAATGTGTTTATCGAGGTGCTGGAGGACCGTGTGACGGTGATTGAGCCCCATCACCTATCCTTTGTAGACCCGGAGATTCCCAGTGAAAAAATCCTGTTCAATGTGACTGTCCCTCTCCTTCCCGGACAAGGCAAGTGTAGCTGTTCAGAACATGACAGATTGCTGCTGAATTAATTGTTATACTTTCTGAGCACATCTAATGTTTTTTTGTTGTTGTTGTTTTTGTTTTTCCTGGAGTATAATTCTGTGGAGGCATCTGCTAAGCTGTTTGGCCTCCTTCATTAGCTTTCAAACATCTTGTTTCTTAACCCAGTTTCTCCAGCTTGTTTAGGAGTAAGCTGCAGCACAGAGACATTTTTCTTAGTATTGTCTGGAATATATTGAATGTTGCGCTCCATGGCTTTCTGTTTCTAGACTCTCTAGTGAGAGGTATTTGAGGAAATGGCTAAGTGAGGAATCTGTTTTAATTTCTTGTGTCCTGTATTGGTTGGTAGAACCCATACTGCATGCAGTCACAGCCATCTGACTCATTCAGCAACAACTGAAGATGTAAAAAGAAGTATCAGGGAGAAAAAAAGAAGCCACGACCCTTGGTATCTGGTTTTAAAATTAAAATTGATTCCTTCTATTAATACTGAGCTCTCTGTTTCTGTAGGTATTGTGGAGCACAGAGACAGGCCTCTCTCCCCAGTCAGGTATTTCACTCAGGCAGATATAAACCGTGGCAAGATTGCTTATCGTCCACCCACGGCAGCTCCACACTTGAGAGAGATCATTGCCTTCTCATTTGCAGGTAAGGAGTTGAATGTTCTTTGCAGCACCAAGTCAGGCTGCTGGTCCTCCTTCAGTCCTGGAATGACTTTGGTTATTTCCATACTCGCTAGGGCTTGTGACATGAATGATATAAAGAACATGGGAATCTGCTTTGTGGGAACATTCCAAAAGTTCACCCAATTCTTGTGACTTCAGCATGATTTTCCCTCTTGTTCAGTATAGCAACATGCAGTGAATTATGGGAATATGGTCGTGTTCACTACAGCATTTAGCACTGTTGACACTACTACTGGATGCTGCACTGGTCAAACTGCTGATCTGGTGCTTTGTGGTTAGGAATTACTGCTCCTCCCGTGCTTGAGATCTGTGCTGCCCTGAGTGTTTAGTTCTTGAGATTGAGACAGGAAATGATGAATACAAACTGAATCAGTTTAGCCAGGATATTGGATTTCTACCATCAAAGGAATAACAACCTGGAGCAGGAGATAGAGGGGCAAACAATGTGACAAACCTCAAACATGTTTGACCAGTCGATACCTAGGATTGTGTGATGCAGTTCGATGCATCACCATGCCCTCCACTGGCACCAAGAGGGTTTTTCACAAACTGAAGGAGGGCAACGTGTTCTCTCAGTACCTGGAGAGAAGGCAATGGAAAAGAGCGCTTTCCTTGGTAAGGAAAGATTCCTGTCTGGTTGGACAACAGCACTTGCTTTCTCCAAATGTTGTCTAAATTCACATCAGTATGTTCTAACCATAATTACTCTGTGCTTATATTTATCCCGCCAGGTCTTCCAGAGTCAGTGAACTTCAGATTCACAGGTATGAAAACCAGTGGCTCTTTCCTGGCCAGAGCAGTTTTCCTCTTTGTGCCCTTCACGGTGCCTGTTAGTCCTTGGCACAACTATGGGCACTCTGTAGGAATTTCTGGAAGTGCATGTGCCTGGAGAATACTCACTTATCTGTGTCCCAAAGTGTTTTATAGAAGCCAAGATGAAGTTCAGTAGACAAACCTTTTTCAGTAGTTGCCTCAAATGTGTCCTAAAAGCCTCATTCATTCCTATTTTTCCTCCAGTGTGAACAAGGGCATCAGTGGTTTGCTCTGCTTTTTTTTTTTTTTTCTTTAATGTACTATGGAAACATTTCCACAATTAAATTGCTACTAATAAGCTGCTTGCTTACTTAATACATATTCCCCTTTCCATGTGCTACCTAGCACAGGTTTGCAGTGATCCACTAGCAAAGAGAAGTGCATGCTCTGACTTACAAGTGCACCTGATACATACATGGAAGATAGTATGTACACAGCCACACATGCACAAGCTTATTCAAGTTACGATCATCATACTAAGATGAGTTAGGAACAAAGATAAAAAAGTACATCTGGATATGTGTGGATTATGTTTTATGTCCATAGACAAAGGTGTAAATTGACAGGGTGGGAAGAAAGTCAGCAATGCGGGGTGGTGATGTGTAGAGAACAGTCAATTTCCAATGCGAGTCCCTGAAAAAACATCCCTACACTGAGGCGTGGTTTCTGTCTGTGCCTAGTGTCTGATGGAGAACACACGACCCCGGAGATGGTGTTTGTCATTCATTTGGTCTCTGCAGAGCAGAAGCCTCCAGTCTTCCAGATCACAGCTCCGTTCCTGGAGGTCAGCCAGGGGGGCAAGGCCACCATCGGTGAGTAGGGTGGAAAGGGTGAGGTGGCAGAGCTCTGCCTGAGGTCTATTTACTTCCAGGAGGCCACATGGATGGAGCAAGGGAGAGCTTTGGTCTCATGCACCTCCGTGCATTCAGCTACGGGGCTGTGCTAGTGCAGGTGTAACAGGAGGCACTGAGAAAACTGTGCAGTGGTGCCTCAGACAAGTGTCTGAGCATGAGGCAGTGCTCCTTGGTGTATGGTGTGTCTGTTCAGCAGCTGAGTCTTGGAGAGCATGATCAGGGACATACTGCTTCCTTACTTTTCCCCTCTTAAGTGCTGTTGCACTGATTTCTTTGTCAAAAGCCACTTTCTTGTGGTGTCGGGGTTTTCTGAGGCTTTTACAGATAGCTCCCTTCTATGTGAATGCATGCACATCTCATAAACTGAGGGTTTGTATAGCTGTCATGCTGGCAATACTGTGACTCGGGTGTGCGGTAAGTTCTTTGATACAACACCTGATCTAAACATTAGCAGGGAACTACTTTTTTCCATGAAGTCAGCAAACCCTTGGGCTACGGATGCTCCAGAATTACTTGACTTTCCAGGTACTGATTAAATTAAAGCTTTTGGGCTCCATTCACAAAAACTGATCACCAAACCTAAGGAATATTCCCAGTGCAGTATCTGAGGGTGCTGAAGCCTGTGTTCTCTTTCCCTGGCATAGGGATCCAGCTGGCTGTGAGTGACACAGATACAGCTCCTGAGGGGCTCTTCTTTGAGCTGGTGAAGCCTCCCCATCATGGCATTCTGCTCAAGCAGGGCGCAGGTGTGCAGGAGCACATGGGAGCAGGTGAGTGGAGAAGAAATACCCCTCAGTGCAGGGGAGGAGGTGAGCATGGGCCTGTCCACACAGCTGGTTCAGTTGGGCAGGAGGAAACGGGTGCCTCTGACAGAATTCAGTGTGTCAGTTGTTCAGCTGTGCTGCTCAAGCAGTCAAATACTTCTGTGGAGTTTTACTGTTGATTTTGGTGGCAGCAGTTTTCCAGTGTGTGATCAGATGAACAAATATTGTCTATAAGAAAGGAGTGCAAACAGAGATGTGGAGAGGGAAGCCTTATCTAGTTATGACAGGCATGAGCTTACAAAGCAGCTGGGAAGAAAGGAGGATCTGTGCACTTCCAAAGAACTGTCACTGAAGGAGTCCCAAAGAGTGACAGCGTCTGGAAAACAGTTAAGGTTACAGCTTTTGCTCTGCCCTACATACATACTAAGTCCTTAATAAATGTCTCCGTAACTCACAGCTCAGTAAGTTTGGCATTAAATGCCAGGTGAGCACGTGATTAAGGCTTTTGCTGAACTGGGGCCTTCCGCCATTTGAATTGGATTGGTGCTCTGAACGGTCTTCCTGACTCGTGCATTTCTTTTTGGGAAGGCGACACTTTCACCTACGAGGACGTCACTCGAAATGCTCTGCAGTACGTGCACGATGGCTCGTCGGCCGCAGAGGACAGCATGGAGATCTCTGTCACCGATGGTGTCACCACAGTGACCACAGTGCTGCGGGTGGAAGTGTCCCTGCCGGATAACAACGGCCCGCAGCTGGCCCCGGGCTGCTTGTTGGCAATCACCGTGGCTAGCAAAAGCTCCGTGACTCTCTCTCGATCGCACCTTGCTTATGTTGTAAGCTGTCATCTATTTCTAAATGCGGTGAATGCTGGCAGCGTCTCATTCCTAATCCCCCCGCAGACCCCTTGCAACCCACACCTCCCTGCCCTTAGTGTGGATTCTTGGCAAAGAGCTCAAGTTTTTGACTGTCTCCTGACTACGGCTGCCAAAACGGGGATAATAGACTCTTTCTTCCATCAGGGTTTTAAGGCTATCCCTGTTTGACTGGAACAGAGGTAAACTGCCATGCTAACATGAAAACTGAGTTAATCCCAGATTTTTCTATCAAACAGACTTGCTAACAACACACATGGATTTGCTAGTTGATAATCCCTTGAAAATTTCTGCCCTCTCACCCCCTTCAGAAATTGCCTGCTGCTTTTTCTGCACACGCTTGAGGGTTTGTTTTTTTTGAGCAACCCCAGATGCTGTGCTCCTTGTTAGCCTGGAGTTTGAATCAGTGTTTGTGTGTTGTACGAGAGTCGTCCTGCTGGTGCAATTCAGGGAAAGGTGTTCTGCTTGTGGCTGATACAGCTGCAGAGACACCAGCAGTGGATTTGGGGTATGCGGATGTGCTCTCCTTACAGAGGAGGCTGGAGAGATGACAGTGCACGTGTGAAGCTGGAGAGACCTCATGTAGTGGCTGTCACCCAGATGGTTAGGGATCTGCAGGGAGTCAGGTAGGATAAGAAGGCAAATGAATGCTTTTCTTCCAAAGGATGTGTCTGGGTATAAGCCAGGGGTCTGTTCTGTTCTCCTTAGGAGGCAGAAGGCTGACAAGGGAGCTGTTCAGGTTTAATCTGCGGAAGAGAACAGTCACAAGCAGGAGGATTTCGTTCCTGATCCATATACTGAGAAAATGATTTCTGCCTTGGGTCTTATCTTTCAGGCAACCATGAAAAACTTTGATAAGAAAGATGACATCTGAGCCATGAGATCGTAGAGAGTTTGTACCCTGTGTAGTTAGAAAGAGCCAAGAACAGCTTTTAGTTTAATACGCAATTGGCATTTGCAGCATCGCTTCACATTAACCTTTGTTTTACTAAGAACTGAATTTAGCTGTATCTCTGTCTGAAGCATTGGTGGGCAACAGTTACTCCCTCTGCCAGGTATCAGATAAATCCTGGCTCACTTTTTCTGGAGTCAGGGAAAGATATTACATAAAGGGTCCAGTCCACTAGGAGGGTAATTTGAAAATAAAAATATCGGGCTTATCTCTGGGAAACTGCTTGATATATTTTCCTAAAAACCATTTTCTTTCTGTTTTTAGTGGAGGGAAACAAAAGCTAATCCAGTTCTGTGTTGGCTTTGTTATTTTTCCTTCATCTTTAGGACAGCAATTCTCCTGACTCAGCGATAAGAATCCAGTTAATATCTCTGCCCACATATGGCACCCTCTTACGGACGTCTGGCTCTCATGATGAAGAGCTGTCTAAGGTTTATAATTTCACCATGGAAGACATCAACAACCAGAGGATCAGGTATCAAATAGCTATTGTCCTTCAAGCCACGCCAGTTAAAAGCTCAATGGGCTTTTCACAGGGAGCTCAGGGCTGTGTTATGCTTGTAAAATATATCAAAGATTTTTCTTCTTGGCTATTGTGTCCTGTGAGACTCCAAATGAGAGCTTTTTGTGTACAGAGTTAGGTATTTATGTGTGTCTGAAATGCCAGTAGTTGGTGTGCCTTTAAATTAGGGATTTTTTTTGTCTCAATGTCATGGAGATAATTAGGGTAGGCAACGTGAAAAATGGTGGTTTCAAAGTGCTCAGGGAATGAGTGAAGTTGGGAACTGGATTACCACCTCTTCTTGAATTCGTCTCTAAAGGCAGGGAGGAGATGTTTTTACCTGGCTGTCAGCGAGACTCCCTGACACAGCTTGTGCTTTGGCTTCCAGTTACTCCACCGTATTTGAGACCAGCAATCAGCCAGTTACCGACACCTTCCACTTCGCTGTTTTTGATGCTGACAATAACCGGCTCGACAGGCAGATGTTTACCATCACTATCACCTCAGCCCAGACGGTGCCGTCGCTCATTGCCTTCGCTGACCATATCACTGTAAGTGGCCACCCAGGGGACTGGGAACAGTGACAAGAGCGTCTTCCGTGGGGGGAATTGAACGGTTCTCCTGGACTGAAGGCAAATCACTGTAGAAACATGGTGTTACACACACAGTCCTTTGAGTGCTAAGAGTCAATAAATTACCTGGAGGCCGGAGGGGACTGACAGTACTGCTGCGTCCCCGCACCTCACCTGCTCACATCGGTTCTAGTCAGGAGCTAGCTTCTCCCTGGGGTGTCCCATTGATGTCAGTGGAACAAGTCTGACTTCCTCCTGTTTAAAATTTGGCCCCTTCTTTCACCAGCTTGTATTTAAAAGATGAGCAGAAGATGAGTCTGAAAGCATCTGGTGCTTTGGGCTGATGCAAAACATTTCAGACTCCTTATCAGTGCCTTTTGAAGTCATTTCCCTCTTTTTTCAGCTTTGCATTCAACCTCCCTTGCCTTCAAAAGGTTCCCCTCAACAAGAAAAGCAGATTTTGCCTTCCAAGAGGTCAGCGTGACTCTGCCAGTTCTCTTCTTCCCCTGATAAAGCACTCACAGGCTCCTCTTTAGGGCCAGGCAGGCTTTGTTCTTCGCATCCCACCTTGCCTCCCAGCAGATTTCATACTTAACAGATTTGGGGGAGGGTGGCACAAGACTTCAGAGAAACGAGAGCACTGTGAGGACCAGGGAAGCCTCCTCCATGGAGTGATGCTGCAGGCTTGTTCAGTAACGCTTCGTGTGCTGCTGTGCGCAGTGGCCTTAGTTCTGTTGTATCTTTTTGTTTTCCAGGTGGATGAGGGAGGCAGGGTCCCGCTGCTGGCTCATCACCACTTAGCTGCTGATTATGATACTGCTGCCAAGGAGGACCTGAGGGTCACGGTTATCACTCTGCCCATGTATGGCTACATTGAAAACACCAAGACAGGTAAACGGGGGCACTGAGGACTGCAGCTTTCCTAATGTCTGCTCTAATGCAGCAGGTGGACCTACTGCTGCTACAAAGGTCACAAGATGAGTGGAAACTCATGTTATAGGAGTGAACATCCTTCTGCATCCTTCAGTGTGCCACTCCTCTCTTAATGCTGCTGCTTTTATTTTCAGTTTGTCAGTGAGCTGAACGTCCTTTCACCAGAGGCATTCTGTTGTGCAGGTGAGAGTTTTGGGCCGCAGGGCGCTGTGACCACAGACGCCTCCTTTTCCATTCAAGACGTCCTAGAGAGCAGCATTTACTACTTCCAGAGCGTCCATGAGAGCATCGAGCCGACAAGTGATGTTTTCAGCTTCTACGTGAGCGATGGCTTCAGCCAGTCTGAAGTGCACAGCATGAACATCACCATCCAGGTGTGTCCGTGCTCTCTGGCCGTCAGAGCCCTCTCTGACACAGACACTTGGCTCTTAAAGTGCAGCTCCCTCGAACCGCGAGCTTTCCTCACACCTTTGTAATGCACGGGAAGTGGATTTAAGAGTTTCCTTCCTCCTATCTGTTTCCTTCCCCTAGTACAGGGCCATAATTCCCCTGTCACACCACGGAGTAGTTGTGCATTGCAGCCTCTTCCCCAGAGCTTATTTCTTGGCTTCCTTCTCCCTCTTAGAAGCCTCCACAGTGCTGGAGAGATATGGAAAGACCTATGCAGTTCACACATTGGTACCAGCAGCAGTACTGTCATTTGGGAGCTTGTATTTCGTTCAGGTAGGCAGCAATCATTTCCCCTTGGCCATTTCCCTTTTCTGACTGTGTCCCCTTGGGATCTGTGCAGCGGCAGAACGACGAGCCCCCAAAGATGGTGCTGGAGCCTGTCAGGGTGCACGAGAGCTCGGGTGTGGTTGTTACCAACGCCTCCCTCAACCTGCAGGACTTGGACACCCAGAACAGTGAGCTTGTCATCGTGGTTACCAAAAGTCCTGACCATGGTAAGTCCTGACAACAATGGGGTTGGAGCAGGGACGTGTCTGTGCATCTGTGTGTGTGTCTAATACCCCTGATGTGAGACAGAAGCCTGGCATGTTTGTATAAGGCACATTTAGTCGGTGTTTGGAGCAGCAATTGTGCTTCAGAGCAGACCTATTCTTTGAGGGTTTTTCCTATTTGAGAAGGAAAAGGGGGACTGCACCCATTTCCTTGGGAAGTTCCCTTTTGTGTTACCCTGTTCGCTAAACTAGCGGGGGCTGTGTGCCATTTTTCAGATCTCATGTATTGTAGTCAAGTTCTTAGCAGTTTCCTCAGTTCTTCCAGCAAGGCCACATCCACTTCCATGATTTTCGTGCACCTCTCATTTGTCAGGTCATCTTCGCAGGAGGGAGACTGCCGCAGAGCCCCCGGAGCACGGACGTGTGCTGCCTCTGGGCTCATCCTTCACCTACCAGGACATTCTGGATGAGCTGATCGTTTATACTCAGAGCGGTGCGGCAGCGCAGACAGATGAGTTTGGCTTCTCCATCACGGATGGCCTCTACACGCAGACGGGGAGGCTGCAGTTCTCCATGGAGCTGCCAAAGCAGCAGCTACCCACGCTGGCTGTCAACAGGGGCCTGCAGCTCCCTGCTGGTATGGGGAGGGGGGAGAATGGTATCACTTATTTAGGCAGCCCCTTGGAAGACACTTGTCATCTCCCACGGAGTGTAATTTCAAGGTGGAAGTGTGTGCTTTTACCTCTGATTCAACTGGGAAGGTATTTTAAAAATGATCTTCTCCTCATAGGATCAATGGTCTGTTGCAAGGGAAGTGGGCAGGGGAAAAATAATCACAGGCAGAGATATTTTCATGTTATTGTAGGAGGGGATGCTGTAGTTAAGCACTGCCTCCCCAAAACAGATGTACAGTCCGGGGCTTTCTGGCTGTTAGTTAGGAAGGGACACGTGTTAGAGCACCTAACCGCAGCCCTGACAGACAGCTGCTGTCCGAGCCTGCTCACCTCTCAGAAACTTGCCCTGCACTCAGCTTGATTTCACATTTCTGAAAATGTGGCAGCTCTAGGTAAGCTGTGATGGCTCTGTGCAGGGCTATTAAGAAGAAGTATGCGAGGTTGCAAACCACTCTGCCATGCCAGTAAAATGCCCACACAGTTTTTAGCCCTGCGCTCCCCAGAATGCTGATGGAGGCTCTGGACAAGCCAAGTCTTCATAGATGAGCCCTCTGCTTGTTTTACTTGTGGTGGAGTTCTCCTTTCCCCCATGGAATTGCAACTTCCTTGGTTGTGTAAAACAGGACCTCACCCGCTATTTATAGGCTATCTAGTCCAGTCTAGACAAGTCACTCGGCTGGGTTGGCTGGAGCTGTTTCTGAGCTTTTTCTTTCTCTGGCCCAGGCTCTGCAGCGCACCTCACAGCTCAGCACTTGAAAGCAGCAGCTCCTTATCCAGATGACACAATGATCAGATTTGTCATGAAGAAGGACCCCAGCGTGGGCCGTCTGCAGCTGACTAATACTGATAATCCAGTCCAGATCTCTGTCAAAGGACCTGTCAAAAGTTTCACCCAGGCTGATATAAATAAAGGTGAGGATGCCTGCCTTCAGATAATCATGGCAAGTAAAAAGTGGCCATATCTTTTTGAGAGGGGAAGGATGATTTGAAGCAGGGAAGGGAGAGGGAAAGAAGTAAGAAGATAAAGTTGTTATGATAGAGGAGAAACACGTCACTAAGGAAATGTTAAAAAATCTCTCTCAGCAGGAGAGAAAAAAATAAAGAGAAAAAGTAATGAAACCCAAGTCCAGGAGCTGCAAGTCTCTTGACTTACAGTGCCAGCCTGGTTCCAAACTAGGAATTAAATGAAGTTGCCTGTAATAAACCACCTCTTTCCTCCTGTCCCTCTCTCCAGGGCAAGTGGTATACAGTCACAAGAAGGGAGATCCTGGTGGAAATTTTGCCTTCACCTTTGATCTGATCGATGCAGATGGCAACAAACTGATGGACCAGGTTTTTTATATTCGTATTTTAGGTAAATTATAGTGCTGAAGTTATGTTATCATTGCTGCAAAGCTCAGGCCTTCATAGATTTCCATCCCACATGTACAGCAAGTTAAGATGTAATTCTTGAGATGCGGTATTTATTCTCTGTTAATTCCAAGGCCTTTGAAGCTTGGGGTATGTAAAGATTAGCTCTTTGGCTTCTGAAAAACTTGCTGAAAAGGACAGAAAAATTCCCCCATAATGTCTAGATTGTCTTAAGACATTTCTGCCCCCTCCATTGATCACAATACCCAGCATACTCATTAATTCCCAGTCTGGGAGGGTTCCCTTAGGGGAGGGCATTCGTGTGCCTGTTGTCTTTTGCTTGAGCACAAATACCCAGCGGGAATAACACCAAGGGAAGGAGAGGGACCACCTCCTAACTCAGTCTGCTTTGCATTTAACCCTTTCAGAGGACAGATTCCCCCCTTCCATCACTGCTAACAAAGGGCTGGTCTTGGATGAGAACTCAGCGAAGAAGATCACAACCCTGCAGCTCTCTGCCACCGACCAGGACAGCGAGCCAGCCCAGCTCCAGTACAGGCTCACCAAGCAGCCACAGCTGGGGCACCTGGAGCACGCGGCCTCCCCAGGTTAGCAGGAGGGCATTCTGCTTGGCTGGGTGCTCCTAGCAGCAAAGCTCCAGCAGGGCTTTTGAGCCACCCACCCTGGTAAAGAGTTACTTCTAATCCCCCTCTTGGCCACCATGTCTCTTGATCAATAAACTCTGGCCTCATCTCGCAGCTGGGCTTTGCAGAAAGGAAGGGGACTAACCAGTGAGTTGTTACAAAATGAAGCTACGTGGTGGTGTGATGGATATGCTAGATGATAAGTCTGGTAGTTCAGAAGGTTTTTGGTCAATCCTGTGAAACTCAGAAAAGAATTACATGCAAACGTGATCTGAATTTTGGAGTTGCCTTGAATGCCCCATTATCCACTAGCAGTATGAGCGTCGCACTCCTCCCTTCTGAGTTGGTCTAACTCTATACTGCCATGTCATATGCTCCTCTTATTTAGATTATATTCACCATGTCCAGCTCCCTGTATTTTTCCTCTTTCTGTAGCCCATTTTCCCCTACTGTTCTTTTTTTCCAGGGACAAGAATTAGTTCTTTCAGCCAGGCAGACTTGGCCTCTCGCAGCATCCAGTATGTCCACACAAGTGATGTTGAAAAGCATGCAGATGCCTTCACCTTTTCTGTGTCTGATGGGACAAACGAGGTAGGTCGCAGCACGTTTTTTCCCCTGAGTCAGAGCAGGCTATTGATTCCACAGGATATGCTGGGAATCAGTTTTCTTCGTGTGCTTTTGAGGGAGAGCTACATGTAGCAAAGGAAAGGAAAAAAAGCCGTATATCAGCTTGTAATTTGGAAGGTGGTTACCCTGTACTTCCCCTGCTGCCAGGGATGTTATGTACCACAGGGAAGGGGGAGCTACCTGAGGTGTAAGCTCATGAGACTGGTTTACCAAGATTTCAATGTCTGTTTTTTATCTGTTTACCAATTGGTCCTGGAGATCAGCTTTGATTCACTGCACTGATAAAGTGCCAGAAGTACCTTTAGACCCTTGAGAAATGTCTCCTTCCTGCCTTCTGAAAGGGAGAAGTCATGGCTACAAATAGAGAGATAACAACAAGGTAGAGTGAACAGTGGAGGTAGAAGTGCATTTCCATAAATGTGACAGAAAGAGGAAGAAGAAATTAGTGCAGAAGGATAGAAGAGCCATATTTACAGGATCTGAGCTTAGAGGCTGTTGTTGTTTCACTAAACAAGTCCAAAATGAAGTGACCTAAGCTTAGTGGATCACTGTGGTCTGCTTATAGTGTCACCATTTCAATGGAGTTGTGCTTTTGGTAGGCTGAATTCACTGAGAGAGGCTTATTCTCCTGCCGCAGGTGAGCCAGACGTTTGACATCACCATAAACCCCGTGGATGACTCCTTACCTGTAGTGCAGAGCCTGGGGATGAGAGTTCAGGAAGGTGTGAGAAAAACCATCACAGAGTTTGAGCTTAAAGCAACAGATGCTGACACAGAGGTAAGGCAGGACTCCCCTTTGCCTCCTCTCTCTCTTTTTCTGTTGCACATCTGGCCTATCAGAAAAATGGGCTTGTGTTCAAAGACAGAGATTATACTGAGTGTCATCCCCCTCTGCACATACCCTGTCTGATCACAGCTTCAAACAAACTGCTTGTGGGAGGCCTGGCTTGTATATAAATAGATGAACGAATGTTTGAGCAAAGCAAAGCCCTGGCTTGAGAAATACGTACTTCATCTGGGATGTCTCTGAGACACACAAACAACAAACCTGCATGAAAAATGGTTAGAAGTTGTCATCAGAGCAAACCTTTGCCCTGTCCCACCTTCCCTCTGAACGCTGTGGATTTGACCTGAGCTGAGGTCTTGATACTGCATTTATGCTTGGCACAGATGAAAATGGCATTTCCTCCTACTCCTCCTGGGTCTGGCTTTTTTGAGAGATGAGGACAGGCAGGGCTCATGGTGAATCAATTCAGTGTGCAGTGCTGCCTGCCAGACCCTGACTGGAAACATTGTGCTAGGAAGACTGGATACAAAGAGTCCTTCCCCAGGGCTGTAGGGACCTTCCTGACATGGTCCTGAAGTTGTAGCTTGTGCCACCCTGTCTCCTTGGTGCAGGCTGAGTCAATCACGTTCACGGTTGTGCACCCCCCTCGCCACGGCGTGATTGAGCGCAGCAGCAGTGGGCAGCGCTACCACCCCACCACCACCTTCACCATGGAGGACGTCTACCAGAGCCGCATCAGCTACAGTCACGACGGCAGCAACTCGCTGAAGGATCGCTTCGCTTTCACCGTGTCCGACGGGACCAACCCCTTCTTCGTTGTGGAAGACGGAGGGAAGAAGGTAAGCGGACAGAGAGGGAGGTGAGAGAGACCACCGAACCAGGTGGGTGAAGGCTGCCTCCTCTCAGAGGAGGGAGACTTGGCTGCTGTCACTCCACTGAAGATAGGGGCTCAGTATTCTTGGCTGTGTGATGCCACGTGCTTGGTCAGTGGTGTAATGGCAAACTTCATGCCTGCAAACTTGCCCCAGGACCTTGATCCTAACAGATCTGACGGGAGCAAGGTTGATAATACATGTATGGTGGCCAAGGCTCTGACTCCCAAAGTAACGTCCATCTCTCTGACCTTTTCTCAGGTTGTGACAGCCGCACCGCAGCGCTTCAAAGTGGACATTCTCCCTGTGGATGACGGGACACCCAGGGTTGTCACCAACCTGGGTTTGCAGTGGCTGGAGTACATGGATGGCAAGGTAACTGGTTGTCTGGGTTTGCATTAGATTGTTTCTCAGGCTGTTCCAGAAGTGGCTTCACAGGATGAATCTGGGTGATCCTTCAGCATTTTTAGTTCTGTGATAGACCGCAGGTGCCCCTTTGAGCTCATGGAGCATCTTGGAAAAGACAGAGGTGTGCAGGGATGCCTGCACTGCAGCTCAGCTAATCCAGGCAGTGTGGCTCCAGGGCACAAAATTGCTCCCTTCCCTTCCATCAGCAGGACCACTGTTCTGGCTCTTCTTGGCTCTTGAGTGAGCTCTCCAGCTCAGTACAGCTCCTGCCCACCTCGTGGGACAGCGGTGTCCTGCCCCTCGCCCTCCTTCACCAGGCAGTGCGTTTTCAGTTTTGCTGATGGGAGAAGCCTTGCTTATGTGCTGCAACAGCCACAGGAGAGATGTACGGCTCCCAAAGAAACATGGTACAGGCATTTCTTGCCATGATAGGCCTTTGTTTTGCTGAAGTCTAAACAAAACCCCAGGGAGTGATATCTCATGCTCATTTTTGAGGACCCAGCATTAACAGCAAAGAAGTACTTTGGTTCTTCCCCAGAAAAAGGATTTGGAAAGCACGGTATTAAGAAATTGTATTAAAAAGTAGCTACCTCAGCTCAAATTCCTGACTTTGGAAAAAGCACTCCTGCAGCCTCAGGCAGTTTAATTCTTTCTCTTGTTTTCTGCCACTTTTAAAGATGTTTTCTTTTTAGAGAGAAAGCAAAAATGGGGTGGAAATGAGGCACATCTGTGTGATGCCATTTGAAAGAGGATTAGTACAAGCTCACTAAAGCAGCATGAACTGTCGTGAGTGCAACCTTAAACTTCAGGCTGTTTGCAAAAAATTTTGGCAAAGCCAGGTCTCACCTGAGCATCAGCCCAATTCATGGAGTGGTTTCCAGGTGAAACTGAAAGGTTTGTCGTATCTTCTAGCCCCACCTAGGTAGGGCTCGGCACTGTGCTCTGAATTTGCTTTTCTTTTAGCCCCTCCCCTCCCCACCTTTTTTTAATTAAACCATATCTGAGACAGAATTTGAATCCTTCCTGTGCTGTCAAACATGATGTGGGACATACCTCGGGCTCCGCAGCCTCTGGGTGTTCACAGGGCCACTCTGTGCCATGTGCTCTTCAACAGCCCAGCTTCTCCGTCATGGGACTGTGACAGAGGGGTGGTTGGGTTTGAGGATGAATAATCAATCAGACTTGCACTGCTGGATCTCCAGAGTTTAACTCCCTCATTTTGGCTTTAATCCAGGCAACCAATCTGATCACCAAGAAGGAATTACTAACAACAGATCCCGACACAGAGGACAAACAGCTGATCTATGAGATAACGAACGGTCCCAGAAATGGTTATGTGGAGAACAAGCTGAAGCCAGGAACAGCGGTGACCACCTTTACTCAGGGTACGGAAGACGAGCTTTATTTTGTTGCTTTTTGCCTTCAGCTGCTTCAGGTTGTCAAGGTAGCCTGTGTGAGGGGGAAAAAATGGTGGGAGGAGCAAAGACAAGGGGCAAAATCTTATCCAGAACTTCCCTGATTTCAGGGGAGTCTTATACTGCCCAGTCAGGAGAGTGTTGCTCTTTGGGAATCTCAAAGGTGCGTCCCAAAGTAAGAAGTGAACTTTGCTGTTGATTGCAGAAAGCCTGTAGGGTTTTTTTTGATGCCGACCTGTGTCCTGTTGTGTGCCCTGTTTCTCCAGACTTGTTAGAGCTAGAGATTTGGCTTGGGACAATACAGAGCAGTGCAGATTTTGCACGTGGATCTAATAATCCTAAGGTCTGGGAGATGTTTCTCCAGTACTGCAGAGTAATCAGCATGTAGAAACTTCAATCCTCCAGGACCATGGGGCCCTCTGTTAGCAACACGAGGTGAGGCAGTAACTCTGCTTCCTGCGCCCCTCTGCTCTTTCTGCTTGCTGCCTCCAGAGTGCCCCAGGACAGCTGAGAGTGAGGCGGCAGCACGGCCTTCAGCATTTCTGCTGCTGCAGCATGCAGAACCTCGCACTGCACTATTAGGTCCTGTACAAATGCAGTCAGCAGTTCTGCCTGTCCCTTCTCATCAGGCCTTGCCAGCCAAGCCTGGCATCCCATGTGCTCAGAAAAAAATGGAAAAGACCGAAGTTATTTGAATCTCAGCAGTGAGAAGGAGCCCTGCTAGGACGTGCCACCTGATAGAACAGAGCTGAAATGCTCATCAGAGCTGCACAGCCCTGATCCCTGTGGCTGTGCAGATATGTGTGTCTGCACTGCTCGCCTGTAAAAGTACTGCTGACCTTCTGTACTAGCTCACTGGGTGTCTCCTCCCGGCAGAGGATGTGAACCAGGGCCTCATTCGGTATGTGATGCACGAGGAGAAGGTTCAGGAAACCATGGACAGCTTTCAGTTCCTAGTGAAGGACAGCAAACCCAACGTGGTCGGTGGCAATGTCTTCCACATCCAGTGGTCCCTCCTCAGCTTCACCTCCACCAGGTAAATGGCGTGGGGCTTACAGCACTCCTCTGACAGATGGGGTCTGGTCCGGAGCGAGGCAGGCTGAGCCCTCTCGTGTGTGAGGGACCTACAACTTAGAAATGAAATTCTGCGGCAATTGCCATCGTTTGTGCCTGTGTTTCCCTGGCACCCCCTCAGGACTGAAGTCTTAGCTCAGCAGCACACCCAGCAGTCACGCTGCTGATTTCTGCCTGTGCCAGGGAGCCAACAGCAGCAGGAGTTGGGAACTCGTTTGTGCGAGTGAGGAGGGCTGCCTGCCGGGTTACCTGTGGAGCAGGGTTGTGAATAGCTGACGCCTGCCTGAGCCCCTGGTTATTCACACACCTCAGATTTTCCACGGGGGCAGCAGCCAGCATGAGTCTATTGGTGCCCATATAAACACACGGGGTTTGCTGCCCAGCCCAAAGGTCCTGATCCCCATGTTCCCTGTAGGACTCCAGCGCCTTTGGCTTGCGGGCTAAGTGATGCCAGTTACTTGTCTCTGCTTGCTGCGCTTCCAGCTACAACGTCAGCGAGAGCGCGGGCTCCGTGAGCGTCGCCGTGCGGCGGGTCGGGAACCTCAACCAGTACGCCATCGTCCTGTGCCGCACCGAGCAGGGAACGGCCACCGCCAGCTCCGGGTCGCAGCCTGGAGGGCAGGACTACGTGGAGTACGCGGGGCAGGTAGGCTGGGGGCACCGCGGGACGGAAGGTTACGTTTTCACCTGGGATGCCTGGGCGCTGCTGTCGTGTTCTTCTGCCCTGGCAGCTCCCTCGTGTTGAGCAGTTGTTGCATCCTGAGAAAGGTGGGGAGGCAGGGCTCAGCACCTCCGAGCCAGAGCATGCTGCAGAGTGAACGGCCTCTGTGCTTCTTAGAAGGCTGAGAAGTGATGCAGCCAAGAGAACTAAATTGCTAGGCTGCATGTAAACGTAGTGACGTCTACAATAAAAAGCGTCTGAGCTGGAATTTTTAAGCCCACAAGAGGAAGGGTGCTCTTAGGCAGTAACTTACTCTCGTTTTGCCTTTATTTGAAGATTTGACTGCACAGTAGTTGCACAAGTAATTGTTAGGATTTTTCCCTGGCCCTGGCCATTTTTTCCTTCAGACTCCTTAGCATAGAGACACCAGCAGTTCCTAAAGAATTTCACTGTCTCCCCAGCACTGTGCATGGGATCCGGGTACCTCCATCCTTCCATTTCTTTCCTTCTCTCTGCAGTTGAGGACTGCGTTAATCATCCTCAACAAAGCACTGGGAATTCACAGTGACATCGTTTTCCCCAAAGGCTCTTTTGACACTTTTCCAGAAAGCTCACTTTTAATGGTGATCACCCCTTTTTCTGCCTTGTCCTGTACTGTGTTAACCCCTGATTTTTGTAACTGTTGCTGATATAAGTATTGACATGACTTTGAGCATATTTTATCTTCTTTGAGCAATATTTCTTTTAATTTAAGTAGGTTCTGTGATCCTATGACCTTGAGCAAAGTTCAGTGTTCATACACAAGAGCCAGCAATGCTGTTGCCTGGTAAAGTGTATGATGCCAGTGATATTAGTCTCAGTAAAGCTGATAAAAACAGAGGAGACTATTTCCTTTCTAAAAAAGATGTGTTTTATTTGCCTTCAGACGAGGGTCCCTTTTTCCATCAGGATTTCATGTTGGCAGATATGTTTTGCAGCAGTGTTGTGACAGATTACAAGCTTCGCAGGCTTGCCTGGATAGGAATGTCACTCACAACCATGCGAAAGCCTAAAACATGACTGAGACCAGAAGGGTGGGGGCCTGCACGCTGCATTTGCTGCTGCCTTTGGCCTCTGCTAGCCATTTGTCCTTGGTTAAGGTCGGTGTACGGAGCTGCCTACGCACAGGGTGTGACTGAGGCCAGGGTGGTGCGGGAAGGAGAGAAAGTTTCAGACCCCAGTCCAGAGGGAGCAGCCCGCTTTCTGCCTTGCAGGTGCAGTTTGAGGAGCGGGAGGACACCAAGGCCTGCACCATCGTTGTTAACGATGACGAGGTCTTTGAGAGCGCGGAGAGCTTCACTGTGGAGCTCAGCATGCCAGCCTACGCGCTGCTGGGGAGCATCACCCGGGCCACGGTCACCATCACTGACGCAGAGGATGAGCCCACCCTGCAGTTCGACAGGAAGACGTACCACGTCAGCGAGAGCGCCGGCGTTCTCTCTGCTCCTGTTGAAAGAAAAGGTGGGTTGAGTCTGAACCCGCCCTGCCACGGGGCTGGATGAGGAGCCAGCAGTAGCACATTATACCCTTGCCAAGCTCAGGCAAGTGACAGTTTCCTGTCAGCAAGCAAACAGTGCCCCCCGCAAAAAAAAACAAGTGGTGTTCTCTGGGGGATTGTTTGTTCATTATTTTGGGGACAATTCTTTGATTTTTCAGAAGTAGTTTTGTGGTACAATTGAGATGACAAGAAACAAGGGCAGGTGGCTTAATTTTTTTTTTCTTCCTCAGCTCTGCCATTAAGATTCACCAAACACATTAAAACTTCTTGTCTTTGGATCTGTTTCTCCTCCCAGCATGAGCCTGTATTTATTTGCTGCTTCTCTGTGATCGAGATACTGTATTTTGTGAGGACCCCATCACTGTGCCAGATATTCTTTCAAGTTAGAAGTTAGACCAAAGCCAAGTTTGGTGGAAGTTTAGGAGTAGGGATGGTTTCTCCCCAGCTTCTCTAGTGAGTGCTGCGTTATTGTCTAAGTGAATGGTGTATAACATCCTTCACCAAATGGAGTAATAAGACTTCCATAAAGCCATGTTTTTTTCCTGTTGCATCTTAGGGGATACGGGCAGCACCGTGTCTGCTGTCTGCTACACCGTCCCCAAATCCGCCAAGGGAAGCAGCCCGTATATGCTGGAATCCGGCTCCGACTTCAAGTCCAGGGGGATGACGGATGAGAGCCGCATAGTTTTTGGACCAGGCGTTAGCGTGTCGACATGCGATGTCACGCTGATCGATGACAGCGAATACGAAGAGGAGGAGGAGTTTGAGATTGTGCTGGCCGATGCTTCGGACAACGCGCGCATTGGCAGCCGGGCTTCAGCCAGCGTCTTCATCGCGGGTCCCAACGATGCCTCCACGGTGTCCCTGGGGAACGCTACCTTTGCTGTCAGTGAGGCTGCAGGTGAGGAGTGGCAGTGGCTCCCCCGGGGCTGCTCTGCATCGCGTGGGTGCTTACTGTGGAAGCGTGCTTCTAACGGGTTGAAGCATTAGAAAGGCTGGGTTAGGGCACAGCAGCAGAAACAGGGGAGATCTGCAGAGAGTTTATAATCTTTCCTCTGTCCCTGAGGGGGAGGCTGGGGGTTGTTCTCCTCAACAGCCTGTGCTCAGTGAGGTGCAGCAATGAAGGTTGAGAAGTGGTTTTGTGATATGTGCCTGCTTTCTAATCTTGGTTCTCGTTTGTGTGCAATGGGTGATGCAGGAAACATTGAAATTCCAGTCCTCCGGCAGGGACCCGATCTCTCAACCCCCGTCTCGGTGTGGTGTGCCACTCGGACGTCAGACCCTCCATCTGCCAGCCCGGGAATCGATTATATCCCCAGCTCCAGAAAAATAGAATTTAGGCCAGGCAAGACAGAAGAGGTGAGGACCCACTTTGTCTCCTGCTGAGTCTGCCCATCTGAGGACATTTCTTGCTCATATATGTGCACGCTCCGTATTTGCCATTTGAGTATTTTGAAAATCCTCCCAGGGCCACTTGAGAATTGTTAATGAATCTGCTAGGCACACATTTGCATCAGATCAGTGCTCCAGCCAGAGAAGATTCAGTCAGGCCATCTCTCCTGAGATGAAGGTTGTTGCCTTTTCTGTGAAACGATATGCTGGACTTACCTACAACATTGCTGCCATCGATTAGTGAACTTAGAACAGACCTGACATAATGACTTTACATAAGAAACCCAGAAGTGACTGCCAGGAAGGATGACAGCTTTCTGTCTTTAAAAGAGGGTCTTCTGTTTTCCTCCTAGTTCTGCACTCTGACAATCCTGGACGATGCTCAGTACCCCGTGATAGAAGGGCTGGAGACATTTGTTGTTTATCTCAGCTCACCCCACGGAGCAGAGCTAACAAAACCTTTCCAAGCGATCGTAGCCATTAATGACATCTTCCAGGATGGTAAGTTATCCACGGCGGCTCTGCCTAGTCCGTGCTAGCCTCTTCCTTAACACTTGCACACAGGAGGAGGCTCGTCCAGGTGAGGTTATTCCTAGGCTGGATTTAGTCTGTTTTCCTGTGTTTCTCCCATTGCATTGGCTGCCCTGTTTCTGTCCATGCATCACAGTCCACAAGACCCTGGAGTCTTTGGAAGTGCAGAATGAACTCTCCTGTAGTGTTCACTCCCCTCTAGCCATTCTTGGCCTCCTCTGCTCAGAGCTCAGTCCCCGTTCATGATTTTCGTGGGCTGAACTCCTCTTACTACGTGAGATTGTTTCACCTCATGTTGCCTTCCTGTTGTGTTTTAACCTCTCTCATGTTTGCTTGCTTAAGGAACGCACACACTGTGTAACCTTAACTTTGAAGTAGTCCTCTTTGCAGCTAGTAATTTCTTCCATGTCTGTCCACAAACAGTAGGATAATGCTTTGAGACCTAGCCCATACTTCGGTAGAGTCCTCACACAGTCCCTGCTTGCCAGGCCACACAAACACACGTTCCCTGCACCACCAGCCCTTCAGCACATTGGAACAGCACCAAAATGTCAGGGAAGGAACAAGTTTCAGCAGCCATTGAAAGTAGGTGACTAAGAGGTGATGAAGAGAGAGAGCTTCCTTCTGAAGGGCTGCAGGGTCTGCCAGTCCTGTACTCTTTGGAGGGCTGATAGCAGTCACAGTCACTGGTTTATCTGAAACAAAATCCTCTCCTGAGGCACAGCAAAGCTGCCGCTTCATTCTCTGGCTGTCAGACTCCATGCAGCAGTTCTCCAAGGTTGTATGTGCTTTGATCAGCTCTTCTCACTCTGCAAATTCAATGCTGCCTGACACCCTTCATTGCCTTCTGCAGTGCCAAGCATGCAGTTCACCAAGGATGCGTTCACGGTGAAGGAGAAGGAGGGAACTCTGCACATCCCCATCTTCCGCACTGGCGACCTGAGCTATGAGTCCTCCGTCAGGTGCTACACCCAGAGCCAGACCGCAGAGGTCATGGAGGACTTTGCAGAGAGGAGAAATGCAGAGGAGTCCCGCATCACTTTCTTGAAAGGGGAGAAGGTGAGCAGTGAACCTGGCTTATAGGGAGAGCGAAGTACTGGTGGGAGAGGTTCAGATCTCCTGCCTGACTCTGCATTGTCAGGGGAGCTTACAGAGGCTGTCAGAGCTGGGTTCGTAGATGCGCAAGGTCACAAATCCTTCTGGTCCTGGAAATAGGACGTGACTGTGGAGGTCTTTGTTTCATGATAAAACTGGTTAAAACGTAAAATGCCAATCCTCTGTGTCAGAAGGACTCAGGGTCGGTGTAGCAGAGAGCTATGGGCTTGTGGAAGCTGATGTCTTCACTGCTGTCTTTCATTGTGTAACTGTGTGATTTGACCACACTGAAGTAGCCCTAACAACAGAAGGGTTCTTCTTCCAGGACAGGCAGTACTCAGACAAACAACCCTAGACAGGGAGGAAACAAGGTAGCTTCAGGGAATTTATCAGTGTCTGCTCTTCTCTCATTTGCTTGGCTCCAGGTGAAGAACTGCAGTGTTTACATCAGTGATGACTCTGCCTTTGAACCAGAGGAGCAGTTCCAGGTCTACCTTGGTAGCCCGCTTGGAAACCATTGGAGTGGAGCTAGGATTGGGAAGATGGACGTGGCAACCATAACCGTCACCAACGACGAAGATGGTAAGCGAGGAAGCTCAATGAGGATGGAGCTTTTCTCCCCTGCTTGCGAGCCCCTTGCTCTACAGACGTGTAGATACAGTCTAAAAGGAGCTGGGCTTGGCTCACCCCGCTTGCTGAACGCTGTTCATGTGCAAGCCATCAGCTGGTGTGCAAACCTGGGGCTCTTTCATCACCGCTGTCTCTCTAGCACCCACCATTGAGTTTGAAGAAGCTGCCTACCAAGTGCGGGAGCCGCCGGGCCCGGAGGGCGTTGCTGTTCTAAATATCAAGGTGGTCCGCAGAGGGGATCAGAACAGGACCTCGAAAGTCCGCTGCAGCACCCGGGATGGCTCAGCTCAGGCCGGAGTGGATTACTACCCCAAGAGCCGAGTGCTCAAATTCAGCCCAGGTAAAGGGTCCCAGGAGGGGAGAGAGTTATTTTGTTTGTGGTATTTCCTCCATTTTTTGTTGTTGTTTTGTTTTAGTAATGTATTTCAAATGTACTACACGAGGCCTTACCACGTGGTATTTTTTGAAGTGTGACTTTCCCTTGGGCTGTAGCCGCACGCTCTGCTACAGCTATAACTGTGAGGCAAAGAGGCTGAACAGCTAGGTGAAGAAGGGTGCCCAGATCAGAGCAAGAAGCCCTGGTATTTGGTAGGTGTTGGAAAGGCAGTTCTCAGAGATTCAGCAGAGATCTTTCAGGATCCTGTAAGAGTGTAGACCGTGTTGCTGAGGCCAAGAAGCTGTCACAAAACATTTCTGCCTGCTGGTGAGAGACAGGATTGTTGCTCACAGCAGAGGTGGGATATACTTCGGATCATAGATTTTTACTACAGACAGCTAATATAAGACAGGCATTATTAATCCCCAGATGGCATCTGCTAGTAAATCTATCACCTGATCAATCAGATCCGTTGTCATAGTCAGAGTTTTATGTATAGACTTGTGTGTGGAAAGGGCTGAATTATTAGCAGCAATGAGTGGAAATAAAATTTATAATGTGTATTTTATCATAATGTTTCAGTGGTTGTGGCATAGACCAGCTGTGCATTTTTTTAATGAGAACTTCAGAGCAATTTCCAGTGATGAATCGAGTTCGAGTTCTCTCTGTTTCTCTTGCATTTCCTCTCACAGGTGTGGACCACATCATATTTAAGGTGGAGATCATGTCCAATGAAGACCGAGAATGGCATGAGTCCTTTTCGCTAGTGCTGGGTCCAGATGACCCAGTGGAAGCTGTTCTTGGAGACACCAGCACTGCCACGGTGACTATTCTGGATCAAGAGGCGTCGGGGAGCCTGATCCTACCAGCACCTCCAGTGGTAAGCTGCCCGTTGCAGTGGATATGGTTTAGTGCCCTTTGAGTACAGACTGAAAACTCCTCTGGGTTTCTAAAGTAAAACTAAGAGCTGCAATCATGTGGCAGGCTTAGAGCATGTGGGAAAGATTGTGTTTCCTGCTCCTCCCCTCAGCACCGAGCGAGTGCTGCTGTCTTGCTTCTATCCAGGTCGTCACCCTGGCTGATTATGACCGTGTGGAAGAGGCGACCAAGGATGGTGCCAAGAAATCCCCTTCCCCGGGCTACCCGCTCATCTGTGTCACTCCCTGTGACCCTCACTTCCCCAAGTACGCCGTCATGAAGGAGCGCTGCAGTGAGGCTGGCATCAACCAGTCGTCCATACAGTTCAGCTGGGAAGTAGCAACCCCCACGGATGGGAACGGGGCCAGGTCACCCTTTGAAACAATCACCGACAACACGCCGTTCACCAGCGTCAACCATAAGGTGCGTGGCTGGGTGTTGGCATGGAAGGGCTTGCAGAAGCACGTGGCAAAAGTCAGTAGAGGGCTTGGGGCAGCTGTGTCGGCTGTGCGTTGTGTGATCACTCATATGGGAAATTTGGCACTGAAAAAAAGTGGCTGTGCCTGAAGGGGAGCCCAACAGGCTGCCGTGAGCTGTGGTGCCAGCTTTTGGCGGTGCCGTTGGCTGCTTCCTTTCCATCCTGTTCAGGTTGCAGGAGGGGCTGAGCTCGATTTAGGCGCCACTGTTCCTTCAGGCAGTCGTTTGCTGCTTTGCTCCATGTGTGGCCTGGGCCCTGTCTGTCCCTGGATGTTCACGTCCTGCCCCACAATCAGAACTGCTATTTTCCTCTAGGTGCTCCCAGCTGTGGTGTCTCAGCTCTTCTCAGGCATCCAGCTCTGTTTCTACACCATGCACACTCATGCAGGAGTCTGAGCCATGTCTAACGGATGGTGCACAATTTGGTTACACGGAGATTGAGACCTGAAGTCTCCTCAGATTTGGGAGTGAGCACAAGACATGGGGGCCTCTTTGGGGAAATTTATTTTCTTTTGGCTTCCGAAAACTTAGTGCTGTTTCACTGAGCCTGCTGAAAGCACTACTTCTGTCACTGTGGGAAGCAGCTGTGAGCACTCAGACACTTGAGTAAATCCCTGGTGGCAAGGGACAGATGGAGCTTGGCAGGTCATAAAGAGCTCGGGCTCCCTCTTCCCCTTCCATCAGTACGTGGGCAGACTTAAGTAGCTGTAAAGCACCCAACAGATTCGAGCATCTTTTTCAGCACGGGTGACAGTCGCACCTGCAACCTCTGGCCAGGCAGACACCAGCACTCACATGCTCCCATTTTGCACGTGCAGTTGTCTGCCTTGCCTCAAAACACCGGGACAATGTGATTTTGCCACGCTGAGAGCAGTAATGCTGGTGTGTTTGACCCACGTGCACCTTTCTCTCCCCTTGCTCCCTGCAGGTGCTGGACAGCATTTATTTCAGCCGGCGCTTCCACGTGCGCTGCGTGGCCAAGGCTGTGGACAAAGCCGGCCACGTGGGCACCCCCCTGAGGAGCAACGTGGTCACTATAGGGACGGACAGTGCCATCTGCCACACTCCCGTAGTCGCGGGGACAGCCCGAGGTTTCCAGGCCCAGTCGTTCATTGCCACTCTGAAGTACCTGGATGTCAAACACAAGGAGCATCCCAACAGGTGTGAACCCGGAGGAGGGGAGCGAGGAGACCCCACGTCCCTTTGCACACCCCCTGAACAGCGCAGGGGACTGAGGGAAGCGCTCCCACTCTCTTCCTTGCGCCCTGCCCTGCCACAGGGGTGTCCTTCCTCTAAGGAAATGGGAGTTGGTGGGACAGTGTGAGGGGCGGGTGTGTAGATGGGGGAATCTGGCTGTACCTAAATATGAGATGGCCAGTACAGGGCTTGCCCTGTCTGTGCTGCGCTGCTGCATGATGGGTAGTGCCTGAGGCTCCCGTGCCTGCCGGGCCGTCCTTTCTGCTGCCTCATCCAGGATGATGTTTGATGTTTGTTCCAGGATCCACATCTCGGTGCAGATCCCTCATCAGGACGGCATGCTGCCCCTCATCTCCACCCTGCCGCTGCACAATCTGCATTTCCTGCTCTCCGAGTCTATCTACAGACACCAGCACGTCTGCTCGAACCTGGTCACCATCAGAGACCTTAAAGGCATCTCCGGTAAGTTTTAAAGCCAGCTTTTGTTTTCTGAACTGGGGAGGAGGAGGAACCAGTAAAGAAACGCAGAGTAGGCTCTGTCTTCCTCTGAGCTCTCCTGACATGATGCAAATAATATTTCCTGTAGCAAATAATCTTCCTGTACTAACAGCAGTGAGCAGAGTTGCCCTGCTGAAGATGAGATGCAGTGCGTAGGAAATGGTTACATTACAGTGGGGTTAAACAGCATTGCTGTGAAGGCCTACACGTGTTCTGTTTGACCACGGGGGTCACAGAGAGGAGCCAGGAAGTCCCCAGCGTGTTAAAAGTCACCAGCATGACCTGAGACTGAAAATGGGACTTCAGTACATGGCCTCAAACTCTTCAAAATCTGGACTGATCAGTGTCCTGATGTCTCTTAATCCCAGAGGCAGGGTTCCTGGATGAAGTAACGTACGATAGCATCATTCTCGGCCCTGGCTATGACCGCCCTTACCAGTTCGACCCCACGGTGAGAGAGCCAAAGACAATCCAGCTCTACAAGCACCTCAACCTGAAGAGCTGCATTTGGACCTTCGATGCTTATTACGACATGACTGAATTAATTGATGTCTGCGGAGGCTCTGTGACAGCTGACTTCCAGGTGAGATGGCACATCCACAGCTCTTTCACGTCATCCAGATCTTTGTCCATTCTAAGGCAAAGCTCCATTGCGTGTTTGTGAACATTTACTGGGTATTTTTGCTGCTCTGCTCTGTACAACTGAAGCACATTTTCCCCCTTTTAGCAAGAGAAGAATAATGCTTTGTGAAATGCACTTAATTAATTTGTTTTGGTCGGGGCGACATGGGCTTTATTCTCAGAGAGCCTGTAAAATATTTTTTGTTAGCATCAGGGTATGTTAGAAATACAAAACGTTCACACCTGCGCTCTATTCTTTTACAACTTCGACCGTATCCTTAGCCAATATGAATGAGCAAAGAGCAGAGCAGAGGCCCAGCAGTTTGTACTCCTCAATGGGGTTTCAGTGGTCATAGGAGATTTAAGGTAATGTCTTAATTAACTAACTGACAGACCAAAAGACAGAAATGCTCTCTTGTAACAAACAGTGGCTTTTGCTACTAAGATGTGTCTCACTGCCCTCTCGTGGCTAGATTATACGTGTACATCTCTCTCAAGTGAGCATCTCATCTGCGTTAGATTCTTGTACTGAATTCCCAGTCAGAATGTTATGGCCAACATAATCTATTTTAATTCCTGCCGGTCTGAAATAGTTTGCTAACTTTCTCTTTATAGCTCCAATTATTTGCACAGATCCAGAGAAGCTCCTTGAACCAAGCAGCTGCATAATTTAGTATGTGGAGACTGGCACCAGCCCCTCTGGCATGTCTCTTCTTGAGCTGTCTCGGGGGCTTGCAGAGTGCAGCTGCACTCCACAGATAAATGCTGTATGCACAGCTGGAGAGCTGTGGCGTTCCAGGTGCTCCTAGGGGCGGTTCTGAGCAAGCAGAATCGCTTATTTTTAAAGGGGAAAAATTTTGAGCTAAAGTTGTGACCATAGCTCCTTTTGTCAGGTGTGTTAATGACAGGCCAGTGATAACCTTTTGGTGTATCAGCTTATTGAAAAGTGCAAATTGCTGCATTATGGTGAGTTTGGGATGCCCCAGGAGACTGCAGGCAGCTTCATTTATGTCCATTGCAGGTACTCAAATCCACACACTAAGGGGTCTAGAGTGATGCATACGCTCTTATCTGATCCTGGACTCAAACTTGAGCTTTCTTGCCTCTTTGGAGAAGCCCGGCGAGGGTTTCCACCATCACTTACTGAGCTTCAGGTTCACAGTGGGAGCAGAAAACCTCCTAGACTCCAGGGAGGAGAGGGCTGCTTTGAGCCCTTTCCAAAATTCTGCTCTCTGTTGGTCAGAGACATTACTTACTTGTTTATCATCCAGTTAATGCAAACAAAAGTCACTCATTTTTCAAAACAACCTTTAACAAATCTATTCCTGTTGTGTGATACAGCAGAGTAGCATTCCCCAGCCTGCTCGTGCCTGTGCCACAGCCCGTGTGATGCAGGGGTACTGAGGATGCTCGGAGGTGCAACAGCGTGCAGTGACCCGTGCTGCTCTCCTCCATGCATGTCTCACCCCACTACACTGCAGTCTGCAATGTGGATGCAGATGTTTTGTTCCTACAGTGAATAGTTTAGGCACCAAGGGGAAGGCAAAACGACTTGCATCTATGTGCTTTCCCTATTTGCAGAGCAAAACACGAATGAAGTGGGTGCTGTGAGTCCAGGCCAGTGTCTCTCCTTTGCAAAATGCATAGCCACTTACTGGGTTTTATTGACAGGTACGGGACTCTGCTCAGTCCTTCTTAACCGTCCACGTCCCTCTCTACGTGTCCTATATTTACGTGACGGCACCGAGAGGTTGGGCCTCTCTTGAGCATCACACAGAGATGGAGTTCTCCTTTTTCTACGACACTGTTCTCTGGAGGACAGGTAGGTCCCAGGCATTGGAGGGGGGCACAGGAGAATTTCTTTGTTCTGTTTTTCCATTTTCTTAGTTTCTGCATTGCCACTGCAGTCCCGATTTATTTACAAATATACCCAATACCCTATACCGAATTTATTTATTTATCTTTCTCACAATATCTGGAGCTTGTGCGCTGTGAACCCGTGCCTGCAGCCCTGAGGGGTATTGCTGCTCCTGTTGGCACCTTGGGTTTCACCCTGGCGGTGGTGATGCCGAGTATCCCAGAGGAGGGACACTCAGGGGCTATGGCCAGGAGCACCCAGAAGCAGTCATTCCCAACAGCCACCTCGGTGTATAGCTGGTGTAAAACAAGGCACATTCAAGGCATGTAAGGGGAAGTTCATGAATTTGCTTCCTTAAGGCTTGAGTGAAACACGGACAATGGAGGAAATTACAGCTGGCATGCTGCGGGGTGCTCCCAGTCAAGCTGAGCCTTTCTGGAGCTCTCTCAAATGCTTCTGGAGCTACCTAGGGCTGACAGACCTCACCTGGGGACTTGTTGTGCCACGTGGCCTCTCCAGTGACTCTGTTCTTGCTGCACCACACAGGGATTCAGACAGACAGCGTCCTTTCAGCCCGGCTGCAGATAATCAGGATCTACATCCGCGAGGATGGCCGGCTGGTTATCGAGTTCAAGACCCAGGCCAAGTTCAGAGGTGAGAGCACTGTGAAAATACAGATCGGTTCTGAAGACTCAGGCAGGAAAACAAGCCACGACTAAGGACAGCATTCATGTTCAAAGGGAGTATTTCTGCCCAAGAGCCAGTTTGCTGTTCCTCTCAGGAGCCTCTTGACCTAGAAATACTTCGTCTAGCCAGTCTGCTACTACTGAAAGCTAAAAACTGCACCTGGGTGGGAGGGAGGCACCAGCAGCTGCTGCTCTGAGCAGGCTCTAAAGTCGCTCCTGGAGAGACACTTGGGGTTCCCCTGTGCTGAGGTGTGCAGCACAGGGTCTGCCAGTGCTCCGCCTGAGCTGTCACCTCCTTGTCCTCGCCACAGGGCTCTTTGTGATGGAGCACCACAGCCTGCCCGATGTGAAGTCGTCTCTAGTGACTCCAGACCACCTGGGAGGGATCGAATTTGACCTGCAGCTGCTGTGGAGCGCTCAGACTTTCGACTCTCCCTACCAGCTCTGGAGAGCAACCAGCTCCTATAACAGGTGAGGACAGCGGGCTCAGCTTCCCAAATCCTAACCCTCTTCCTAAGTAATCAGCGTGCACGTAATTAGCAGTAGCAGAGCAGTTTCAAATCCTGGCCAGAGAGTACAATCCCTGTTGCCCTTTCAGCAGCCACAGACACAGCAAGCATGGAGTGCCCAGGAGCCAGCTTTATGCAGGGGTTCAGAGCTAGAGCACGCAGGGTGCTGCTGTCACTGCTGGAAACACTGCTCTGTCAGTTGTGTGAGTAGTGGGGGAAAAATACATCTTGTAAAGGCATTTTTCTAGGAATTAGCTAACGTGTAAGTAAATACCAGGGTGACAGTATATTCAAGGTTGTTTTTGCAGTCTTCAAGTTAAAGCAGATTCACATTCACAACCCACTTAACCGTTAGTGCCAACCAACTTAACCTCCTTGGAGGAGAGAGGTATGTCCAGAACTAGAAATAGTTGGTTCACTTTAAAAAAAAAATTGTTTTTGTTATTATTTCTGTCTGTGACTGTTTCTTCTTTCATCTGTGCTCCTTGCACAGAGGGTCAAACTAAACACTGTCAGTCAAATTCATCCCTCCTGCACTTGCTGAAATACACAAATGTTTCTGGGGTTGGGTTATGTCCTGCTTACTTTCCCTAGTTCAAAACCCATGGGTGTTGGGCAAACAGATCAGCTGGGTGAATGGTTTGGAGCCTGGTTTGGTGACCGCAGTGTCTCCTCTCTGTTCTCAGGAAGGACTACTCTGGAGAGTACACAATATTCTTGATCCCCTGTACTGTGCAGCCCACGCAGCCATGGATAGAGCCCGGAGATAAGCCCCTGCCCTGCACGGCTCATGCTCCTGAGAGGTAAGGAGGCACCATCGCCACCTCTGGACCCAGTCTCAGCTGGTTTGGGTTGTTTGCATGGTCCCAGGCAGCCTGCGACAGCAGAACAGCGAGGGCAGGAGCCTGTCTTTTGGACTGTCACACATCTCAGCCTGTGGTTTTCAGCCATGGGGCTGCGGAAGCCTGCACAGCCTTCGGTTGTCCTAGGTGGAATTACAACCAAAACCTATTGTCAGAAGGCTTCAGATGGTTGGGCAGGGCCTGGCACTGGGAAATGGGGCAGGGTGAGGGGAAACATGTAAGCTTGTGTTGAAAACCAGTGTCGTATGGGCTGCTGGGCTATAAAGAGTAAAAGCAGGATGGAAGAAAGGTAAAGCAGGTGTAACTTCAAGTCGCCAGTACATAACTTAAGATGTGTTCAAACCAAACCTCACCTTTTTCCTCTCCTGTCCCAATTTCAGATTTTTGATCCCGATTGCCTTCCAGCAGACGAACCGCCCCGTTCCTGTCGTCTACTCCCTAAACACGGAGTTTCAGCTCTGTAACAATGAGAAGGTGTTTCTGATGGATCCCACCAAATCCGAAATGTCTCTGGCAGAAATGGATTACAAGGGGGCTTTTTCAAAGGGTAGGATTTTTTTCATTCCTGTTCCTGGCATGGTGCTGTTTTCAGAACTTCCATTCCTCTGGCAGAGGAGGATAAAGCTCTGATTTGGCTTTGCCTCTTTTACAGCACCAGATGGTATTTGGGCACATCCACAGCCCTGTGATAGCAGGACCAGAATGTGCTCATGGCAGAGCCTTCTGTCATCTGCACACGCACATGTGCAAAACCACAGCCACCTGCAGCTCGATGTGTGTGGCTGTCACAGTGCTTCGTTTGTGGAGCTTCCTGTCACCGCCTTCTTGCTGTCTCTTGGAGAGTTTAACCTGACTTGTTCTCCCAACCTCCCCAGGGCAAATCCTGTATGGCCGCGTGCTCTGGAACCCCGAACAAAACCTGAACGCTGCTTACAAGCTGCAGCTGGAGAAGGTCTACCTGTGCACGGGCAAGGATGGCTACGTGCCTTTCTTTGACCCAACGGGAACCGTCTACAACGAGGGGCCGCAGTATGGCTGCATTCAACCCAACAAGCACCTGAAACACAGATTTCTCCTCTTGGTAAGTTTTCTGCCCTGGACAAAACCACACCATGGAGCGTTACGTGTGATTGTGTCTGGATAAGTCTTGTCTCTCAGTAACCTAAGGGACCTGGGAGCAAAATGATATGCCTGCTTGTGGGGACAGGCTGCACAGCAGGGAGCACTGTGAGGGGTCCGTACTGAAACAATTTGCTTGCAGAGCTCTCCTCTGCTTCTGCTTTGTTTTTTTCCCCTATCACAAACAAATTCTGACTAAAAAGGGATGAGAAGGGAAATGGGGTGGCTTTTTTGTAGTACCAGGCAGACATGGTCTTATCTTTACAGACTGGGTAGCTTATCCCTTAGTCTAAAGAAAAAACAAATGAGGGAGGAAAAAGGGGTATACCAAGCTTTTAAAAATTCTCTTGATCTCTGTTTATACCATGGCTTGGAGCTGACAGGACTGGCAGCATATAGAGGATCTATTTATCAGCTACACAGGAATTCTCCTCCGCCATATAAAGCTACAGCTACCTCCCAGCCTGCATGCAGCTCTAATTGCATGCTTTCAAATTACCATCGCTTTCCTTCACCCTGCCACTGAAGCAGCCCCTGAAGGCTGTCTCAGTGCATGATGCTGACAGCACGCACTCCCGCTCTGCTTCCCAGGACCGCAACCAGCCCGAGGTGACAGATAAGTATTTCCACGATGTGCCTTTTGATGCCCACTTCGCTTCTGAGCTGCCCGAGTTTCAGTCAGTGAGCAGCATGCCTGGAGTCGACGGATTTACTCTGAAGGTGGATGCTCTCTACAAGGTACGTACTAAGTGATGGTGGGACACCAAAATTAAACTTCTCTCTCCAGGAATTTCCAAATGCTTTGGATACTGCCTAGAAGAACCAAATTCATGCTAGGGTGGGTCTGGCAGCCTTCTGCAACATAGTGCATTGGCTCTCCTCTCACACTCACCTGCAACAAGGTCTCCCTGAAGCGATGCGGACTCATGTACTTGTTGTGATCTGTGTTTGCAGATCATACTGTGGTAGGCCTCTCCTTGATTTGCCTCAGTCAAAACATGAGGTGAGAAATCAGAGCTCCTCCCAGCTGCGGGGCACGTAAGCTGTGCTGTCCGTGTCTCTGGAGATAGGCAGAACTCAGAGCTTGCAGTTCCCCTTCCCACTCACGAGGGCAGGTGACCTCTGGTGCGATTCTGGTCTGTGCGCGGAGGCTGGCTCTAGCACAAGCCTCAGAGGAGCCGGGCTGATCAGGGCAGAAACCTGCGGGACACAAAGGGAGCTCTCCACAGAGAGCAGAATTCTAGATGGAACCTTTTTGGTCCCTCCCCAGAGAGGCCCTCTTTTTAACCTGGTGACCACTGTCAGCTTAAGCGACTTTGTGGCATTCCTAGGATCACACCGTAAGTTAACAGTGGAGCCAGGTAAGAAGCAAACTCCCACGCAGAAAATGGAGATGAGGAGTTTGTTCTGGTGGTTAAGGCTTTTTTCAAAGGACTCAGGAAAAAAAAGCTCATAAAAGGCAGCTTAGAAATGTTCCCAAATTAATTGCTGTAGTTGCCAAAAGCAGGCAAGAAGACTGAACGCCTCACCTGGCAATAAATATTATTGCTGGTGCTTATTAAAGCACACTGAGATTTTTTGCTGCTATTTGCATGAATCAAAAAAATGGGGAAAAAGCACATCAAGTTCTATGTTTACCAAACCACATCGCTTCATCTAAAGCCTGTAGCAAAGGCTTCCTGTATGCGTCTCCCCTTTCTCACAGGTGGAAGCTGGGCACCAGTGGTACCTTCAGGTCATCTACATCATTGGCCCGGAGAGCATCGCAGGGCCTCGCGTTCAGCGCTCCCTCACTCACCGTGTGAGGCGCAGCCGCAGGGATGTGGCAGACGGCAACGGGAGACTGGTGCTGGACGACTCCTTGATCTACGACAACGAGGGCGACCAGGTCAAGAACGGCACCAACATGAAGTCACTGGTCCTGGAGATGGAGGAGGCCGTGGTCGCAGCCTCCTTATCGCAGACGGGCGCGTCCCTGGGGAGCGCATTCGCTGCCGTCATGCTGCTGGTGCTGGTGCTTCTGGGAGTCTGCCTCGTCACCAGGAGGTGTCGGAAGCTGCGGAGGAAGCGAGAGGCTGCCCAAGCTGCCCCGGAGGAGCATCCCCTGAACACCAAAGTGGAGCTGCCCAAGGGCACGGAGAAGGCGGTGAACAGCCAGTACTGCACCGTGAGGAACATCAACATATTGAGGGAAACGGGGGGTGTCTCCAGCCTAAAAGGTAGGAAGGTGAAGCAGGTGAACTTAGAAGTCAAAGTCCACAACAACTTGTACGACGGAACAGAAGTTTAATGGAGCACATACTTTTGTTTTCTAAAAGCTTTTTATAACTTGTAAAAAAAAGAAAAAACACAAAAATGAAAAACAAAAGGTAAGTAAAACTATGCTGATATTTTTATACTCTCGTGAGAAAAGGAGTGGCTCTGGCTCTGTGTGATGAGCAGCAGTCCAGGCTCCCACTCCTCTGCCTGCGACCAAGCTCCCTCATCACACACAGCTCGTTTGTGCTGGTATCTGAGCAGGGGAAAATGCTGCCGGGGCAGAAGACGCCCGTGAAGGAGGCCTGTATCTGCAGCGTGGCCTCGTTCAGCCCTCACAAGGAAGAGACCGTGGTTCCACGCGGGACCTGGGGGCGCTTTCAGCTATCACTGGGAAACTTGATGCATTTGTGGCACTATTGCTGAGCCTTAAGCACCCCAGTGTGCGCCTGCAGCACATGGGAGCAGTTCCCACCTTCCTCGGGGCGAAAACAAGAAAAGCAACTTATCCTTGTGTAATAGCAGGGGCAGGGTGACTTGCTTTGCTTCTTAAAATGAGGCAAAACTAGACAGAAAACCCACTTGCAAACATGGTGCTCAGTATTTTGGGATTTGGGGATTCGTGTTGCCTAAGCCTCAGGCACTGGCAGCTTGGCTGCAGCCCTGTGGAGGTTTTGCAGCAGTGGTGCTCATGGCGGGGGGTGTGGGGGGTGGCAGGGACATGAATTGTCACACGGGGTGTTAATTGTCACATCTCACCGCACTGCAGAGTAAAGTTTGAGTATGAACCTCTCAGAGTGTGACGGGAGTGTCCTTTCCCTGCGCCTCCCTGCCTTCGGCCTCCTCTTTTCCCCACTGCAGCACACAGGAGACCCCTGCCCATGGCATCCAGCCCAACGGGGCTGTGGCAGCAGACTGGTCGGTGGGGAGCTCCCTGGGGGTCCCGGGGGGTAGTGGGGCTGTGATGGGTACCTGGGGGTGTCTTCGGCCCTTTCCTGCCCCAAGCCCTGCTGCTGCTCCCCAGCTGTGCCAGCACTCCGGGCTCCAGTGACAAGGCCACCACATGTCCCTGCCCAGGGAGCAGCCAGGAAGGTGACTTCAGGCAAACAACCTGGCAGAGGCGGCCATCTCCTTGGCCAGGTGCCTCTGAGCTCTGTGGACATCAGAGATGTGCCAGGAGAGCTCAGTGGGGGCCCTGATGGTGAACAGAGCCGGGAACTGCTGCTGTGCACCCGGTTACTTAGCTACACCAGAAAGGTACAGCTAAATAACAAGATCGACCTGAAGGGAGCATCTCTGCAAGAGTTTCTCTGCAAAAGCTTCCCTGCAAGAACTCAGCCTGAGCTCTCCCAGACCAACCAGACCCTGGTGAGGACACCTGACTGGCTCAGTGGTGCGCATTGTCTCTGAAGTGAGATTTGTTTACACCATCCAGTCCTGAAAGCAGTTCACACTCACGCCCAAACTTCCCCCCAGAAATCTGTGGGGTTCAAACCCTGGATTTTGCATTGGTTTTCTGTCCTAACAAACTGTTCCCCACATACTTCTTCGTGTCTCTTTCCTGTGCTGCTGATGCTGCAACCTTGGAGAAGAACAGCACGCAGCACCAGTGACACGAATGCGCCCAGCAGTTTCGGTGGCTAGGTGAAGTGTCCTGCTTTCCTAATGCTCCTGTCTCCAATTAACATGTAGCATTGTTCTGGAACATTACCACAAATCAGAGACCTCTGTGAAAATCCATACTGGAAACCACCACAAACACCTAACCCAAGTTAATCATGCAGGTGATTGGAGTTCTCCTTCCAAGCATTTGTAGATTGTGTTTTGCAGCTGTACTCTGAGGGCCCCATCAGAATTACCTGGAGTTCCCATACCGGAAGAGTCCTCTCTACCTCTTAAAACAATTCTATTCAAGAAGTTATCCTTCAGTTTCAGCTATCACAACTGCTCCTGCTTTACCAAACAATAAAGTATCTGTACCTGGGAAAAGGCAGAGTTAAAGAATGCTTTTTTTTCTCCAAAAAGACTGAGTTTTCCATATCTGTGTGCACACCTGATACTCACTCTGAATGCAGTTACACTAGTAGCACTGACAGCAGTGCAGCATAGACAAGTGCAGGTAGAACAACCAGAAAGCTTGCTCCCATATACTATAGCAAGCGTGCAGCAACTTCATTCACAGTGAAAGACGCGTGCCTCTGATGCCTGGCATCCAGAGTGACGAGACTCAGCACAGCAGTTGTTAGCTAGCAGCACTGACAATCACCCTGTGAAATATTTTCAGCCCTTTAAAACTGACAGTCATACATAGGCAGGGAAAATAACAGGTCCAGTGAGACAAATGGCTCCAGCTGCTGACCTTCCCCAGAGGTGCTCTTCTGCATAAAACCCCAGGCCTCTGCACAAGGGTTAAGTGGCTGCCACACACAGGTGTACACCCCTAGCAGCAGCTACACCAACAGTTCCCCTGCCCAACCATCCCTGCTGGGGGTGGTGTGGGCGCCCCCACCTCCCCTTTGAACCACAGAGCTGTTGGTGTCAGACACCCACCACCAAGCTCTGTACCCCAGCATCCCAGTGCTGACCAGTACAGACTGGTCAGGATGGCTGCGTCGCCCTCCCTGGGACCAGCTCAGGCAAGCACCACCAGCAGCCCGTGCCCTGTCCCCACCTCAGGCAGCAGGATCAGCGATCCCCTGCACACACACACACAAGACCTGTTGCTAACACAGCGCTGGCAGCTCCACCTCGGCCCCCAGCTGAGCAGAGGGGAACAGCCCCAGCAGTAGATGCAGGGAGGAGGCAGAGAGAGAAGGAGGGGCTGGAGGGAACAGCCCAAAGCCAGGCTGCTGAGCCCTGGGGCCAGGGGGCTGTCACCTGCAGCCATCACTACCCCAGGGCAGAGGGGGGTGCCTGCTTCAGGGCTGTGCTTCTTGCACATGCTTCCTTATAGAGCCTCCTGCTGTTCTTTTTAAGCATCTTTTCCCTTCGGGAAGCTCTTTAGCAGAGCTGGGGCCAACAGTTATCTCCCCAGGTAGCAGACCTAACTACCACGCCCAGCCATCACACCTGGGGGGCAGCAGCAATCCAGAGCCATCCCCAACACTCTGAGCACTCCCCAGCACAGCACCACACGGGCTCCTGTTCTATGTGCTGAGCTGCAGCACCTAGAGCAAGCCCCCCAGAGATAAGCAAGGAGAAAGAAAGGAAGGGAGTATTCAGTGCCATACTAATACAAACTCAGCCAACAGAGACAGAACACACCAAAACTGGTTTGCAAAAAGACAAAAATAAAGCGAGGTTAAACCTAAAGACAAAAGAAAAGCAGTGCTCCCACCACCAGGGGTAGCACCCACACAAGGACTCAAGGCAGCCCAACAACGTTGCTCAGACTGAGGCAGAAAAGAAGAGCAGCACCACGACATACCTGCTGAGAAGGCAGAGAGCACTCACAGCACACTGTAGTGAGACACCAGACCCCCCAGCCAGAGCTTAAATACAGCACCGGGACCAATGGGGAGGTGTGTGGGCAGCAGGGCCCCAGGTGAGGCCATCAGAGTGAGGGCTGGATCAGCTGCCACAGCCCAGCAGCTCTGACATCTCCCTGAGTACATAGTAAGGGTAAGTACTTTTTTTCCCCCCCAATACCACTGTGTGCACACACAACTTCAGCTTCAGTGCATTTTGTCTGCCACCAGACCCATTAGAGGGGGTTGCCTGTCCCCTCCAGCACAGCGTCCCAGGCACGTGTGCAGTCAGCGTGTGAGAGGGATGGCTGAGAGGATGGGATGTTGTTGGCAGAAGAAATCATTAAAATGGTTTCCAACTTCAAACTGAGTGTGAGGCCATAATTTAAGTTGTAGCAGTGACTTGTGACTGCTTAGCCTGGGCACTCATCAGGGAGAAATCACAGAATTGTCTAGGTTGGAAGAGACCTCGAGATCATCGAGTCCAACCTCTGACCTAACACTAACAAGTCCTCCACTAAACCATATCGCTAAGCTCAAAACCTAAACATCTTTTAAAGACCTCCAGGGATAGAGACTTAACCACTTCCCTGGGCAGCCCGTTCCAATGCCTAACAACCCTCTCAGTAAAGTTCTTCCCAATATCCAACCTAAAACTCCCCTGGCGCAACTTTAGCCCATTCCCCCTCGTCCTGTCACCAGGCACGTGGGAGAACAGGCCAACCCCCACCTCACTACAGCCTCCTTTAAGGTACTTATAAAGAGCGATAAGGTCGCCCCTGAGCCTCCTCTTCTCCAGGCTGAACAAGCCCAGCTCCCTCAGCCGCTCCTCGTAGGACTTGCTCTCCAGGCCCCTCACCAGCTTCGTCGCCCTTCTCTGGACCCGCTCAAGCACCTCGATGTCCTTCTTGTAACAAGGGGCCCAAAACTGAACACAGTACTCGAGGTGCGGCCTCACCAGAGCCGAGTACAGGGGGACGATCACCTCCCTAGCCCTGCTGGTCACAGTGTTTCTGATACAAGCCAGGATGCTGTTGGCCTTCTTGGCCACCTGAGCACACTGCTGGCTCATATTCAGCTGACTATCCACCAATACTCCCAGGTCCTTCTCTGCCTGGCAGCTTTCCAACCACTCATCCCCCAGCCTGTAGCACTGCTTGGGGTTGATGTGCCCCAGGTGCAGGACCCGGCACTTGGCCTTGTTGAACTTCATACAGTTGGCCTCAGCCCATCGGTGCAGCCTATCCAGATCCTCCTGCAGAGCCTTCCTACCCTCGAGCAGATCGACACACCCACCTAGCTTGGTAAATGTGAGGGAGTAAGGAAGCTCAGGGATTACAAACCAATCGAAAGCAGGAGTGATTATTAACTCAACAGGATCTTAGACTAGCACGACCGGCAGTATTTCTGATGGAAGTGGTGGCTTTGATAGTCCCCCAGGATATCAGAAAGACTCGAGGTGGGATAGTGTGTGTTAGTCAAAACCACAGAATCACAGAATTGTCTAAGTTGGAAGAGACCTCAAGATCATCGAGTCCAACCTCTGACCTAACACAAACCAGTCCTCCACTAAACCATATCCCTAAGCTCTACATCTAAACGTCTTTTAAAGACCTCCAGGGATGGTGACTCCACCACTTCCCTGGGCAGCCCATTCCAATGCCTCACAACCCTCTCAGTAAAGAAGTTCTTCCTAATATCCAACCTAAAACACCCCGAGACAACCCACACTTCCAGGAAAGGTGAATTTGAAATCAAACAAACTCACGGAGGTACAGCTGAAGGACTGAATGAGGACACTCTTCGTAGGAGAGAAACTGTAAGGAGCTCCCTGTTGTGCAGACTGTACAGCACGTGCCGAGGTGCGATCCCAGTTTTCTGTGTTCTTCAGTCTCAGAAGGAAATAGTGGGAAATACAGCGAAGATATTTACCTACAAGAAAATATCGAAAAAGTACATGTTAGGCATAAGCTGGCGATAAGCAAATTTAGTAGGAAATTAGTTTTTTCCATAGGAAGAACAGAAGACAAAAATATCCCGAAGTGAGACTCTTAGGAAGCCATTGTGGCATGGGAATATTCAGTGGGTGTCAGCAAACAGACTCTGACCCATGCAGGTGAGAAAAAAAGCCCATAGTGGAAAGGTTTGTGAGTGACATTTCAAAACCTGGACTGGCCGGCTCTTAAACTCTCCATGGCCCTGCTGCCCTTTCTCTCCATCTTTTATTAGATGAGACTTTGAAAGGAAACTGCAAGGGGGGATGCGGTACATGTAGCAAAGTAAGCGCAGAAGTTCAGTCAGTTCAGCAGTGTGTGTACGCGTGTGTTCAGGATGTCAGGCGTGGGGCTATTTCAGAACAGCCGAGTTCGATCTGAGAGCCTTTAGACCTTCATTAACCTGTTGTGACTTTATGCTGGACAGCCTGCAAAAGGGGATTTCAGCTACAGGGAAACTGTCTCAGAGGCGTGGAAGTCCTCGATGCTTCTAAGCATGTGTCAAAATGGAGCATATTAAAAAAGCAGCCAGGCTGTCAGGTCTGCACAGACGAAGGACTGCTGCTACTTGAAGTGCGGCTGGAGCGGCTGTTTGGTGTTCATTCATTCCTGCCTTCACATCTTACAACGAAAGATGCTTTATTTGCTCACCAAGACTTAGAGGTGAGCAACTACATTGTTTCTACACTTAACCCCATGTCAGTCAGACCAGCACTAGTCTGTTGGTTGTACATCTTTGTCTCATTTGCAGAATGGAGACATCCTTCTCTGAGGGCTGTGTCTTGTTCTCCCTTAGTTAGTACAAAACTTGACAAAAGTTCAAGGCCAGAAATGGGCAGCACCTGGAGACCCTCTGAAGGGTGAGGACACCCCTGTGGGTTCCACCTGTGCTCTGTCGGTGGGCGGTCAGCTTCAGGTGGTGGCAGTTAATTTGCGACCTGATGTCTGTCATTTGTTGTTGTCATAACCCAGGTATTAATATTGAATGTCCTAGTTGTGCACAGTACAGATATTGACAAATAATTTTGTGTTTATTGATCACCTCACCCTGGGCAGCTGCAGCTCGCTGTGCCTCTGGTTCCTGGACAGCTCCAGCCCTGGACACCCCCAGCTCATGGACATCTCCAGCCCTGGGAGTCTCCTGGATGCCTTCAGGCAATTACAGCTTGTGCTTGTTACAACTGCCTGAGCTTTAGCCCACTTTGTTAATCAATCAGTAATGCGAATGTGAAAATTTAATGTCATGGTGGTACACAGCCTAGGTATTGACTAATTGGTTTGCATTGTATTTAGTGGTTAATTAGCCCTGGACATCTGTGTCTCCCCCTTGTGGACAGCCCCAGCTGCATTTCTGCTCCAGGTAAATAACCACAGCTCGTGCTTGTTAACCCAATCTGGGCTTTAAGCGAGGTCATACATCAATCACTTTTGTACCTTGAATATTAATATTCAATTGTTTATTATTATTATTATTATTATTATTATTATTATTATTATTATTATTATTATTATTATTATTCAATACATTGAATATTAATATTGAATGTCACCGTTGCACATTGTGCAGACATGGATCAACCTAGTTTGTACTGATCTCTTAGTCCTGGACACGGCTATAGCTGGTGGACATGTCCAGCCCTTGACGCGTTCAGCTTGTGCTTATTTCAACAATGTGGGCTTTAGACAAGGTTGTACATCAATCCCTGTCACAGCTTTAACACTGCACGTGTTGTGTTTGTACGGTGTAAAGCATAGGCTGGCTGGTCTGTATTTTTTCCTTAACGAGCTCTTTGTACCTACAGTTCACGGAGGGCTCCAGCCCTGGTTGCCTCCTGGCTGTCTCCAGCTTGCTCCAGTTCCCAGCCCTCGATGTCTCCTGGATCCTTCCAGCCCTTGATGTCTCCTGGCTCTCTCCAGCTTGTTTCTGACTCAAGCTCTTTAGAGCTTGCGCTTGTATAAAAAAATAAAGTGCTCTTTTGACGAGGCTATAGATCAATCACTGCCATAACCTGAATACTAACACGAACTGCCACAATTGCCCAAATATTGCACAATTACGGGGGTGACCATTGCCCACCGTGTACACCGCGGGAGCAGCACCTTGGGGGGCCACCACAGCCGGACCCACACCCCCGCGGGCGCCCACACAGCCGCCCCCCGCCCTGCTCCCACCCCCCCGGGCACCGCTCACCCGTCTCAGGGCCCCGGCCGCCGGGAGGAGCCGAGCGGGGCCCGCCCAGCCCCAGCCCAGCGCCTGCGCAGGCGGTGCCGCCATGGCGGAGAAGGCGCAGAAGAGGTGAGCGCCGCCCGCTGCCCCCCACCGCGCGTCCCCTCAGGGCGAGAGCCCGCGCGCCCCAACGGTCCTAACGGTCGCAGCGGCCCCGCCCCGCCCCGCCCCGCGCGCCTCAGCCCCGCGCCTCAGGGCCCCCCCGTGTCCCAACGGTCACCGCATGTCCCCCACAGCCGCCCCATGTGTCCCAAAGCCCCCCCACAGCTCCCAACGGTCCCCTCCATGTCCCCCAGTGGTCCCCCCATCTCCCAGCACAGCCCCCATATCCCCCAACAACCTCCCCATGTCCCACTGGACCCCCCCGTCTCCCCATGGCCCCCCCATGTCCCTCAACAGACTCCCCACGTCCCCCAACACTCCCCCATCTCCCAATGGTCTCCTCATGTCCCCCAACAGCCCCCCCATGTCCCCCAATGCTCCCTGTCATGTCCCCCCATGTCCCCCTGTGTGCCCCATGTCCCCCCTGTGCCCCGAGGGCTCCCCTCATGGCCACCACCCCGCGCTGTCCCCGTCGGTGCCACCCCCGGGCGCCACAGGCACCCCCTGAGCCCTGCATCCCCCTCACAGCGTGAAGATCGCGCCTGGGGCCGTGGTGTGTGTGGAGAGCGAGATCCGCGGGGACGTCACCATCGGTAAGGACGGGACACGTAAGGACGTGGCTGGCAGCCCCTGGTACCTCAGTGTCCCAGGGTGCTGGTGACACCGGGTGGTTCCCGCAGGGCCCAGGACGGTGATCCACCCCAAGGCCAGGATCATCGCGGAGGCGGGACCGATTGTGATCGGGGAAGGCAACCTGATAGAGGAGCAGGCGCTCATCATCAATGGGTCAGTGACAGCCCCGCCGGTCCGGCTGGGGTCGGGTGGGACAGGTCCGACGTCAGCCCCTGGCTAAACTGAGCTGCCCGATAGTTAAAATCCGTTCATGTTACCTTGCAGGTACCCAGAAAATATTACGCCAGAAACCGAACAGATGGAGCCCAAGCCCATGGTCATCGGCACCAACAATGTTTTTGAAGTTGGGTGCTGTATCCTTGCCGTGCTCCCGGGGGATCAGCAGCCCAGTGCTGTGCGAGGGGCAGGGGTGTGCTCTGAAAGTGGTGTTGAGGCTTGCCTAGTGAAATCAAAGCAAAATGTTTTACGTTTTCCTTTAACACTAACCTGTAGATTCGCAGGCCATGAAAGTGGGAGATAACAACGTCATCGAGTCGAAAGGTGAGTTTAGGCTCACTGTCCTTGCCCCAGTCAAGGTGAGTTTAGGCTCACTGTCCTCGCCCTGCTCGGAGTTTTGCTCCTGTCGGTGCTGGGAGCAGGAGGGGATCAGTCACCTGGCGGTAGATGTGCCCATGCTGCAGCTGATTGCATTGCAGAAGTTACACTCCCACTGGCGAGCGCCTGCAGAAGCCGCCTGGGCTGGAGCTGGGTCTGGCTGGCGGCGCTGGGCGGTTTGTGTGTGGGCACAGTGGTGCTGCTGCTTGAGAAAGTGCTCCAGAGTCACCTCAGCTGCGCTCTGCGCCCAGAAGCCCGAGGCAGAGTTCGAAAGGCTGACGGAAGCAGGGCAGAGACATGGGGTTGGGAAGCACCGTGTGGCTGAAGCACCAAGTGGGGCTGCCCGCACTCGGCCCTTGCAGGGACTCCTCTCTTGCTCTCTCTCTTGCAGCATTTGTCGGCAGGAATGTGATTCTGACGAGCGGCTGCATCATCGGGGCCTGCTGCAACGTCAACACCTACGAGGTGATCCCCGAGAACACCGTCATCTACGGGGCCGACTGCCTTCGCCGCGTGCAGACCGAGCGGCCGCAGGTGGGTGCCGCGTGGGGAGCCAGGCTGAGTGCCACCTCCTGTTCCCTGCAGCTCCCCTCGTGGCAGCAGCGAGGCCGAGCCTTAACTCACAGCCCACTTCTTTCCAGCCCCAAACGCTGCAGCTGGATTTCCTGATGAAGATCTTGCCCAATTACCATCACCTGAAGAAGACCATGAAGACCGCGTCCACACCTGTCAAGAGCTGAGAGCCTCCCGGGGTTGGTTGCTGACTGGGGATTTCGTCCCGTCCTTCTGAGCACTGCACAAACGCAGGCAGCTGCTGGTCTCTGCATCCTTTATTCCCTTCTGCAAAACAAAAATGTTTTTTCTCGCTTATTTGTGTCCTTTATTTATAGCCCGCCAAGCGTCTCAGCCCCACTGTGGATCTGTTGTCTGTCCCGCGCACTAACTTGAGTATCACACGTGCTGCTTGGGGAATAAACCAGAACCGGCTCACCTCGCAGCGTGCTTTGTGATCCTTCTTGGCCGGGGGGCTGCTAATAAAAGTCCCTGGGGGCTGTATCAAAGCTGCAACCGAGACCCACAGCTGGGTGAGGGCCGAGGCAGCGGGACAGGGACAGGGACAGTGCCATGGGTCCCCGTGAGGATGTCACCTTCCACTTGCAATGGGCAGCCCTGGCGGTGCCATGTCCCCAAACCTGAGGCACCCGTCCCTCACCCCACCTCCTCAGCCCTGTGTCTCCACCACCGCAGATCCCCATCCCATGTCCCCAGACTCACACCCCACTCCCCCCCTGCTGCTCCACCCCCTCCGCACGAACCCAGCCGTTTGTCCTCCCTCCCCGCGCCCCGCCCCGCGTCCCCTCCCTCCCCAGTCCCTCCCCAGTCCCTCCCCAGTCCCTCCCGGTCCCTCCCGGTCCCTCCCCGTCCCCCCGCCGGCCGCTCGCAGCGGAGGTGCCGCGGGCGGGTGCCGGAGCGGCCCCAGCACCATGAGCGGCGGCCCCGGCGAGCGGGAGGGCGGCCCCGGCGAGCCCGGCCTGCCCGAGGAGGAGGTAGCGGCAGCGGGGTCTTGGGGCTGGAAGCCCGGGGAGGGGGTCGGGAATGGGAAGGGAGGGGGTTGGGGGTTCCCTGGGGGTCCCCTTGGGGTCCCCTGGGGGTCCCCTGGGGGCTGTGACCTTGAGCAGGGAGAGGGGGGCAGCAGGGAGAGGGGCAGCAGGAGAGTGGGGCGGCACATCCCAGCTGTGGGGTGGGTGTGGGGTCAGGGCACGGGCACCCCACAGCCCGGGGAGCCGTGAGCAGGGGTGGTGAGGGATGCCGGGACACCGGGACATTGGGACATTGGGACATTGGGGCACTGGGACACTGGGGCACTGGGACGCAGCACCCCACGGGACGCCCCGAGCATCCTCGGGGCAGAGCAGCACGCGCGGGCAGGGACAGGGACAGGGACAGGGACAGGGACGGAGGCCTTATTTGGTAGCACGGCGCCTCCGCGCACCCCGCTCGTGGCCCTCGTCCCCAGCCCTCGCCAGCTCGACCCCGGCTGGGGACAGCCAGGGTGGGAAGTGGGGACACGGAGGGCGGCCACGGTGGGACCCTTCCCAGCGCCAACTCCTCGCCCATCACTGCCCCACCGCCGGCACCAAACCAGCGTGGGGATGGCTCCCGGGCACATGGTCAGCCCCATGGGCGAGGGTCTGACCCCACGGGCGAGGGTCCGGTGTGGCGGAGGTCCCCCCGCGGCGGCGGGCAGCCAAGCAGCTAATCCACTGGTAGAAAATTAAAGCGAGCGGGGCTGCGAGGCGGCCGGGGTTGAAGTAGGTGATTAAATGCCTGGTGAATGAGTCACCCGGCTCCTCCTGCCTCTCCCCGCCGTTCCCCTTCCTGTTAAAGTTTACCGGAGGAGGTTTGCGCAGGGGCAGGGGACCGTGACCGCGCCGGACATCGCGTGGGGCGCTCGGTGCCCTCAGGGGCGGACGAGGATGGCAGCGCTGCCCTCGCTGCCACCGTGCTCCGGGAGGTGAGCGCTGGCCGTGCACATCGCATGGATGCCTCCGGTCGCTGCTTGCGTGATGAAATCCACCCTGGGCGTGCGTGCGGTGCCCATTGGGTCCCCTCTGGTGTCCCTCAAAGCATTGGCGGGGTGTTGGGAGAAGCAGGGAGCAGCGGTGGGATGCAGAGGCAGGGAGAGGTGTGCCGGAGTTGGGTTGGAGCTGGCTTCCCAGGGCGAGGAGCAGCGACCAGGAGAAAACCTTCTGCGGGACACCAACAGCCTGGAGGGGACAAAGTGGGAGCGTGGTGGTGGCCCCGGTCTGTCCAGGGGCTGTGGGGTGCAGCAGGAGGAGCAGAAGGGCTTCGGGTGGTCCCGCAGCCCCTGTCCCTTCGGGGAGAGGTGGGGGACATCTGCCACCATGTGCCCGTGGAGCCGGTGTCACTGTACCTGACCTGGATTGCAGGTGGTGGAGGTGGAGAAACGCTGCACCGTGGAGGTGCTGAACAGATGTTGGTGCAGCGGGATCGGGGCAAAATGCCTCGTCTGTCCTGCTTGGGCTGCAGGAGCCTCCCCACAGCCTCAACAGGGACTCCAAGTCCCTGTGGCCACCAACAGGTTTCCTGCGAGTCGCCCTGGACCCTTTGGGCAGGGATTTTGCCACCTCCTGCCCCATGCGGCCCCAGGAGTGCCACCAGGAGCAGAGGATGGAGGCTGAGGCCTCCGGGCTGCCTCCGCCCCGAGGCCCTGCAGGAGCAGCTCCTGCTCCCCGTGAGGGCCGGGCAGCAGCTCCCCACGCAGCCTCTCCTTCTGCCCCATGGCTCTGGGGATGCCGCGTCCTCCCTCCCAGCCTGGCCTCCCCCACAGGCCTCCGACCGTGCCCTCGTTTCGGGGCTGGAAAGCCGAAAAGGCATGTTTTCTTTTTTTTTTCCTTGCTGTATTTTTTTTTTTCCTCTCCATAATCCGCGCTTTTCGCCGTCCTCGGCGAGCGCCGCGCTGCAATTCTGCGGCTCGAGACTTGGCCGACCCGCGTTTGAACTTTCAAAGAAAACAAGTCATTACCGCGGAGAAGCCGCGTCTTTGTGAGGCCTAATTTCGGAGTTTTTCTATTTTTTTTTTTTTTTTTTCCGGGGGCCTTTATCTCTCCTATCTGCTGTGCAGCCATGGGGCTAAATTATCCGGAAAGTCAGGCTCGGGCGGGTTTGGATTTCAGGAAGGCAGCGAAGTGGCGGCGGGTGCTTTCTCTCGAGGCCGCGCACAAAATGCAGGCGAGGCCTTGGGACGGATGGACGGACGGACGGACACCCCTCCCTCACTGCGTGTCCCGGAACAAGGGCACGTCACGCTCGCTGAAAGCCCTTGACCCTTGCAGGAAGCGTTTTTCCCCTTCCCTGCAAGCACGGCCCCGGTCACTCGGGGCTCAGCGTGGGCTGGAGGCCTCCGGAGGCCTCCTCTCGGGCGGCGTCCGCAGCCTCGGGGGTGGCTGAGGCTCTGCTCTTGCAGGTGAGGACCCTCTTCGTCAGCGGCCTGCCCCTGGACATCAAGCCCCGGGAGCTCTACCTGCTCTTCAGGCCCTTCAAGGTACCGCGGGACACGGGGCGGCGAGGGGCGGCCGGTGCGAGGCCGGTGCGACGGGCGCTTTTCTCTTCTCTCGCAGGGCTACGAGGGCTCGCTCATAAAGCTCACCTCCAAGCAGGTAGGAGGCTGCGGGGTGCCCCATGGCTCGGGGAACGGGGAGGGAGGGATCCGTGTAAAAAAAAAAAGGAAGGCTGGGGGCACCCCTCACTCCTTCGCCTCCTCTCCCCGCAGCCCGTGGGGTTCGTCAGCTTCGACAGCCGCTCAGAGGCCGAGGCTGCCAAGAACGCGCTGAACGTGAGTGCCGGGGGGTGCGTCCCTTTGGGGGGGCTGCGGGGGCAAGGCCGGCAGCTCCCCGTCCTCGCGGGTCCCCCCGGAGCGCAGCGTGGCCGAGCGGGCCGCCGACTGCCTAATATGGTGCCGAGCCCGAGGACGCCGCAGGAATGCGAGCTGCGGGGCCGCGCGGCGCTCGCTGCCAAGCGCATGAGGTCACGGCAGCCCCAGCGGCCTGCGGGGATGCTGGGAATGGTGTTTTTTTCTTTTTTTTTTTTTTTTTTTTTTTTCCCCAAAGGGCTCTTTCCGAGGAGGAGAGGGGGGAGCGTGGGATGCCTGCCCCCTCAGTGAGCAGCCAGCCCCGATGCCACCGGCACCCGTCCCCGCTGGGGTTTGGGGTCCCGCGGCGCTCGCCCGGTGCCCGCCGACCCCGCTGCCTTCTCCCCTCCCGCAGGGCATCCGCTTCGACCCCGAGATCCCCCAGACGCTGCGGCTGGAGTTCGCCAAGGCCAACACCAAGATGGCCAAGAGCAAGCTGGTGGGCACCCCCAACCCCAGCACACCCCTCCCCAACGCCGTACCTCAGTTCATCGCCAGAGAGCCCTGTAAGTGCGCCACGGCTCGGGGCAGCGCCGGCCCTACCGCTTGCGCCCGCTCCCCGCCTCCCTGTTGCTTGTGGGGGAGAACGAGGGATTAACTCTCCTTCTTCTTCTCTTGCAGACGAGCTCACAGTGCCTGCACTTTACCCCAGTAGCCCTGAAGTGTGGGGGCCGTACCCCCTGTACCCGGCGGAGTTAGCGCCCGCTCTACCTCCTCCTGCTTTCACCTACCCCGCTTCGCTGCACGCCCAGGTAACGCGGCGCGGCCCCGGCACCGCTCACGCTGCCCGGCTCGCGGCACCCCAAAAACACCCCCCGCCGCCCCGCAGCGCCTCGGCACGGGCAGGGCCCCGAGGGAGGGCGCCGGGGGGGGAGCAGCGCCAGCTGCCGGGAGGAAGAGCGGCGGTAAATATTATTGCAGCCACATACTTCCCTTGTCAAGGCAGCGCTGACAGGCAGCACCTGCGCTCCTCGCGAGGAGCGAGCGGCCGTGGCGTTGCTCCCGTTAGGCGCGGTGTTTCCTCCCCACGTGGGCTCAGGGCAGGTGGGGACGCTCCCCACGCCGCCCACTCAGCCCTCGCCCCACGTGCCTTGCAGATGCGCTGGCTCCCTCCCTCCGAGGCTGGTTCTCAGGGCTGGAAGTCCCGTCAGTTCTGCTGAATGCCATGTGAGTGCCACCTCGCTCCTCTCGGGGCATCCCCAACCCGTGCCGGCGAGACCCAGGGAGCCAAATCCGCGCGGCTGGCCCCAAAAGAAAAGGGGTGCGAACGCGCGCGTGCCCGGGCCCCATCCCTGCCGTGCCATCCCACAGGTCTCAGGTGTGTGATGGCGGCCGACAGTCAGTCTTGTGGGTATGAACGGAGCCTGCCGCCGCGGCTGCTGGGCGCGCTCTCCACACGACCGCAGTGTGCTGGTAAGGGATGCGGCGCTCGGCTCGGGGGGGCCCTTCCCGCGCCTCTCGTTTTCATCCGGGGTAGGAGTTTGGCCAGCCTAGGAATGCCTCTCGGCTTTAAATCACCCCCGTAATCTCCCCTCGCTGCCATTCCGGCTTCCTGCCTTGGATCAACACCGGCCGAATTCCTCCGAAGCGCAGAAACTCGACTTAACTCTGCCCTCCCCAGCGGCCGCCCCTCGCCCCCTAGATAGCACCCACAGCCCGGGGCAGAGTCGCCGCTGCCTCTTCGCAGCTTCGCCTCCCGGCCGGCTGCTTTTGTAACCTCTCCGCCTCTCTTGTTGCAGGCTTGAAAAAAGAAAAAGAAAAACAAAAAAAAAAAACCTCGCACAAGTTTGGATTCCTCCAAGACTTTCCCACAGCCTCTATCACACATCTGCTCTCCTAGAAGAAAGCGAAAAGCATACCTAGTAATAATATTTCCCTCTTTTACACTGTATATTTGTAAGAAAGAGTGTGTTATTTCTGAAAGCATGGTTTGACAGGCAGTGCTGTAGCGTTTGAAAAGTATTTTCAAACAACCATAGGAAAGCAGACTACGAAAAAGGAAAGCGAGAGAGCAAGTATTTTTGTACCAAACCTTCCGAACAGGACAATCTTACACTGGGTTGGACCACGTCTTCTTGTGCTCGACCCCCGACTCGGCGTCCTTCGCAGCGTGCCCCCCGCCGCCAGCTGCACGGCGCAGACGTGACGTTGCGGCCCGTGTGGGCGCCGAGGCGCGTGGCTCGAGGCGCTGGGGCTCGTGGCGCGTCCCGCCGGGGATCGGCGTGCTCCGGCTGTGTCAGCACGGCCCCCGTGTGCACTGACAGTATTAGGGTTTTCCTCCCGGCCGTACCAAACACCACCAGGCGGGACAATTGGGAACGTCCGACGGCGTTTTTTTTATCATGGGGCTGTGTTACTAGCTCGCTGCGCAAAGCTCCGGCACGGTACAGTGCTCGCATCAGGGACGGGCAGAGAGAGCCCACACGTGGAGCAAGGTGAGAATTCGCCTCCTCCTCCTGCCACGGCTGCTTGAAGTTGTTACGGGCAACGTAAACTGCTGTATGAGACACCGAACCCAGTATGAGACTCCGCTCCCCCAGCTGACTGCACGTGCCTGCCGTTGTGCCACGGCGCCGGGCTGCCCCGGGCCTTCAGCGTCCGTGTGTCCGTGCAGGAGCAGAGAGAAGAAGGGAGGCAGCGCGCGGGACGGCGAGCCAGCCAGCAAAGAGACTGCTTGGCGTGCTGGCCTCTCCTCCTCCTTGCTCCAGCAGGAATTTGGATAAGAAAGAGCAAAGCAAAACAAAACAAGAACTCCACCAGATTTCGGTTTCTTGCAAAAGGAGGCGCAAGCCCCGTCTCCTCCGACCGCCTGCTCCCGAGCGGGATTCCCAGCCTCTCTTCCTCCTTCCTCGGGTTTCGTGGGCGGGCTGCAGCACCACGGCTGGGAATTTGGCTGCTGGAGCCGGCCGGGGTGGGGGTGAGATGGGGGGGAAAATGGGAAACTGCTGCTGGGGCTGTCTGTGAGCGCTGGGGCTGGGACTCGAGAGCCAGGCGGCTCCGTGAGGAACGGCGCCCGCGGTCCCGGGCGAGGGCCGGGTAGCTCCTGCAGCAAACAGTTTCCTGTACTTTGGTCTGGGGAGAAGAGAGGAAAGGAGCTTCCCACGTTGTCTACTCCGCTTTTGGAAATATGTTTAAAGGTACTTTTCTATTGTAATTTTTTAAAAATAAAGCCAGTGATTACGATAAGTTACGGGCAGAGCGTGGCGTGCTGTGTACCTGGCGGGGAGAGGGGATGAGGCAGCCTGCGGGCGTCCTGGGGGTGCTCACAGCGACGCTCCTGACTGCCGCCGCGCTTCTGCGGGGCAGCTGCCGGCCGCCTGGCTCGCTTCGACCTCTAGGAAAGCTGCAAAGCCCCGGCTGGAAGGAGCAGCAGGCTCTGAGAAACGACTCCAAGTTTACAAAGATGTTATCAGTTAGTTTTTAAACCTCCTCGTCTTGGCACCGAGCGCAGAAGCTAAGCTGCGATTTTCCATGAGCTCAGCCGCAGAAGAGGCAAATGTAGCCTAGAGACGACGGGCCAGATTATTATTTTTTAACATGCGGAGAGTTTTCTAAAACAGGCCCGTCAGCCCAACCTACAAATTCCTCCTCCTTCCTCTGCTCTGCTCCTGCCCCGACAAACGCTGCCAGCTTCCCAAGCCCCCGCCAGCAGCCACACTCCTACGACACCGCTCCAGGCACCAGAATCACGGCTAAAGGGCAGGAGCACAGGCTGCGAGCTGCTCGGGGTGCAAGGAGGAGGCACGGTGTCACTCGAAACACCCGGCTGGCAGGGCAGAGCGGCGGAGTTAAGCCCCTAAGGTCGGCTGCTAATCCTCCCGCGGCTGCTGCGAGTCACAGCTTTTGTTCCCAGCCACCTCCGGAGGTTTGCTGGCAGGGCCGGGAAGGAGGGGAAGGCAGCGACAGGGCAGGAACACATCACTCGGCCCGACTGCTGTGAGCACCGCGGTACCTGGCTGACGCCACCATCGGCCAGGAACACAGGTGCTCTCGGGAGCGGGTTCAACACCGCGAGCATCCTGCAGCCAAGGAAGTGACAAAAGCCACCGCCAGGACTCGCCTCCTGCCGGACGGGGCGACATCCACCCCGCGAGAGGAAGCTGGGAACGCGTCACCTCTTGGCCTGCTCGTTTCCTCCACGCCAAACGTGCCGGGCGCTGTGCTGGTGGGGCGGGAGCAGCAAGCATCCCCTTTGCCCGCGCTGACCTTTCCCCATGCGGGCCGGGGACACGTTCCTCTCCTGTGGCTGTCGGGAAGGCCCCGCCGCTGGCGGACACCAGACGGTTGCAAAACATGGCCGGGGAGCCCCGGGACAATGCTGGCAGCCGGTGCCAGGCGAGTCCTGGGGGCACGAAGAGGCAGAGCTGGAAGCAGCAGAAGCAGCTTGCTTCTCCTTGCTTCTGCTTCTCCCAAGCCCTCCCCTCCCCAGCCCCCACGGCAAGGCTGAGCCGGGGTGGGGGGACGCGAGCGGCTCCTTCCCGAGGCGGGGATGGGGCCAGCAGGATCCCAAAGTGGAGAGACGCAACCCAGCACCGGGGGCACCGGTAGCAAAGGGCAGACGGGGCCGGCGCTGGTTGGGAGGGGGGGAAGGAAAAAAACAGGGCTGGGAGAGGAAAGATGAGACAGCACCGGGGTCTGGCCAGGCAGACGTCCACAAAGAGGTGTCCCCCCTGGGACGGATGCAGGCGGGGGCACCCCAAATCCCAGAGATCACCTGAACACTGCTGTCTGCCTCACTGCCAGGCATGGGTTAGGAACCGAGGCAATGGTGGAGGGTAGAAAGCGAAGCGGAGAGATGCCATTAGCAGAGCCCCGAAACGCTGCCTCTGAAACATGGGTAAGTCAACCATTAGCAGAGCCTGGACTTCATCTCCGCGGCCTCCATAATTAATAACTAGCTCGGGAGGGAATCGAGAAGACAACGTAACCGATGGAGACAGGAGGAAATCGCGCAAGTACTTCGGGCCTTGGACGTGAGCCCAGAAGCGCAGGTAGAGCCAAAGAATTAACTTAATGGACGAACGGCCTCCTGCCCTCACCAGCCTTTTCCCCTGCTCTGCACAGCACCAACCCACGAGGCGGCCGGGGCCCAACACGTGGCTCCCAACCACAGTTTTCAGTCAGGGCTGCTTGCTGCCAACACGCCGCACACCACAGCAAGGGATGGGGTCAGCAAGAACCAGGCCCTCCCCAGCGTCCCCACATCGCTCCTGAACAGGGCGGGGGGACACCCAAACTGGTGCAGGTGCAGCTACACAAGGTGGAAGCTGCCCTCATGCTGGGACACAGCCAGGAAGGCTGTTTTGGGGCTGATCCCTCCCCCAGTGACAGCTATCGGCCGCTCACCTTGCCCATCTCAACCAGCCCCCGGGCACGCCTTCCCAGACAAAGCAGCCTCCAGGGGTCTCAGAGGCAGAAACGCAGGCAGGAATTCGGGCCTGGTGCATTAGCAGCGACCGGAAAGCGAGCAAGAAAGCTGGAAATAATGAGATGTCATTGCCGGGGCTGCTTCTAGCCATCCACAGCTCGCCGTCCCCCCTCGTCAGCAGGTAGCGGGGGCCTGGCTCTCCCTGGTGGCCCGGCAGCGCCTGCCCGTGCTCATCGAAGTGACAGCGCTCGCTGGCTACGGCCGCGTGCCGGGGCTTCACGGCGCTCCTCAGGGCTCCCCGGCCTCCCTCTGCCCCGCTCGCTAAAAGCCTGGAATGATCACGATGAATTATAGATTAGCTCCGGCACAAACCGCCTCATGTCAGTTTTCTCAGTCGACCATGCAAAGCCCTGCTGTTTTACAGCCCCTTCCAGAAGGATCAGCGCAATGGAGGAGGAGGAGGAGGAACAGCTCCTCAGCCACAGCAACTTTTACAACAGAAGCCAGTACACACCCGTGTTCAGAGCTGTGACACCCCTGGGCTATCTATCTTGAAAAAAAAACACCCAAAGTGCTTTTACTTTGGGGTGAGGAGGAGCAGGCACACATCCAGCAAGCACGTCAAACCTGGAGCCTCGCTCGTGCGCACCGACGGGTTCAGCTCACGCCTCTTCTGACCCACTTCTGCTCTCAGCTGTGTGCGCAGAGGGTGAAACACCTCCTTCCTTCCCCTCTGCTCCCTCGCAGCCACAGGCTCAGGATGCCACGGTGCGAGCAAAAGGACAAGGCAGACAGCAGTGACATACCTCAGAGAGCTCCTGTCACTGCCAGACAGCTCGCTGTCCCCCGGGGCCCTGTCCATATGTCCATCAGCATCACGGAGGGGAGGCTGAACGCCTCTCTGCGCCTGGCCAACCCGGACAAGGTCAGGCAGCAGCTCGGCCAGCACCCTGCGTGCACAAGTCCTTCAGCAGCAGCGCGGACACACGCCACCTTCAGCTGCAGCGGGGCTGTCCCATGGGTGTGGGCAGCTCGTGGCCCGCTCAGAAAGTGCCCATGTGGAGCTCACCAGGCCTCTGGGCCCCCAAAGGGACACGCACGCTGGATGCTGTGTGGCAGGCTCTGTCCTGTGCACGTTGGAGGAGTCCTCACCTGGCAGGGACAAGCAGAGACTGTGCAAAAACTCATCTCAATGACTTGCCAAGGAGCCTTCCTGCAATGCATGAGGTAACGGGGCCTCTCCCCACTGCCGAGGGCAGCCCAGGTGCCCTCACCTCGCTGGTCAGCTGCACACGTGGCCAGGGAAGGGAAAGAAAAGCGGAGGAAGAGGCCCCCGTGGTCCTCAAGAGAGAGCGCGACGCCTCTCAGCAGCCCTTCATGCTGCCAGACTGAGGGAGTAAAGATTTTGCCAAAGAAAGCAAGCTGAGGGCATGATGGTTTTGGCCACCGTGAGAACCATCTCGCCAGGCACAGGATAGCTGAGAACACCCTGGAGGAAGATAAAGGAAGTTTAAGGTTTTAGCAGCTGTGAACTCTTACATTTAACTTCAGCAAAATAAAAAAAAAATTTGGACGTTGTGCCATGAAGAGACTGAAGCAGGCTGGAGTGCAACTAAAAGCTTTCAGCAGGCTCCCGTTGATACCATCTGAGATGTTTTTAAGTTTTTTGATTTTCAAGAGGTCTTGGGGAAGAAAAAAAAAAGAAAGAACAACCGTAAGGCCCACTGGGAGCAGATAGAGAAACAAAACCCAGCTCCTCAAACCCACGCAGAAGAGAGGAGCTCATTCTTATCTTCTGGGCTTGTTTTCTTCAGATCTGTGTAGCCTCAAAGGGGCCAATGGGGCCAATGAGGGAACCCTTTCAGCTACTTCCAAGCTTTGTGACTGTACCCTAACAAGCTGCAAAATCTGTCTTGTTTTGCCCTCTCTGCTAGCACAGAGGAGATGACTTCCACCAGCAAGACAAAGCTTTCCAGCCCAGTCCTTCCTACCGGACATCAGCTGGACCATTTTGTTCCTCTGCACACTGGAGCCTGACAACACCACCACAGCGCGCAGAGCTGGTAGTTAATCTTCCTTTGCTGCTCTCTTGTTTTTTGACCTAATGTAATTTTCATCTTTGAAAGTAGCCAGACATATTCTTTAGTCTCCTTACTACCTTAATCGCTTCAGCAGAGACACTAAACAGATAGGCTGCCTTACGGTCTGCCTTGCAAGCTTCAGGGGTTCGTGCTAGGTGAGATGATGGGGAGGTACCCCAGTAAGACCCCAAAAGGTATGACAGGCGATGCAGAGCTCTGAGCTCTGCTTTTGTCCAAGCACCACCACCAAAAAAGGGACTGCTCAAAGCGCAGCAGACGGAAGGGAACCTTTGTCTTTGAGTGAAATGGCAGAAGAGAACAGTTTTGCAATTGTGCCACGGGTGCTTTATAGCAGGGCTGTAACAGAAAAGTAAAAAGCTCCAAGAGGAATTGCTTGTGCCGGCCTGGAAGATACAGGAGAGAAAAACAGTTTCAAAGCCAGCGTGACGCTTTTATGTATGTATTTATATACATAAAAATAGAAAAGAAACCTCCTACTGGTGTTCAGCAGCTCTTTACACGGGACTGACACGTGTAATGCTCGAAGCATTGTCTGTTTCTCAAAAGAGCCCTCTTTAAAACCAGGTGTATTATACAGAGGGATCAATGCTACACTTACAGAAGTTTATTTCTCCTCCTGCACTTTCCCAAGCAGACGTCACTTGTTTGGTGCTCCAGCAACAAAGCCTTATTCTTCATCTGCTCCTGGGTCCAGATCGGGCGGCCTCTGCTTCGATCCCTGATAGGTCGGGCAAGAGCAGAGCTCCTGTGCGTGCGGCAGCAATCTGCTGCTGGCGGGCTCTCAGGCTCACCTAGTTTATCTTTGATCCTAACCCCAGAAGGGCCGAGGAACAGCCCCTCTACTGCGGTGCCGTGAAAACAATATCAGCATTGACTGACTCCGGTTCAGTACATCAAAATGAGCTATCAAGAGGACGTAATTTGGCCACATTCCACATTAGGCAGTCTGTATGGCAACGAACATCAGGCAGCCACAGGGAGCTTTCATTTAAGGTGGTTTTTCCCCTCCCCCAAACAAGAATGATAAAAGATGACAGTGTTAGCCCAGAACAATAAGTCATTGAGAAGATTAAAACACAGCAAAGAGTCCTTTACCTCCTCGAAAAGGAAAACACAACTGGAGTGAAAGACGAAAGCTCTCTTGTTCTTTAAGGAAGCAACACTGGAAACCAGCATTGTGAGTTTATTACTTAAAAAAAAAAAAAAAAAAAGTTTCAGTATTACACTGTCATTTTATTTCCCTCCAGTCCACAGCATAGAACTGTGCAACATGGGTGCACCCATTACAGTGAAGAGAAATCGCCGAGAGCAATTTCTGGGTAGCATTAGGGAGCAGCCGCTGCGTTGCCGCCCTGCAGCCTGCTCGGAGCTCGGGAGAGGGATTTTTCCTGAGTCTGAGCCTCAGGTATCAGTTCAGTAAAGCTCAATCCCACAATAGGAAGGAACAGAAAAACCGTAGGTGTATTTGACGGGAAAAGAAACTAGCTTGCAGTGATTTTAGGAGGAGGTTTCCCTGAAATAGGTACAACAAACACTGTATTCAATTCTACTAGAAAGCCCCTCTTAAGTAATTCCAGGTAAATACCCATTAAGCAATGTAAAAACAGAGTTAAGCACTGAACAGGAACTCCTGCATTACATGCTGAGCACCATTTATCACTCCATGCCAACAGGCAACTTGTGAGAACCTCTCATTTAAAGACACATTTCCCATTAGCTAATTAAATTAAACTCTAAATTTAATAGTTCGTACTTGCTCTTAAACTGACCTGTTCCATCTTGGCAGTTGCTGGGATGGGGAAACACATCACATTACTATATACAGTCAGTCTTTCTGCGAGCAGACACTGAGCCTGAGTGGCAAAAAGCCTGTATAAAAATGCTTGTTTGCTCCAGAACTCAGCTGGTCACTGTTTGCCAGGAACGACATCAGAGTAATCTTTTAATACTCCAGCCAAATGGTCATTGTGAGTCTTAAATCGGCGTTTCTTCTGAGAAGCGGGTTTCTTTCTCCTCTGAATAGGAGCCTGCAAGAAGAAACAAACAGTAGTCAAGAGATCTGCCCTCCAGCTGCGACACCTGACCTGCTGTGCTGTCCACAGGCTCTGCCTTGCTGCGAAGGAGAGCTGTGCGTGAAGAAGGGGTGGGCAGGAGGGGAAGGTGGTTTTTTATGCAGGAAGAAACAACAGCAATCGGTCCAAATCCAGGCAGGGAATTGGCAAAGGGTACATAGCAGAGCCTCCCGGTATCTCACGCGCTGTAGGAGATCTGGCATTTGTTTCTAAGTGAGATTTCCAAACACTCTCAGGCAGCTACAGAAGGATATAGAGCCCATATCCACAACTACGTGCTCAAAGACCCATTTAGCATACAAGAGATCCAGGAGAAATGCCTACGTGACAGCAGGCATTAAAACATCTACTGCAGTGACTGGCAGAAACCAAGAACAAATCCTGGTGGAAGGGCTCTTGCAAAAGGACAGCTCGAAGCCAAGTGCAGAAGAGAAAAGACATGGCGTGTCACATACAAATAAATGTAAAAAAAATAAAAAAATAAAATAAACTTGTTAGAAGGTAGGAAGAAAGCATCTCTAGAGACCTTGTTGCCATTTTGGCCTCCCAGTAAAATATGGGCATATCGCACCCATTTTGTGGAACAGCGCTATGTGAGGTGGGAGGCAGGTTAGATTATTTCTGTTGGGGTTTCAAGGCTACTTAGCAGAAAAGAAAAAGAAAAGGCAAGAGAAAACCTTCTCCCCAAAGAGTAGTTATTCTTTTGCTCCTAATGCATCGTACGGCTTTAAGCAGAAGCTTCCACTTTGGAGCTCAGAGGGATTTTTGGCATTTGCCCTCTTCTTGATGCTGCTTGGATTACGCTGGCTGAAACAAGTTATAAAAACACTGGCTGCTGGCTACAGCATTGTTGTTTTGCAGCTTCTTAAAACGGGTCGCAATTCCCTGAGCTACACAAAGCAGCTGTGCATAGGCTCAGCAACGTGTTTTGGAATTAACACTGCAGGGTCAGGAAGGGGGGGGTCTCTCAGGAAGATCTATAATTCGCATCTCTTACTATTTTCTTTGGTCCAGCTTCTTGCATGGAAGAAATACCCTGTCGTTTCAGGTACTCTTCTATTTTCTCCTCATCCATAGAATCCACGGGAATGCTCCTCCACAGCTTCTGAAACTCTGCAAGACCAAACACAGCCTCATTTCATATCCCAGTGAATAAACCTTGGGCAAAGCCCCGCACGAAGCGGGGGAAATACACTTGAGCTCAAACATTGAAGGACTCTGATCTATCAGCCTGTGATGCAGCGATGCTGCCAGCAGGCACCCAATTAGCACAGCCCTTTACCCTCTCCAAACGCCGGATGCGCTTCCAAAAAAAGCCAACACACGCACAAAAAGAGAAGCCCCCGACACTTAAGGGAAGAAGATGAGCTGATTCTCATCTGTGCTAACTGCACTCCAGCGTGCCTGCATCCAGAGCACCCATTGGCAGTGTGTGCTTTTCATGGTAATTTGCTGCAGCCTCTACCTTTTTGCCCAGCACCTCTGTAGCCGTGCAGACTGTCAGCATGTTTTATAAGCCCCGGTTCAAACGGTCTTGGTGAAGGGTAATAACTAACCATAAACGGCAACTCCATTGACACATCTTCCGCTGCCATTGTCATGGGAGACTTGACATCTCCTAGTCCAATTTACTGAGGATTCAAGACATTTACTTCAGAGGTTTTAAGCTCCTTTATCGCTGTAATCTAATACGTACCATGCCGTACAGATAATAAATTACTAGAATTCCTCTGGTGTTAAAAGAAGAGAGATACCTTAAAAACCACAGCAGCAGGAAAAAAGGCAGAGACAGTAAGTCTTAATTAGAGCAGCTGCCATCTGCCTGAACGCTCTCTGCCTCATGTAAAGTTTCAGAGAGTCTCTGGAATGCCTTCTCCAGGCAGCGGCTGGTACAATCCTACCTCCCCTCATTCCCCAGGCAGTAAGTTAGATATATCCTGTCAGCAGGTTTGGCTAACAAACTATAAATAAAACACGAGGCACACATAGCAACGCAAGACTAAATTTTTCCCTTTATTTCCAGACAAATTTAGTATACAGTTGTCAAAACAACCACAACTTCTGCATGCGTAAGAAGTTGTCCTGTGCAGCAGGCAATGAAACACTCCAGCGACGATCTGCCACAGATAGACTGGCTCTAGCCACACAGCAACAGAACAGCACCGTGAAGAAGGCGTAAGCGACAGAATTCCTTCCTGTGCTTGGACCTGTTCCCTTCCTAACACGTCTTGTTTTTCTAGGAAAGCACATGCTTTTAGCCTCAGCTCGTTCTTTCCCTTCCCATTACCAACAGCAAGGGGCTGTTCAAGCTTCCCAGGAAACAAAAGAAAGGAATTTTGCCAGTGGAGAACAACAACGTTCATTTTTGGTAACCCAGCGCTTTCGAAGAGAGCTGAATCCTGTCAAAACACCGCTTTTGGTTTCATGGAGATAGTGCCTTCCCATTCGGGCTGCACAACAGGAGCATTGAGACAGCAACCTTCAGATAACTTAATGCAGGGAGTGACGACGCTGTAGTCAAGACATTCAAGACATTCTCTGTCTCCTCATCCGTTTTGGGTGTGATTCCAGGCTTTTGGCATATCTTGTGGTGCCTGCTATCACAGATCATCTCTCACCTAATCCTGTTGCAGCAGGTGGAAAAGGTTGTGTTATGATCAAAGCTGAGCACACAAGAGACATTTCTCAGAGATGAGCTCTCAGATGAAAGTCTTAGCAGCAGCTTGAGCAAGGGTCCCAGCGTGTCCTCTGGACTAAGCAGCACGAGCTCTTTCAAGCTTTTTCCTTTCTGTTCGTGCCCTCTCTTTGTCTTGAGCACCCAAACAAGCCAGAGCAGGACCCTGAGACCTGGTGGTGGTTGGAAAGAGGGATCCCACGCTTGCTGTGCAAATGCTGTATCGCACGCTGCGAGAAACCATGCTCCAAACCACCCATTTCTGTGATTCATGCATGAAGTGCTGCCCATAAACAGCTGAATATGAAAGAGATCCCACTTAGAGATACTTTCAGGTTGCGTTGCACTATACGGCCTTTGGCTCTGCACAGCCGAGTCCCGTGAGACCTGAAGAGATGCATGGCAGTTCTCTAAGATGTACGTGACAGGCATGTGTACAGTGGATGGAGCAGAAGAGAGAACTGGTAGCAGCTTTTACGTGACAGCGGCCTTTTTCTTGAGACGTTCTGCTACAAACACAAACGATCTGTCTTCTTATTAGAGATCACGATACACGGACAAATATGCTTTGGTGCCAAAAAAAAAAAATAAAAAAAAAAAAGCTGAGGATAGCTACTTAAGGGTAACCAGCCTGCATTCTTCTGGAGAACAGAAGTGAAAAATTAAACAGTAGAAAATAAATGGCCAGCTCTTCAAGGATCAAAATGCACAGAAGCACAGAGCACAGTTAATACCTAACCCCAGCATTTTGCATTTCTTGTAACGCAACATAATGATGTTATACCATCATTACAGCCTCACATTTGCCTTTCAAACTTGTCCAAGAAATATGAATGGAACAGTCACCAAGAACCCAGACCGCAACGCTAAAATGGACTTTAAGTACAGACAGTTTAATTTACTAATTGGCCCCACCAGAATCACTACAAAGTATTCAGCAACGCCACTTAATAACTCCTCCATAAATCAGGCTGCTTTCAGTGCTATAGCTTTGACCCTGGTAATTGCAAAATAACTTCAATGCAGAAGCTCCGTGTACAGCACTGAAGTACCTTAATGCGGGAGAAAGCGGGAAATCACAATCACGCTGTCCCCTGGCAACACTCGGTGTCAGAGGGTTGGTTCGGAACTAAAAGCACAGGATGAAGGTGGAGCAGTGTTCAGGCAGCTGCACGTACTAGGGGTGTTTATTTAGGGTGCCACCTGAGGAGAAATGGAAACCTGTCCCTCATCTCATCACAGAACCGATTCAGTGTAACACCAGATACTGAGCCAAATGCAGGAACTGAAGAGAGCGAGCAGCTGGCTGGCTGGCACTGAACCATTTCCACATTACCTGTCAGATTTCTTCAGAAGTCTCTAAGGACCGTGCCCCTATCAGTTAGTGAAAGTTTAGACCTTGGGAATACACTATCTGAATTATTGTTGACATCCTCTCTGAAATGCGAGAATCTATGGGAAAAGCTGGCAGTAGCTACAGCTCTCAGCAAACAGTTCTCCACGATTGTGGCTGTGGTATTTCTGCACCTCCTGGCCAAACATTCATACCCTTAACCCATGAGAGAATGAGGTTTCTCCACGTTCTTTGAGGAGAATTTGAAAAACCACACCCCTGGCCTTTCCTGCGGCTCCTAGCTTGTAAAATCAGCAGCTCATGAGGGGGGTCAGTGACGAGGAAATGGCACCCAAGGACCTGATTACTGCCCTCCACTGCCTTTGGAGCACATCTCCGAGCTTATGGGTGGCCAGGCAGGAGGACACAGGGGGCTGGCCTGTCTCTAGGAGGAGAGAAGGCAGAAAGAGAATTGCTGTGCTCAGCTGATGTGTCTGAAGAGCAGGCAACGTAACGGTGACAGAAGGGTGACCTCAAAACACCAGATCTGTTTTTCACGATGACTTTCTTCTGTCTGTGACAAGGCGCAGTGTGAGAGCAGGGAGGGACTGCTTCGGCCAGGCACGGAGAGCAGGATCAGCTGCACACAGCCATTCCAATCCCAGAGCACATCCAATTCCTTCTCCACGTCCTCTGAACTGCAAGGCGATCTTTACACCATCAGAGCATGATGGAAGCGGGAGACTCGTCACTTGGATCCACTGAACTATTTTACAGCTAGAGCCAGAACAAGACTGTAACAGCTATGGAAAGACAAAGCTGTCCAGCAGTCGAGACAGTAAGGCTTCATCTGACCACAGCAGGCTGCATTCAGACAGCCTGACAATTCCTCCTGCCGCTTGGGCTGTTATGACAAGACAGAGCCCAGAAAAAATCCCCTAGAGAGAAATTTCCAAAGAGTTTCTGGCCAAAGCTACGCAGGTGCTGTGATCCCTAAAGGAGACACGTGTTTTCTGCAGAGAGCTCTTAAGTCCTGATGGAAATGCAGACTTTTCCAGCACAGGCAGCAAGCTGTGGTCACCGCACCCTGAATGAACAAATCCTGTATGCAGTACCTTGCAATTTGACCGCTAAAATCTATAAGGGAACAGCTCGCAGGCTGCTCCCTTGCTCCTCCAGGTCACTAACTCCTGGTCTTTTGAATAAGGAGAAGAGGGACCGAGACCTGAAGCACCACAGCAGGCTGACTGAAAGGCCAATTCAGATGCTTGCTAACATCTCTATCATGGAGCTGTGTGCACGCAGTCTTAAAACAAAGAGCTCGGACCAGTGTAACAAGCACAAAGCAAAGCAGAGGGCAGCATAACAAAGGTTCTACAAATGGCTTCTCTCACTGAAATACCTGAGGGGTAAGGATGTTCCTGCAACTTTACTGTATGGGGGCCTCATATATAAAAGCAGTTTGCACCAAACACTCTTTCTATAAATGCTTACATATGGGAAACAGGGTCATGGGTAAGTGGCTGCACCGTGACTTCAGCGTAGTTTATCCTGCAGTTCTGACTGCTTCACCTGCTCTCGCAAAAAGGCTGAGATGGCTCCTGGAGATAAACTTCTGTACCATACCGGTAATAAAATCTGTCAGAGATCAGAAACAGCTTGAAAGTCTTCACTGAGCTGAACTCAAACCTGAGCACAGGATGAGAACAGACAACATTTCTGTGGAGAGGGCAGAAGAGAAGAAACAAAGAGCAGCAGGGAAGATGGAGTCCTGCTCCACAGCAGTCCCAGGGAGTACAGGACTACATCTGTACCAGGCAGAAGAGGTGCCCATCAACTGTCTTGGAATTCTAAGCCAGAACCATAAGTCCTTGCTGATCCTCAGCAATTTCTGTACTGTCAAATTGAAGAGGCTCTGGCCACTCTTTAAATCTCCTCAAAGGCACGTAGGAAGAACAACACGTGTAATTACCAAGTATCCACATTTTCAGGCATTACAGTATTTCCTATATTGCCTTCAGACGTGAAAGACATCGTCTCTAGCAGTGAAGCAATCGGACTGTCATTTCAATATTCAGCCCCACGGTAAAAGCTTGGTTCACATGCAAAGTGCTTGCTTAGCCCCAGCACAAAAAGGCAGTGCTTTACTTGGCTGAAGCACCTGAAATCCAGCCTGGCTTTTATAAACCCGTTCAGCTACACATTACTGACAGAAGATTAATTAGTCAGGAAGTCACGATGGAGGAACACATGCAATCTGAACCTTCTTTGGCTAATCACAGAAAAGGAAGAACAAAAGCTGTTCCTCACTACACATACCTTCTCTAGTAGCCTGGAGATCACGATATAGGTGTTGCACTGCTGCTGAAGTACACGGGGATTTATTTCACAAAGGGGAGAAAGAAAAGCTCGTTCAGCCATTAAAATGACTGCAGTCAGGACAGAGGCAAGCACTGCCAGGAAACAGTTTCTCCCACTACTTTAGACAGCAACCTCCAAACTACCCCAGCAGCTCCTTTTTCTCTGCTGACGGCTGGTGGAGCTCAGACAGCGAGGGGAGAGGAACTTTTAGAGGACAGTAATCCCAGCCAGCATGCGTCCAAAACTGGAGTGTGCCATACAGCACAATCGTGCACTGAGCACTGCAGAGCCCTTATTTCTAAGGATAAACATTAAACTAGAAACATATTTTGAACTGTCATCAGTTGCTAGATCAAAGAGCCTTGACAACACTTCAAGGCTTATATCGCAGTCTTCTAAAATCTCAGTTTTAACGTTGCTGGAGATAATGAGCTGAAATAGCACTGCTAGCGCAGGAACATGTCATAACTCATCCCGTACGCAGACAATTCTGCCAAGGACTCCCTAAGAGACATGCTTGTAGTGCCCTGGAGAGAATCTCCGGGAGAAATTGCTCAGGAAGGATGGGTCTTCCTCATCACAGGATAACACGGTTGGAAAAAAGACCCATTCCAGCTGCAGTAAGTACGTGAACCCACTCAGGGATGTTTCAAGAGTTGTGGCATACACAGGCAGATCACAACGTTCACAAAAGGAAAAGGATTTTGCCCCTCTCAGAACAAAGCATTATCTTCTGCATGACAAGAAAAGCAAGAAAACAGCAGGAACAGAACAAAAAAAAAAACACTTTCTGATCAGATGGGAACATGCTGCCACCTGCGGATGAAAGAAAGCAAGGCCACCTTGAACTACGAGCACATTGCACACTAGTGGTCCCTTCATTAGACACTAGAGACTTTAATGCCTTCCTCGCTGGGAGACTGAGCCAGCCAGCTTAAACATTTAGTTTCATTTTTTTGTGCGTGTGTTGTTTTTTTTGGTTTTTTTTTCTTTTTAACCTTTCCTCCTCTTTCTCAGCAATGGGCTGCACCACTTGTTCCTAACCACCGATCGATCAGTGCAGGATGTGCTAAAATATAATACATTGTATAGGAACAGCCTTGGATTTTTACTGGCTCCCTGACAGAGTTTGGCAGATTTCCTTTGCTCCTTCTTAATAGAACGGGTCCTTTTATTAAATTTCACAGTTAATCTTGGAGTTATTACAAACTAAGAGCAATAGAATAGAGATCTGCTCTGCTAACCCTTTTAGACTGGCTGGGTGCCAATTATCTGGAAAAGGTACAAAAGAAGAAATGATCAGCAATTGTGACTGTAATACAACCAGTAGCTGCTAAAAACTTAAAAGCTTTGTCTACTGCAATAGAGCTGATTTCTAAAGGTTTTGGCAAAGCTAGGATCCCTAAAAGCTGTGGGCTGTTGGACCGAAGAAACCCAATCTGAACAAGACGACAGCGTTAATGGTAAAATTGCAGGCATTTGGGAGGTTACAAATTCCCCACTAAAGGCAGATTGAGGCTTACAATTCTGCATTTCACATATAGTTTGGACTCCCAATACGAAGACATACCAGAAATTACGGTTTAAAGAGACTCAATTAAATATTTTGAAACTATTTTTATACTTTTAGGTGCTGTAGGTGACATCTACTAAATTATCTTTGTGGAAGAAAGCTATTATTACTGAGCATATAAATGTGGTACATAACAAGTAAGTTGCTTAACTCTACTTAAAATAGGGTCTCTCTGAGCTATTCAAAGACGAAGAGCTTTATATTTTGTTCCTATATGTCCCTATATGTTCCATTCCTACGGTCCTGCAAGTAGAGCAGCCGAAGTCTCTACAACTCTTTTTCCTTCTACGATAAGATGGCTTTGTGTGGCATGTGTCCAAGTGAAAAACAGTAAGTGTTCAGTGTCCTTGAATTGTTTAAAATTTAAAATCCCTGGTCTTTTACCAGGGATTGCCTTCTCCCTTCTGTACTTACAGCTATCTGATGTCATTATTGCAACACATCCCAATTTGCATAATTAATTTCCACTCCGAGCTCTAGGAAGCAGCAGTACCCCACACCTACACTGCCCTCCCAGTTGTCAGCTGCCCCTTCTCAGTACTTCTGTTCACATCCCCTCCCTGTCTGCTTTTTCCTTCTGTTCCATTCCTGGTAACTCATTGCATTCACCAACGAAAGACACATGATTTATAAGCTGGAAAAAAAGAGCAAACTCAAACCCAGAAGGAATTCCTTTGTTTTTTGGCTGCCCTTTACGCAGCAAGATGTTAAATGACATTTAAGTCACAGGCAGGTGACTTTTGGTCTTTTCTGTCATACTTACACTTGAATTGCTGGGTTCCTGCTGCCATGTATCCAATATAAAACAGAGGCTATTACCTCTGAACTCACTTGCTCATTAGTCTTGTTAGCCTTGTGTTAATATAAACCCTTTTACTGACTGAATCTGGATAGACCTAAGATTTGATTATGACATTAAAAGACTGCTTATACATACATACAGCTGCATAAGATGAATGCAAATCAACTATCATGGAAACAGATGTAAATAAACACCTACCTTCATCCACAGTAAACTGACAACTCTTATCATTGTAGAAGAGAATTTTCTTCTTATCGGGGCGATTAACAAAGATGATCTGGTCCCCTAAAGCCTCGAAAACAAACACAAAAGAACTCAAAATCACTTCATTTCTAAGCACAGGGATTCCAACATGAACAACAGACCCAGATTTGTGCTACAAAAAGATCAACCAGAGAAGCAGCAAAGTAACCTGCAACAAAAAGCATCCAAAGGGGACATTGTCAATAAGTGCACTAATAAAGCAAAGATGAGATACAGGGGGCTGAGATCAAGGGATAAAAGCACCACTAAATGCTTTCAGTTGCACTGTGGGAGATCAAGCGTCTTTTGGGGGAAAGAACTTTGACAGCTGTGCTGAGACATCAGGCCAAATCTGAAAGTAAAGAATGATGTCCAGAAAAAGCTACAATATTCGACCTTCTGAAATAGGTTTTGAGTTATCTAAAGAACAGAAATAACTCGTGACAAAATTCTCTCTTAGACTCCGTGTCCTCTCTGAGAACCTAAGTAGAGCAGGTTCACTCACCTTTATGGCTTTCTGTGCATTGGGTAGCCCTTCCTCAATATCTTCTAAAAGGATTCCTCCCAGCCCTCGCTGGTCATGCTTGTCCAGGAGCCTGAGCAGAGCCTTTTTATCTTTCAAGTTGTACTTGGGTTTGAAAGCATACTTCCCATCTACAACTTCTATTTTCGGATTGTTGACTAGAGCCTGTAATAGGAACATCAATTTTAAAACCTGAGAAAGAGTGCACACTAGTACATTTTTCTACTGTGATTTTCAACAGCTACAAACACATCAGCCACGTTAGAGCTGCCAGTTTGGAGGTTTGAGATTGAAACAGATTTTAAACCCCTGGATCTTAGATCCAGCCCAGGCGTAATTCACCGCAACGTAAAGCACAAAGCACCAAAGGAGGAGGCTTAGCATCATTCACTTAGTGCCCTTGGGATTGAAGGTCCATGAAGCCTCTTACGGCAGAGAGCCGCACGTGTTCCTTTTTGAGAAAGGAAGGACAATAAAAAAAAAGGATGGAATGCAAAAAAAAAAAAAAGTGCTTTGGCTGAATATAGAGTGCAAACAGACAACTCAGCATGTCAAAATCAGGTCATATGCATGTTATGAATGTGAAAGGCATTACCCTGGGATGAACAAAACAGGAGTCAGTCTTCCCCAACTGCTGTCAATTGGCACCAGCAGCTGTAGAAGAAATTGAGAAGAGCAGACCTCCTGCACAGCAGGATTTTACTTATGATGCCAGCTTGAGTGAAGCTGACCAGAAGCTCATGGACAATTGAAATGATTTAAGATATGCTCCGAATCAGTTTTGCTGTGCAGCCAGTACCATAATGGAAGTTCACCTGTAACAGAGGGCAACTCTACTTAGTTTCTTCTGCAGATGCCAGCCTGACCCTGAAAGGAGAAAGAGAAGAGACACAGAAAGAAGAAAGGAGGGAGAAAACGCCTGTAACAGAAAAGGTAACTACGGCACTGCGGGATATTCGTTCACCTTTTCTTACCCAGTAGCAACTCGGTGGTAATTTTATGTAAACTTCCTGGGAAGAGCTTTTTGGTACAGACTTGATATTCTGATTAATTACAGAAATAACCTGGAGCTACCCTTCAAAGTTTACAACGAAGCCTAGTTTTCATGGTAACAGCATTGCGGGATTGGAGATTTCTGTACACCAGAGTATTAGCACTGGTACCAAAGGAACACTACAGGCTGTATTAGTTAAAACCAGCCTAGTTTCACTACACAGAGATTTCTTCCCCATGCACCAACAGCCTTTACTACTTTGTTGCAAGGATTTTAAATACGATACAAGCAAAGCCAGATACACCAATTAAGTATAAATACCAAATATGGTTATTTTTGTTGATTTATTTGTCTTGAAATCCCATGAAGACATTCAGATCAATTAAGCATGAAGAAGGACATAGTGCCAAGTTACAACTCCGTAGGAAGGACACCTAGCATATACTGTGAGACTAATGGACTTTGCGATCCCTCAATTGCAAACAGGGATTTCGCATCAGAATTCTTCATTTCAGTAAATCACAAAGAACTGGAAGTCTATGAATTTTGTGCCAAACTCCTTTTGTTCAGTTAATTTAACATCCTGGACACAGGAAGAACTCTCTGCTTTGATTTTTTATGAAGAAATTCCTTGAGAAAAACAATTTGAGTATATAAAATTAGTAACGAATAAATTCACTGGACATAAAACTTACTCTTTGTGCAGTAATTCTAACTGCTCCTTAAAAATGTCGGAAGAGCTTTCATTTCAGAGTTATTTCAATAGCAGGAGGCATAAGACAGAAACATGAATCAATGCAGTTTCTCAAAAAAGAACTTTTATACTTATACAGTCTGTAATTAAATAAATCTGTACGGTTCAGGTTTATCATTATCCTTTGATCTCTTATTAAAATCTAAACTTTTCTTTACCTCGCTCATTAACCATTGCTTCTGTTTGAGTCCAATATCTAAATGCTGTGTTTCATCCAAAATCTCTTCTAGGGTTAATGGATGTGTATCACCACGCTGGTGCCGAGTCTGGAAAAGTGAACAGCCTCTATCAGTGATTTGTACTCCTTTATTTAGCAACTCAACTATCGTAAAGTAACAAAAATGGCATAGAAAGCATTAAAAAGGCATTAAAAAAGCATTAAAAAGTATAATTTACAACTTTTGTAAAAGTGGGATAACGCAGGGTTTTTGAGAACAAGGAAAAAAAATGTTAGTACCAGCTGAGATCGAGGACAAAATCATTTGTCAAGCACCAAATTACAAGTTACTTTGCTAAATAGCTCATGATTGCTAAAAGTTGGCAACATCTTCCAATTCCTATTTCTAATGCAAATAAAAACCTTTTTCCTGGTTCTAGGTTGGAATAATTTCCTTACTGGAATAATTGGGATTCCAGTAAGGAAACAATATACTGGACGCTTTGTTTACAGAGAGCGTTTTAAATTTAACAAACTAGTTTCTTAAAATTCAGTAAAAGAATTTTGGACTGAAACATTCAGCATCATTTAGCTACCAGAGGAGAACAAGTAACAAAAGCATTTCCAAACAGTATAGTTTTACATCAAACTGCTGTACCTTCATGTAATTCACTATCTTAGCAAGGACTCCAAACTTGTAGCCAGAGCCTCCTGAAAGGGCTTTCAGGTTAAATGATCCATTGCTGTGATCTGCAACAGGAGAATAAATAAATAATAAATAAAATGATGGTTTCAACAACACCTTGACCCCCTCTAGTTCCACAGCCCCTCAGGAGCACAGTGATGAACAGAAACGCGTGTTCCAGGCACAGTCACCCACGGGGGGCTCAGTGTTGTAAGCACACTGGGTGTGGAACACTTCTGAGCAGACCTCCATAAACACGAAGGTACTGGGACTTGAGCTTTAAGAAAACAGCAAGCAACGGCAGCGTTAATACCCTAAGAGCACATGTTTAATTCTGTGGTTTAACATACCATAATCATTTATGCTACCTTAATTCATGCTGAAGTAACGCACTTCATCTGTGCCCCACGATTATCGCTGCTGATAGCTTCATAATGCTGAGTAGGAGCAGAAAGCTTCACTTATTTCAGTTAGCACACCCCAAGTAAAGTAAGGTTGTGTTTGTTGTCATGGGCTTGGTTTTCAGTTTGTTTATTTTGAAAGCAGCTCTAGGGGAGATCTTATCAAAAAATCATAAATTCAAATTGCTTCACTTGGTGTGCTGCACCACCGAAACAACAATTCAGCATCCCCTCTGCTGCCAGGTCTGGCTCTATCTGAACGTGTCACGAGGTCTGTTACTGCATAAAGTTTCAAAAATTCTTGCAAGGCAGAGCTAATGAGTTTTATTAACTGCATAACATGGTACATTAAATAGGAATATCCACAAACCACTACCAAAAGCCACAGGTCCATTACCAGCATAATGTTGCTCAAACTTCAGAGCAACAGCTTTTCAGAATTTCAACTGTTCCAGAAAAAAAGTCCCCTCTTTGTCATCACAGGAGTTTTTAAAATCCATCATTGATTTCAAATTAAATTTGACTGAACAGTAGAGATCTCAGAGATACTGAGTTCCTGTTACTTCTGTGAAAAATAGGTTGAGGGACAGGAAGAACAGTAGAAATGCCTTAGCTGAGACAGAGCCTGCAGTGGGTACCAGGCAGAGCTGCTAAGCAAAGTCTTTGCCATGCTGTTTGCTGTGGTTAAATGTAGATTCCCTTGTTAAGTTACAAGGAAATTGCAAATTAGTTTTCCAAAGTCACTGTGGTTCAGCTGAATTTTGTTAATCTCTCCCACAGCATGTCAGCCTTCTTCTTTGTTGATCTGTAAGCTGTTAATATAAGGCAGCATGAAGGGGGAATTTTGGATGTAGTCAGCTTTCAAACAAGTCTACTTCTGGTAATTTTGGTGAAAGCTCAGATGGAAACTGGTGCTAGTGTAGTAAAAGGCTAATGCAGAAGCAAAGCATGTCAAATCTAAAACTTGGCAACTGCTAATTCCCAAGCGATTACACGACGCTGTATTAGAGGCATTACACTGCCATGTAACAATTCTAAAATTAACACAGGACAATCAGCATAACTCCAGCTCCATAAGAACATTTTATTCTGGTTACCAAATTAAGTGAGAAGAACAAAAGCCAGCTCCCCCTAGAAGTCTAGCCTTTGGGGATTTTTCCCCACAGGATCCCCTTTTAACATTAAAAATTCATCTGAAGGAAATTTTGCAACGTGTAACGGGAGGTCTGAAGCAACTAAAATAAAAATCAAGAGCCAGAACAAACAGCTAAGGCGACTTAGCACGTATTTGTTCTGTCAATTGCATCAAGGAGATTATCCCGTTTAATCGGCCTGGCTACGGCACGCCACAGCTCCTGACAAGTCAGTCCAGCACGCTGCGAGGCTGGAGCCTGCGGATGTGAGCGCTTCCAACGTCACGCTCTGACCGGCTGCCTTCCAGCGCAGAGCAGGGCCAGCAGCGCGCCCCCGTGTGCTCCTCAGCTACCGAGCCTGACACGCACAAAAACATCCCGAAAATAACGAGTCGGGGAGAGGCAGCTTCCTCATCTGGGCAGCAGAAGTGGGATTTGTGAATGATTTCCTCCCGGGGTTGAGGGCTTGATGCAAATGAGCACAAAGGAAGTTGTCAGCAGCACCATGCGCTGGCCAATCGCAGGGAAGCTCCATCTTAGCTGTGCCATAGGCTGCGTTAAAACAGGGAACGGCACGGCGCTCTTTCAGCATCCTTTCAGACAAGAGGTAGGTGTGCATCATTTTCTAACGTTGTCTTCGGTTTGTCTTGATGCCTGCAGGAAAATATGCCTGTAACATGCAAGGCTGTAAAAAGCTTCCTAGGATCAGGGTGATTTTTCTCTAGATGTAGCAGGATTTTATTCTGCTGAACACAGAGGAGCTCTCGTCTTGCACTATCAGGCAGGCACTTTCACCATCTGTGTGCTAATGGAAAATTGATGACCGCTCCATCTTACAGAAAAGCTAACACAATGAGCCAAGATTCAGTAAACAAAATGGATTTGATGCTTACTGGGGAGGCCGCTTGTTTTCTGCAGCCTCACTTCCTTATAACTGATTCCGTGTGGTCTTGCAGAAACAACAGAAAAAGGATGTTCCTTAAAAAATTAAAATAGCCTGTTAAAGCTGAAATCTGAGAATGTACCTCCCAGGAGGGTATTCTGTAAACCTCATCAATTACACCGGCTAAAACAGATGCGTGTTCATGGATGTGCTAAAAACGTGTTCCAGAAACCGGTCTGTTAGGGTAGGAAGAAAACCCCTTTGCGTATTATTAGCATTGTAAATATCACAGCACTGATCAATCCAACACAAAGAGGTTATAATCCGGCTGATTTGTACATGCCATAACCCCAAGATGTCTATTTGGTGGTTTCTCGAACAGGACTTCCCCCATACTGCACTGAAATGATTTTTTGCCAGTCATTTCCCTCTGCTCCATGAATATGATTTCAAATAAAGCTGCTTTCCTGCAGCACCTGGGAAGGAGGATACTTTTACATTAAATCCTCACCTAGATATTAGAGAACCCAGTTCATCAAACATTTAACTCACTCAATTCTGCATGCAGATCAGCCTGGCTTACAGTACCAATTTAAATCGTGCTACTCCGGTCTGGCGCAGCAGCGATGACAGCCAGGAGCTGCTACGTGCCTGCCTTGCCCCAGCCAAGCCTGAGCTGACCACCACCCTGGAGGAGCACCAGCTCAGCTGTTCAGTTCAGCGCAGCCTCCCCAGGTACGCAGGCAGAGCCCTAATGGTGGCAGCAGCCAGCCCTGCAGGAGCAGCTCCTCTCCTCTTGCCTCCAGGGCCGGTGGCTGGGCATCATGCCCAGCCCCTCTGGTAGTCCCAGAGCTTGATTTCCATTGATACTGCTGAAAATATGGTATTTCTGATCAATAGAAAAACATAATTGTTGTACCTGGTGTTTACAGAGTGAGCGAATTTATCAGTAATGATGCCAAAAAAATCCCATCTCAGAAATCTGTTCAAAAGGATCAAAACAAAAATCCCCTCCGTTCTTCCAAGGATATCCTCTTGCCATTTAAAATATACATTGAAATCTTGCTTGTGTTAGTTATCCCTCAAAAGTGACTCCAAATCCTTTTAATCAGCCTCCTCTCTTACCAATTTTCAATTCCTCAGACCACCCCTCCAAGAACTCCTTTGAATTTAGCTCCATCCCCTGTGAAACACGCCAGCTGAGCATCCTGCCTAGGCCATGGCCAAACCAAACCTGTCTCTCAAAGCCAGACCCAACTCAACTCACTGGTGTTTTTAGCTTGGATTTGCTCTACAAACTTTTGTGTATATATATAAAATAAGATTAATTCATTCTATCCATTTCAGTCTTACTTTGTGCATTCATTTACAAATTTGTCCATTCAATTACAAATGTAACAGAAGAAAGGATAAATTGCTGCAACTCCTCCAGTAAACATCAAATGCTAGTTTCACTGACAAAGCTGGTCTGTTTCAATTAACTCCAGCAAAGATGGAAGGATAAAGAGATGGAAGGATAAAGAGCAAAATGTACAGCAGTTGAATGATTAAAATTAGATGTGCATGGCAAGCTGGCTTGGCTGCATCGTTCTGGTTTTCATTAACACCATTTATTTTATTATTAAATAAGGAGAGATGATTGAACTGCTTTAAGCAACCTTTTTCAGCAGACTCCATCAACACTTCTCCTTTGCTGCTTCTTGTTTATTTAGGCATTTTCTGGTTGTCACTTGCTAAACAGGCTGATTGCAGAATTATTTCTGGGCTATGCAAGGTTCATTAAAGCATTATCTGTGAGCACAGCTTAATAAACAAAACACTGGTGTTGCCCCTTGGTTCTGTAGCTTTAATTACTGAATGAAATTGAACTAAATGTGGGTAGCCAGGACTATTTTGTAACAAATATAGAAACATTTTTACTTTTTGCTTTCTGTTCAAAGCAAAAATCTTTCATTGATGCATGGAAATAGGACTCCACAGAAAGAAATAGTTGCCCGAGGGACCCAAAGATCACTACAGCATCCTCCAGTATGCTAGGCCAGATAACCAGGAGTTACTGTAGCTCCTCAGGTATATTTTTTATTACATAATAGACTATACACCAGAAGTAGTGTAAGCTCCTTCGGTTTTGAGAGACAAAGCCAGAGAAAGAAGGAAACCAAAAAAGAGACACACAACTGTGAAGCCCTTCTAAAACTGCATGCCTTGATGGCAATATCACTCATGCCAAAGCTGAAACCAACTTCTCACTTTCTCTCCCCCACACCACAATGCAGCCTTATCTTCTCCTGGTCCAAGCACATAGTGCTTGGCAAGACAGGATCCTGTCCTTGTGGCTAAGCAGAGAAGGCAGCTGAGAATAAGAAGGCAGAGCTCAGGAAGGGTTGGGTTGGGTGTTCCTTCTGCCTCTCCTAATGGCCACGAATGGACTGAGACTTCCAGATAACCAACATCAGGCACAGCTGGGGAATGAACACCTCAGCAAGACCGGCCTTCTTAGGTCAAAAAGGTTTTGCAGTGTTAATGAGTCTGCACTAACAGGCAAATCCAAACTGAGTTTTCAGAAACCAGGATTGTATTTGTGAACTAGAAGGACAAGGGACAGCTCAGCCCCATTCTCTGGAAAAATCCTCCAAGATAGTTACATATATCTGTTCTTTAAAAAGCTTTCTTTCTCTATGCAAAATAGGGAACCCACCAACCAACACCAAACAACCAAACAAGCAAACAAACTCAAACAATATTAACATATAGAAAGTTGCCCGAAGCACTCAGCTATGGGAGATGGCAAAAGGATCTCCTATTTTTCCAGGAATGCCAAAAGAAGGCTGCAGGCTTTCATGGCATGAAGTACTAAGCCTCAGAAGTAAGGGCAGACAGGTTGTTGAAACCACTGTACACCTTCAAATTCTCTTTGTAACCTCTTTGTCGGTACTTGAAATAAAGAAACAACACTAAGTTCAGAGTAACTTACATACTTCGTGCATGTAGGGAACAGAAACACAGAACCAAATGTTCCAGACAAGTCACAAAGTTTACATTTTGGTCTGATACTTTTGTGAGCAAATCAGCCCATTCAACAATCCATGTACTGTAGGCGGTGTGAGACACAGTCTGAGACAAAGTTCTTCCAGTTTGCGATAAAAATCACAGTATATTCTTGATCAACAGAGTCCTCAACAGCTTTGTTTTCTGTTTCAGCCCCCAAATCTGTGACAGGGAATACGTTAAGGCAACTCTGCGAGAATGGCAACCCTCAACGCCACTCACTGGAACGAGACCACCTCCATCTACCAGTACCTGGGCTTCCAAGTGCAAAAAATTTACCCCTTCCACGATAACTGGAACACTGCCTGCTTTGTTATTCTGATCATATTCATCTTTACTGTCGTCTCTCTGGTGGTGCTGGCATTCCTCTACGAACTGCTAGACTGTTGCTGCTGTGTGAAAAACAAAACTATGAAAGACTTGGAGAACGAGCCCAACCCTGTTAGAGCGATGATGAACAGCTTCAGAAAGCGCGAAACAGAGGTGGTGTAGGAAGGACTGATCATCAGCACATGAACAACGTTTAACACCTTGAACAAATCCTCTTGTACCTTACCAACGAGCAAGTCCCATGTGTTTTTTCGTTTCTTTTGGACTTAAATGTAATAGCAGCAGCTCCCATTTCATCTCTGGATGTGAACTTGAACAATTAGCAAAGGCGTTCTGAGTGCTTAGCAAAAGGATGATCTGTTGCAATGTAATGGTGGAAGAAAATTTCTTTGTTTTTAAATGCATTTCTGTTGTTCATGTTGAGTTACTAGAGTAGGTCCTTGTCTACCTGAACGAACAAACGCTGCTTAACATGCATAAAGCGATGCTGCTTAACTGGAAAAAATCATTTGTAGAAATGCTCAGCAACGTGATCAGAGCACAACGGCACAGCACTGGCCTCCCCCTGAGGCCAGCCATACAGGGACAAGACAGACTTGTAAGGGATGAGGGGAAGAGAGATAGGAGGCATCAGGGTTTAAAGGCAAGAGATCCCATGAGACGGGGGGGGGGCTCGTGTGAGTTCTTGCCTTTGGCAGCTTTTACTACAGGTTCCTTGCTCTAAAAAAAAATAGGATGGTGGGGGGAAAGCAAGCCAGCATGAAAGCCATCCCTAAAATAGCCTTTGCTAGCCTCCTGTGGTACAATTTGACCCCTTCTCCCTCCCTTCTCCAGTTCCAGAGAAGTGCTCTTCCCTTCCTTCATATTCTGTTGAACAGCTTCTGGGTGTCAAGACACTGCAGTACCGTAACTCCCATTATTTCCCCAAAAGCACACTGAATTAGGACTGTGGTCTAGAAGAAACAGGGTCACCTTTCTGTCCCCAGGCTGCTGTGCCACCTGTGACGCTACAGGGAACCTGAAGTGCTGGACGTGTCAGTCCCACCTCAGCTTTTCAAAGCTGAACTGCAGCTGACCGAGTCCTTGCCACAACGCAGCACAGGCTGCAGATCTCCCCTCACTGAGGACATCCCCTCCCAGCCAGCACGCAGCTTGCAGGTGGCCACACGCCTCACAGAGGAGGCCACATCACGATAACCCCCGCACTAGAGATGGTGGGATGGATGAGCAGCAAGACGTGGCTTTGTTTTGCACAAGAGACCCTCAGAGAAATCCATCAGCCTGCGGACGCATCCCAGAGTTGGACCCCTCACGCCTCTCTTTCTCACAAACCGACCGCAGAAAACCTGCACCATCAGCTTTTGCCTCTAGCTCACCAAATCATCCTTCTGTGCTGTGTGGCATCTACAGTTTTTAAAAGAGGAAAGTTTTGCCTTTACAAATTACAGCTGTAATGATGACGCCCAAATGCGTAGCCCTCTGTATGACCCGAGTCTCTCACTGCTGGACACACAGAGAAAAGCAAGCCAGTGAGAAATGTCCCAACCAGACCGAAGCTAGGTGTGGGACAAGATATTTAACTATATAAAACCCAAATAATGCTCCTGGCATTAGGGAAATAAAGCCCACCTAACAGCCAAACGAACAAGTAAGCTACAACACCAGTCCTGCAGTTTTATCCCTGCTAGTAATACCTCCGTGCCACGGCCAGTACCTGTAACGATAAACTTTTCTGATAAAGCTTTTTTTGATGAAATCCCTCTCAGGTTTCACATGCCTCAGCAACACAAGATGTGGGCACACACACTAGAGGACTTGCTGATTTGACCCACATCAGAGGGTACCCAGACCACTACTGACCGAGAAGCTCCGTTGATTCATCTGGAAGAGCACTCTCCCTTCCTCAGTCACAAACGACACCACTCTCACTGCAAACATTCACCCCCCACACGCTAACTACTGGCAAGACCGAACGGCGTCAGCCTTGTACGCAGAGAATGCTTCTAGCTACGATCAAACTACAAGCACAATTAAGAGAAGCTGATGCCCCAGCTACGAGACAATCGAGGAGTCACCCCCAGACACGCGCCGAAAGTCCCGTTTGTGATGTCCTCTGGACCGGGGAGCTGCGCATTTGGCAGCCTGCTGTCCTGCTCACGAGAGGCAAGGGGAGCCGCTGGGACACGCTGGACTAATGCGCCTCTTTCCTGAAGGCACCCGCTCCAAACACAACAGGACTGCTTTCCACCGGCAGCTCCCCTGCCCAGCGCCATGCATGCAGCCAGTTGCACCAGCTTCGTGTCCTCGTGCCCTCCCAGGAGGCACACGCGGGGAGAAGTCTTGGGACCCGCTCCAGCTAAGCGTTTTCACAGGAAGCTGTGTGTCTGCACAAGGAGCAGAAGACAAGAATCTCCCCTTGCGCAGCCCTCCAGCCTCAGGAGAATTCTTCCCCTCAGGCGAACTAAGGCAGAGAGGCAAGGCTGTGGAACAGCTCCCAGAGATTTCAGCTCTTGATGGCCAGGATCACTGCCACAAAGGTCTCAAGAGAAAGACTTAACTGTTGATCAATAAAAAGAAATAAACAGATGTGATCTATTTCCTTTATTTTCCTGTTACGATTCTGAACTGAATAAACAAGGCAGCTTTGAATTTGTCAAGTAACTTGTTCGCATAATAATTTCAGACAACTATGGTAACAACTATTCTCACTGGAAAGCTCACAACAAATCCGCAGACACGTGCTAGATTTACCCATGTGGTCACTCAAGGATTGGCATGGTCTCAGTGCCCCTCCATCCCAAAAAAGAGTCAAGGGCAGGTTCTCTGAGTCCTAGAATGACAGAATGATGGAGAACTTGCAGGCTCTGCCTACCCAGGGGCTATCGATGCTCACACACAACCACTGGAATATTATTTATCATCTCTGTGGCCACCACACGATAAAACTGTACACAACCCTCTTAATTTTCATTTCTTCAGGGGTTCAGGGATTCTCCGACATCACTTTTTACTCCACCTCCCCAAGGCCCCCCTCTGCCACATGTATATCGCAACAGGCCCCTAGCAATCTGGCAATTCAAATAAAAAATGGGGTTTTAGGCAAAGGACTTTGCAGCGTCACAGAGCAACGCGTGTGTTGCCTGTGGCTGTCTGGCCCATTCTGTCATTTGCCCCTCAGCATGCTTGTTCTGAACCAGCTCCTAAGAACAGAAGGGAAAGAGCTGCTTTGCTCACTCTCCAGTACTTTACTTCCACCCTTGCTGCTTCTGCAGCAGCTAGTAAATACTCCACAGGGAAAACTGAACGGAGACTGAACTCATCGTGCATAAAGATGTTAGAAAAATCTTGAAAGCTTTCTGATACTGTTTGGAATGAAGCCAGCACCATAAAAACAAAGTGCATTTCCTCACAGCCACACGTTCTTATCTGTGTAAGCTCACCATCTGACAGCTGCAAAAGCACTCTCAGAAATACCCACCCCACAAAACCACAGAAACAAAACGACACTTTCTCTATTTATGCTGCTGCTTGGTCACGCAGCTACCCAAATCCTCCAGACGAGCCACACTTGGACAGCCTGCCCATCACTCTTTCCCAGTAAACCCCCCTCCCTCTGGATGCACACTTTAGGATATCCCAACATACAGTTTGATTTTATTTGGAGAGGACAGCGTGGCAAAGAGGCAGTGGAAACCTACCCTGCTCTGATTTATTTTAAATGTTATTTGGTGCCCTGAGGGGCTCTGAAAACCAAAGTCAGAAAAATTTGCTACTCTTCTTCTTGGACAGAAGATGCTCCACTCCTCCTATCAG